>NC_083723.1:79863398-80166428 GCF_028564815.1 Eubalaena glacialis | reverse complement strand
CCTCAATTTTAATCTAACAACATAACCAGAAGAAAACCAACTACAAAATGTGACACAAAATTCACATCTTGGTGATCCAGCGAACATCACAGCCCCCCACAAAATAATTTTCAGCTTAATCAGAAGCAAAGAAATGCTAAGGAAACACTATAGGATGGTGGTGCATCATTGCTAAACAGCAAATTATAGTAAGAAATCAAGAGAGCAGGAACCTGACATTAGTATGAACAGCCACGGAAAGTCTACAACTGATTGGTTTTGAATCCACAGGTGTGGGAAATAATAACGACAAATAATCGTAACAAAAATCTTCAACTTACTGTAATTGAAAAGCTATACAGGGAAAATCTAACAAGCTACTATTCACTTAACCCCTTATTCAAACAAAAGCTGCGACATCACAAAGATATAAAAATAAAGGCACTGTTTCCACTTTTTTGTGGGAACGTTCTAATTAGCTCTCTGCTCATATATAAACTATATAAGGTCACAACTGACTTCTGATTGACAAGCAATTTATGGATATCAGCAATTTACATTCAAAACCAGTTGGCTGGAAGATATCAACTGAGTAAACAAGTTTAGTCTGAGTAAAGTTGAAAAATAAAAATCTCAGGAAAGCTTGTGGAAAAGAGAATTCTTACCTGGCACATTATTTCACATGCTTTGTAGCTTCCCCACTGCAGTTCCCATGCTCATGAACATTACTTTACCCAGGAAATAATGGTCTTATTCACACACACACACACACACACAGACACACACACAAGCACACACAAAACCTTCCAACAAAATGCTATCAAGTCCCAGGAAACTACAAAAGCAACATTAAAAGTCAGTGTAAAGTAAGAATTCCATTTGTGAATCTCACCTATGAAACTACAAGATCGTTCTCCTGGAACCAACTACAAAGTTCCCTTTCTGCTTAATAAGTGTAATAAACATCACCTTACCATTATCTGTAGAATAAAATCAGCAACGTGTTGCTTCCTGCAGACACCAAATCAAATTTTTTCTTCCTTTCTTTCTAGTAACTTCTTTTTCCCCAGCAAGATTAGGAAGAAAATAAAGCTTTGAGTATTGTCTCAGTAGTTCAGACCTCAAGACTGCGAAACTGGCTCTTAGTAAAAAAAAAAAAAAAAAAAAAAGAACAGGTCTGGTATTTTACAATCACTTCTGCAGCCCAGAGGTACCTCCTGGACTCCCGTACCTCCTCTCCTTCCTGGCTCTAAGTTTCTTTTAGTAATGAGACTAATTTTTCCAGTAGCCTTGAACTCCCCAGATTTAACTGACATGGAAAATGTGACTAAAAACTTGTAGAACTGTCTAGCCTCCAACCTTACACAGAATCAACTTTGTTGTAAGTGTTGAAGAACACCTCGCAAGCAGCTACTTGCTCCTTTAGACTCCTGCACGACACAGCACAGAACACCAAATAACACTGCGCCATCTAGTTAGCAAGCTGCACTCTCCATTCTAGAAGCGGGGACACCTTCAAACCCTGGGACTTAAGGACTTGTCAGAGTTCAGCTGCTCTAAAGGTCCAATTGTTTATTTAAATAAAAAAAAATATCGCTACTGAGATAATCCACATCTAGTGGATATGGGAAAATTTAGGTTATAATGGCACTACAAACTTTTACATCTAACTTTGATTTACAAGATAAAAGCAAGTTTTAAATTAAAAGGGCTTTCTGTTAACAGAGCTTATTATTCTGAAGACGGGGAATGATTTTCTTCGAAAGTTGTCCCTGGGTGCATGCCTATTATCTTTGCTTTTCCCCTTCCACTAATGAGCATTTATCTAAAGAGCCTGTTAATCCTCTGATGTGTGCTTCTGGTCAGAGGTAACAGTTTGAATAAAACCACTAATCACTGATCACTAAATCACTGATCATTAATCACACTCTGCAGTGCTGGTGACCCGGGCCATTTTCCCCTTTAGGTCTATGTATGCATCACGAACAAGAAGTTTAACATTTTAGATGCACATGTATTGTGTGGAGATTATACTATTTCATCTCTAGACGTGAATAAATAATAAATACTGCCACAAACTTGGGGAAGGATGTCAATTAGACCCCAGACAGAAGTTTCACAAATGCCTACTCTACAGCACGGCTTTCACGCTGAAGAAAGTAGATCTGATTGTAACAAAACATGTGTTCTTCAAGAAATTCCCACATACTCAGAATATAAATTTTCCTTTATTTAGCTTTCACCAACTCCAAATCAGAGAGCACTCAGATCTTCTGCACCCACCACCCCCCATCTAAAAGCCTGTTAGGAAATCTCGTTTGATTTCTGCTGCACACTGCAGCGCCCCCATCCCCGAGTTCTTTTTACTTTTATCCCTTAAACATGTCACACACAGTATTTTTATTTCAACTGCCAGATACGTGGATTCTGACTCAATTCAATGACTTAGGTATTTAACTTCCTCTTTAAATATAGAAACTTAAGGTTAAGAGAAAATAAGTAACACACGCACCAATTTTTTGTATGGTACTTTGGGTTCGACGACTCACATTCCCTCACTTTGGAAATGAAACGTTTAGTCTTGAGCCTTTGGCTAAATTTGGTTTAGTCAGCATCCTCAGTCATCCCTCTTCGGATAACAGGTCTGAGGAAGGCGCTATGTAAAATTAAGTGCTTTGCTTGCAGCAAGTGTGTTGTTTTCCTAAGTCACCACAGGGACACAGTATTATCATAATGTCTCTAAACATTTCCTGAGATGCCTTTTCTATCAGAGTTGAGCATTTTTGCCCTGGAGAAGCGAGCTCGCTGGTGCCTTTCTTAAATAATAGAAAAGGGCAGATTGTGTGTGCGCTGAGCAGGCACCGCGCTCCCCTCAGCCACCAGAAGCTCTTACCCTCACTCCGGGGATTGTGATCTCCCCAGGGAAAGCAGTAAAAGGCGGAGGCAGGGCCAGAGTGATAACAGTGTGGGCGGGAGAAGGGGTGGAGAAGGAGGGGTCCGGGAGGAGAGGGCAATAAAGATGCCCAGGGAACCGGCGATTGTACTAGTACGTTGGGGGCTGGGGGCGGAAAGCATTGTTGCTTTGTCAGCACTTCTAAGCCCCCAACCCTTGAGTATCTGAAGCTGTTAATCAAACACTTACTGGCCTGCAGAATGACGTAATGGACCTGTATTCAGCCTTTATTCCTTGACACATGTCAGAGAGGGAGGGAAAAATAAAAATCACTCAGCGGACTCTGACACCGAAATATACAAGCAGCCCACTTCAGTTCCTGGCCTTGAACAAGCCTCAAGTGGAGGCTGCACTCGTTCAGGGAAAGTTGGGGTGGACTCGATCAGAGGCTTTATCTACCAAGATACCTCCCTACTACCTGCTCGAAATAAATCTATGGCAAAGGAAAAGCGGGATGCAGCCGCCGGAAGAAAACATCTCCTTGGTTCCTTTGTGCGTCTTGCCCCTCTAAGAACGTCTTGAAAAGTTTTAATCGATTCCGTGGAGAATCTGCTGGAGAGGAAGACTCTGCCGCCGGGTCCTGAGAACTGCCACCGCGCCGCCGCGGCAAAAGCGGGAGCTGTCATTTGGGGCAGCGGCGGGGAAGAGGTAATGATGCCAGCGAGAACCGGACAGAGGCAAGAGGCGGCTGGAGGAGTGAAGGCGAGGAGAGCCTCGCCGCGCTCGAGCCTTCCGCGCCTGGAGTGAAAGCCAAGTGCCCTCCAAGGGCGATGTCCCCTCCCCCGGCGCGCGCGCCCACCACCTGCGGTGGGCAGCTCTGCGTAAGAGGTGGCAGCAGCAGGCTCGGCACCCGGGAGGGAGCTAGCCCCCCGTGCGCCCGCCCGCCCGTCCGCCCCCTAGGTGACCCGGCGTCCTCGCCGCGCCCGCTGGAAGTTTGCAAACTTTCTCCGGGGGTTCCGCCGCATCACCGGCAAGTTGGGGACGCGGGGGGAGGTTCCTGGCTCGCCGTCTCCGCTGCCGCCGCCGCTGCCGCCGCTTGACCGCACTTCTGGAGGGTTCCGCACCTTGCCAGGTCTCTGGAGGCAAACACACACCCCCGATTCATAACTGTTCCCCGTGTCAGGGAAACGCACGCGCGCTCCCACACACGCACGCACGCCGGGGCGGACACGGCGCTCGTTCCACGTTAGCATCCCTCCAGTCGCACGGCGCGGCGGCCACCAAGACGCGCTCCGGGACGGACACGGCGTGGGGTCTCTGGGATAGCCTCAGGACACAGCCGATTCCACAGTCCACCAGCATTTGAGGCCGGACTTCCCTCTGGTCCGCCAAAGTGTTTACAAACACAGATCACCCTCAAAAAAAATGCATCGCATCTTCCCTACTCCTTGCCCTGCGACCTGCCCACTGGACCAAGTAACCTCGCGGCTGCTGCCGAGAACCAACCCCTGCAAACAAGTACGCTCCCGAGATGGCTCCCGCAGCAAGTGCAACAAAAGTGTCTAAATGCAAAAGCCCCAGATGTGGCCGAGCCGTATTTTTAGGAACTTACCAAACAAGTGTGGAGAAGGCAAGAGCGGAGCCCGGGTGAAGGGACCACGTTGGACTGAGCAAAGATTACAATACATTCTATTTAGAGTGCATTACATCACCCCCCCGGTGACGTCACGTGGGATTCCTGAACTTCTAAATCATTGCGGTCCGTGGGGGAGGGAGGGAGGGGCGGGGCCGGCGCGCCGAGTGGGCGGGCTCCGCCCCGGCCCCGCCCCGCCCCCGCCCCGAGAGCGGACCCTGGTGCACCCGCGGGGGAGCGGCGGCGGCAGTGGCGACCGCGCAAGCAACAGCTTGCAGAGCCCAGCGCCGTGTGACACGGCTCCCTGACATTAGTGGTGTGAGTCAGCTTGGAAACAATCCTCATGGTTTCACACAGGACCACGGAGGAGAGGCAGGGACACGGGCTCTCCCGTCACGAGGGCCTGGTAGCGTTTGAAAGGTGTGGGGATGGGGAGAGGTGGGGAGGGGGTGCTGAAGAATGCCGGAAGAGACTTTCCAAACAGAAATGCAGGACGCTCCCCCTTCCCCCACCAGCAGATGTCCAGCTCCTTTTTGCCTGCGACAGTCGTGACCTCATTACAGTGTTCCCTGCATCCTGGCTTCTCAGAGCACTCATTCGACACCCCTTTTCACCGCCCTCCCCGCACCCGCCCCTCTCTACCTCACTTCCAAAGGAATAACTTCTTTATTGTGCACACTCACTTGGAATACACTGCCCCCACCCTTTCCAAGACCCCGGCTTCTCGCGTCTGAGAAGCTGGAAGGAGAGTTGCTCCTGGGGGGTGGGGAGGAAGGTGAATCACAGCTAGAGCCAAGTGATGAGACTGATTTAGACTCAGCGTCAGAGCCGGAAGGGCCCTTGGCGATCACTTCCAGAGCCTCGTCTGTAACTCGCCCAAGCTCACAGGCTGGCAAGTGGCAGAGCCAGAGCCAGAATGCAGGATCCGGGCCCCTGGTCTGCAGTATCTTCCCGACAATTCCGTGAGAGAAGGAGTCTGGCGCTTTCATCATCAGCCAAGTCACCATCACCATCCTCAGCTTAACTTCCATTCAGATGTTGTCTCTGTGAGTCGGACTCAAAGGGAAGGCACAGGCTAAATTCCAGCATATCCCAGACGACCACTGTCATCCTCGTGGCAGCTCACACTTTACAAAGCACTCGCACCCACGTGGAACTAACTCCCTTGATTCTCACAACAGCCCAGCACAAGGAGGAGAAATACGGCAGGTGTTATAATTATCCCCATTTTACAGGTGAGCTAAGGCAAACCCCAGGTTAAGAGGCTGGCCTGAAGCCACTTGATCAAGTGGTGGCACTGGCAGCACCCCAACCCCTGTTTTCAAACCTCAAATCCCAACTGGGCTCTTTTCTAGAACCAGGGCTGAGCTTTCCCGTCTCATGGGTTAGAACCTTTGCTAAGGATGTTGGGGCTTTGCTTAGGAACAGTTTAGCTCCCATTAACAAACAATAATCATTCCTGACATTTATGTAACATCTGACATTTACATAGCACCTCTCATCCCAATGCATCACAACCATGACTGTGCAGTTTGCCAGAGAATCATGACTAGACTGGCTAGAAATTGTAATGCTTTGCCTGGATTGTCACATACTTCTGAGCTGGTTTTGACATACTAAATGGAAGAGCTTTGTGTTTCCTTCCTAAGTGTTTAAACAACTCTCTTCCCTTTAGTGTTTCTTGATACCACAGGGACTGCCGACTGTTCATTTCTCACAGCCTTATTCAGAACTCATCACTGAGTTTGCTATTTGCTGTCTTCCACATGTGGCCCTGAAGGAATTGCAGAAGAAGGGCTCCAGTCCTAACTTGAATCTTAACCAATAAAACGTTAAATATGACAGCTCAATTAACTTGGGTTGACGGAAGGAAGCAACAGCCTCCTTGCCCACATTCCCACTCAATTATCAGGACATCCTTTTCCAGTAAAGCAGGAATCTACCTCCTTCTCCCTCAAAGAAAAAGTGTGAGCCAGACCAGGAGCAAACTTGAGGCAGAAAAGGAATGCAGCTTGATGTAGTAGTGCTAAGTCTGAGAGCTTATCTTTTTTCCCAGCTAATAGGTGTGGACCAAAGGAATAGAATGGAGAATTGAATAAGCAAAGCTGAGGTGATAATCAAAATATTTAAAAACCTGTAATTAATTAATCACCATATAAATTTAAAACATTTAATTCCCAGTATTCTCTAAACAGAAGCACATATATATGAGTTTTAATGCAAGTAGTTCACCAGTTTCTAATACTATCCAAATCAGTTGTTGGTCTTTAAAAACTGTTGCTGATCATGCTGTCATGTTTGACATGCTGTCACCAGGTAAACAATGCCCCTGTCCGAGCCATGGTTGACAAAGGAACACACATGGAACTTTTCCAGTGATCTCCTCAATAACTTGATAATCATTAGGTTACTTGGAGTCTCAATGAGCAGATAATCTCTCCACATCAGCAATATTGTTCATGGTGCTGACTCATCTGTCAGCTTCTGCAGAACTGACAGCAATTTCATTCACAATGTTTCTAAGCCATTGTATTACAGTTTTCTATATATTCCAGATCTCTGTTACCAACTAAGTCCCACACACACACACAATTTTTTTTTAATGTAAACTGAAGGAGAGAGGTGGTGTTTATAAGTGTGGACTCCAATGTCAGGATGGCAGAGTTCAAATCATGGCTCTGCTACTTCAGTTTTAAATAACCTCTCGGTCTTAGTTTCCTCATCTTTGTAATGGGACTGGTGTTGATAATTATACTAATTCAGAGGAGTTAAGAATTGTGCTTGGCACAGGACAAATACTACATAAGTACTTGCCCTCATTTTTATCAATGAAAATAATGTGGCTAATGCCATGACAGGAGGATATTCAGTGATTTTAGCAAACTTGACCAAATAGATGAAAAGACAACCTGTTTCCCTATACTTCTCCCAGCCCCACACTAGTCCCTGCACGCACCATCTGTACCAAGCAGGCTCTCGCCTGTCAAACCATGCCAACAGAGCCCTCGTATTTGTGGACTTGAATTTTTGCATGCCTCGTGCTCACCCCATCTCTTTCAGGCTCTGTCACAGCCAAAGTCCCATGGAGGCTGCAGTTTCCAGAAGCAGCCATGCAGCAGCATCTCTAGGGGTACCTCAGCTGGTGGCAGCCATAACCTGGGGCATTTGCCTGCTGGGGTGCCAGCACCACCTCCAAGAATGCCACCTCACCCACTGGGATTCCACCCATTATGGCCTGGGGGATATGTGGACGCAGAGACCCTTACACTAGAGTCAAGGTAAACTAGCTGGGGTACCACCCATCCAGGGTCCTCCCCACCCCCACCCTACCTACCTCCACAGGGTAGGGGCACAGGCAGGGCACAAGCCTGCCCATAAGGTACCACATTCATTGGACCTATGAAGAGCTGGCTTGTACCTACACTGACCAACGAGAATAGATGAGACCCCTGTTAGACCAGAGGTTAACCCTTTAGTTGCTGGATCATGGGGCAGTCCAAGGAAGAGGCCTGGGCAGCTGGGCCAGTGGGGTAGCCAAGAGGTCAGAGCAGTGGGTATATACTAACCCTATGGAAGAATTTTAATATTTTAACAAGTTCACAGCCTTACCAGTGCTTACCCACTGAATATGAGGCCTGAGGAGAACCATCCCAAGGGTCCTCAGATGGGGAGAAATCCTTTTGCCTCATGCTTTGGATTCAGTCATTTCTCCAACATTCAACAAAGGTTGACAGGTCTGCCCAGTACTGGGGAGGGAAAAAAAAAAAAAAGGGTCTCCTTCCCAGCTCCTAGGCTCCTGCAGAAGTTCTCAAACTTAGTGGCATAAGAAGCACTTAGGTAACCTGTTAAATCCCTGACTTTCCCAGGGATTTCTGTTCAAGGATCTGGCATTGGGCCCAGGATTCTGCATTTGTGATTCTGAGGCAAGTGTCTGGGGACCCCACTTCGAGTGACTCTGGTCTAGTGAATTCATAGATGGGCAGTGACCTGGGACGCCGGGGAGGGAACAGGAAGAGTCTGCTGCCTGCAACACTAAGAAAAAAAATTAAAAAGAAAAGAAAAGAAAAAAGAAAGAAAGAAAGAAAAAAAAAATGACCCCAGGCTCATATGCTTAAGATCAATCCTCTAGCTGCTTCCCGTAAGACACATATACCCCTAGAGAAGTCTTTCCCTCGTCCCTTCTACATACACGACTTAGAGAGACCTTTCCCATTTATTTTTCACTCAAGACTTTTCTTAACCGAGTTAACAGTGGTAATAGGAAGAATGTTGCTGGGTTTGTGATTAAACCCATTGCTATGGGACCACTGGGAAGTTTCCATCTCTTCTAAGATAAATCTTACCCTGGTTTCTTCATTGTCTTATTTGAAGGGATAAATATTTTCAAATAAATGCAACTACAAAACTCATCCAAAGACAGCAACAACCACAGCACGGCTGGCCAACACTTACCAAGCATTTACTCTGTGCCAAGGCTTGTACTAAGACCTTTACGTGTGTTCTTTCAGTTACTCCTCACAATAATCCTATGAGGTGGCTGGACCCATTCTCATTTGCAATGAGGAGATCAAGTCTTAGAGCAGTGAGCAGCTTGCCCAAGATCGCACAGCTGGGCCAAGGCGGAGGGAGGAGAAAGTCCCAGACCACTAGCTCCAGTACAAGCGCCATGTCCTGTGGAACACAGAGCATGCGCAGGAGCACAGGCGCTTCGCGCAGTAAGCGCGTCCGCTGTTCCCTCCCACCTAATTTGCATGTAGCGCTCCAGGCGCTTCCTGACGCACAAAATTCTATTGGACTGGTGATGCATGGGAGTCTGTGAGACGCGAAGCAGCTAAAAGGTAAGCCTTCTTCCTCTGTGGTGAGTGGGACGGGGGTGAGGCGGACGCTGAGAGCCCTGAGAGACCATGCTTACCTTGCAAACCAGAACCTTCTTGGAACTCAGAAAAAAGGCAGAGGCGCTCTAAGACACCCAAAAGACTTAGGAATCCTATCTTACTCCTGTTAGTCCCTGTGTTGGGCAACTAACCACTTAAACTGAACATGATGACATAGATGGAAAAGGAAGGATAGAGCTGCCCTTACTGCTTTTCCTCTCAGTCTTTCCTTATAAGTGTACAGAAGGCAGAATGTTGGTGGAATGTGTGCACTTCAAGAAGTGAAATACAGCTGAGTTCATTTTGCGCAGCATTTGCACTGTGCAGGTAAGAACAAAATACATATGCACATAGGAGCCATGAAATACAAATTGTGTGAATTCAGTGATTCCATATAGAAGTTAGCGTATTTACATTCAAAACTGGCATTGTACAATATAAAGATGAATGGTAAAATGAGTGCTAATAATTTGATATTTTAATTTTTTGTTACTTTGAACGACATTAAATAGTAAATTTAGGGACTTCCCTGGTGGTCCAGTGGTAAAGAATCTGTCTTCCAATGCAGGGGACGTGGGTTCTATCCCTGGTCAGGGAACCTAAGATTCCCACATGTGGCGTAAGCCCACGCGCCACAACTGCTGAGCTCGTATGCCTCAACTAGATAGCCCGCGGGCCGCAAACTACAGAGCCTACGCACTCTGGAGCCCAGGAGCTCAAGTAGAGAAGAGAAAACCCGCACGCCACAACTAGAGAGAAGTCCGGCAACGCAAGGAAAGATCCCACATACCGCAACTAAGATCATGAGTGCCGCAACTAAGACCAGACGCAGCCAAAAAAATAAATAAATAGTAAATTTAAGACACTGTGACAAGTTGAGAGATTGACTATGAGAGAGAGGAAAACCTTCCTACTTAATATCTTTAATGGCACTTTTCCCCAGACTTTTGAACAAGGTGCCCTGCATTTTCAGTTAGCACTGGGTCCAGGAATTATGCAGCCAGACCTAAGTACAGCCACATGATTGATGAGATCCGCCATGCCCCCAGATCCACGCTCACCATTCTCAGAGTAACGGCAAGCAGAGCAGGAGGTCTAACAGCCTCAGCTTTGTCACTTACTAAGTGTGTGACCCTGGCCAGTTTTTAATCTCTCTGAACTTCAGAGTCTTCATCTGTAAAATGGAGCTAATGTTAGCATCTACCTCCCAGGATATTGCAAGGATTCAATAAGTTAATATATGTAAAGTGCATAAAACAATGCCTGGTACATAATAATTACTGGAAGAAATGTTAGATACTGTTATGCCTTAATAAGGTTTTGGAGAGAATTTCATAAAATAATCCATGTCAACTGCTTAGCACCAGGCATGTCGTTTAGAATGTGTTCAGCAAATGTTCATTACATAAAATTGCATGTAAGCTGTAATATTGCAGTTCTGTGGATTAGAATAAAGGAATCAATCCCATTTGTCCTCAAATTAAGAGCCTTCATATAAGCCACTTGTATTTGAAGCACAGTTAGATTAACAAATCTGCCCTGAGTTTGTGGGCAACAGAGCAGTTTTACACAGGCTGATGTTCTAATTGAAACCACCACAATTTTCCCTTCCAGTCTTGACATACAAATGCCTTTTTACACCAGCAGTTGTATAATTATTAACTCTTGTGTGGTTTAGATTTACTGCAGTCACTTCTTAAAATCCTAACAGGTAGAGCTCGAAAATGCTATACTCTTGCATTGGAGGTCGGGTGCGTGTCAACTCTGAAATGTTGTTTAACAAGGGACAACCTGGTCAGTTGGCTCAAGCTTGGGAGACCTCGTCTGGAAGGCCATCAGTTGCTGATGGCTTGACCTATTCCTTTAAGGAATTATCGTATTCTCCACATTATAAAATTTAATGTTTTCTCTTGAACTGGGCTGAAAATCAAAAGCTTCCCCTATCCCAAAGAGTATTAGAGTGTTAACATCCCTATAAAAGTTACACTTATCTTAATGTGTTCCTCTTTTATTTTTTAAAAGAGAGACTTGATTAAATGAAAAACTACTCTTCTTTTTGTTCCCCTGCCTTAGTATTAAGTAAAAGAAATTGACACCTGCTCTGAATAATGACCCAGAATCATAGTGCTGTGTCAGCACACTCCAAAAATTTTAGTAATAAGATCAATGGTAAGCGGAAAGTAACGGTTTTACAATAATTAGGAGTGTTTTATATATAGGGAAGGTTCATTTAGACTAAAACAGTATTGATACCACATAAATTAATATTGAGTGTCGCCTCACATGAACTGATATTTCACATATCACCTCTTTTTGTATCATCGTTACCCACGTGTTTAACTCATGTACTGCTGACGTGGGAGGTTGCTCTCATCTCTTTAGGGGCATTTATAAGTACTTTATTTAAATGATTCTCGAAAATTTCAGTAGCTTTTAAACCTAATTGATCTGTGATTCCTCCTCATTCTTACATGATACAGAATATTTAAAACCTGGAAAGTTATTCTCAACTTCATTTGAATCATGAAAATTGCCCACTAAAGGAGTTAGAAAATATAAAGCTTCCCAATTCCTCCCCACTCCCCCACCCTGGTTTTAAAATATTCTGTCTATAGCTTTCACAACACTGCCCTTACTTGACACTTAAAGAGAACGTGTACAAACAGTACACTGGAACATTGCGCTCTTTAGAAAAATCATCTCTTTTCAAGACTGCTATGGCTATTTAATGCTATGCCAAAGTCTGAGGGGAAGGAAAGAACACTATTATTTGTGAGCACTAACTGTGGTTCAAGCCCATGATATATTTTATCTCAGTGAATCCTGACAACTCTGGATGAAAGATGTTATTACTCCTATGTTATTGATGGGCGTATTAAAACTCAGAGAGGCTAAGTAATTTGACCAAGGTCACACAGCTAATAAGTGAGGCAGCTGGGTTTTGAACCTAATCTGATTCCAGAATCCCCATTGTCCATCACATCCTGCTGCAATGGCCCTTATTTCCAGAGGCTCTGTCTCTCCTTTCACTCTCCTGCATAACATTATTTTGTTTTGTTGAGCAACTCACCCACACATATATACACAGAGGTTGAAAGCCGCTGTGCCTCTCAGTGATCATTGTGTGGGAGTCATATCCTTTCATAGGCTGAATCCTGTGTTTGTGGGAGGTGGGGGAGCAATAGACCTGTTTGATGAAGAACAGAGGGCCCTGCATAGCAAGATCCTGGCCATTATGGGTGATCCAGGCATATCCAAGTCCCATATGTGCTGGGGGGACTGTGGGCAAGAGAGCCAATGGCTGCCCTGAGCATTTATTATGAGAGTGGGCTGCTGAATGTGGCTAAGGAGACAAATCAGCAAAGGCAAAGAAGGTGGAGGTCACTGGTGTGGAGACTGGAAGGATACTCAAAACACTGACTGAATTTGCCAGAGGAAGACAGATGCAAAGATAATTAAGATCGCTGGGACCCTATTTATTGCTGTCACTGCAGTAGTTGTTCATCCGTTTCCTTTTATGGACTCAGATCTGGGGGATGCTACATAAAAATAAAAGGTTTAAATTAGAATAACACCTTGAGAAATACAAGGGCTTGTTCTTTCTCTCCATAGCCAAAGAGGTCCCTTATGTTCTATCTTTCATTTTTTTAATGGAAATATTTTTATTATTTCTGCACATTATGAAAGTAATACATGCTTGTAAAAACCTCAAGTAATACAGAAGTGTTTAAAACAGAAAGTAAATTTCTCCCTATAATCCATCTGGAGATAACCACTATAAAAGTTTGATGACTATCCTTTCAGAAATTGTATCATACATGTAAGCATAAATTCCATGAATGTGGTCAGACTACATATTCTGTTCTCAAACTGCCTTTTCCCATAAATCGGTGTTAAATTTTACAATTTATTGTGACATCTATCTATAGGAATATTACAATATGGCATCATCCTTTTTCATGGTTATATAGGATTCCATTGTTTGGGTTTAGTTAATCAATTCACTATGAATAGATATTCGTATAGTTTCCAGTTTGTTGCTATTGTAATCAGTGCTACAATGGATACCTGTTACTTGAACACACATATGTGACTACTTTTCATAGAAATGGTGTTGCAGGGTCACTGGCTATGCATGTTTTGAATGTTGTTCCATACTGCCATATTGTTTGATAGCCTTTCAGAATGGTAGCACCAATTACTGTCCAGCCTACAAGGAGCAAGAGGGCCTCCTGCCCCCACACTCTTATCAATAGGGGCATCTTTTAAGAGTAATTAAAGTCTTAAATGAGATCTCAAACAGATGTAGGTCTGCCTTATAAGCAGAACTGAAACTGATGGTTTCCACAAAGAATCCTACTACAGATGCAAGAGATTTTAATGACAGAATTCACACACATAAATCATCAAACAACAGCTAACTCTGATTGTTAGGAATCAGTGTAAGTCTGTCCCACACATCTCATTCAATTAGGATAACCCTGTGAAGCTAATATCACTATTATCATCCTCTTCCATTCTAGAGGAAACTGAATTATAGAGAGGTACAGCAACTTGCCTAAATGGCTGACAAGAGGTGAAACTGGGATTCTTTTTTGCATTTTTTTAATTGAGATATAGTCGATGTATAATATTATACAAGTTTCAGGTGTACAAAACACGATTCACAATTTTTGAAGGTTATGTTGCATTTATAGTTATTATAAAATATTGGCTATATTCCCTGTGTTATACTATATATCCTTGTAACTTATTTATTTTATACCTAGTAGTTCGTGCATTTTAATCCCCTACCCTTGTCTTGCCCCTTCCTGTTCCCCTCTCCCCACTGGTAACCACTAGTTTGTTCTCTATATCTGTGAGCCTGTTTCTGTTTTGTTATATTCACTAGTTTGTTTTATTTTTTTGATTCCACATATAAGTGATAGCCTACAGTATTTGTCTTTCTCTGTCTGACATATTTCACTTAGCATAATACCCTCCAAGTCCATCCATGTCATTGCAAATGGCAAAATTTCATTCTTTTTTATGGCTGAGTAGTATTCCATTGTGTGTGTACATATGTGTGTGTGTGTGTGTGTGTGTGTATATATCACATCTTCTTTATCCTTTCATCTGTTGATGGACACTTAGATTGCTTCCATATCTTGACAATTGTAAATAATTTGCTGCTATGAATGTTGGGGTCATGTTTCTTTTCGAATTAGTGTTTTTTGTTTTGTTTTGTTTTTTTCTGGATAAATACCTAGGAGGGGAATTGCTGGATCATATGGTAGTTCTGTTTTCAGTTTTTTGGGAAGTCTCCGTACTGTTTTCCGTAGTGGCTGCACCATTTACATTCCTACTAACAATGTAGGAGGGTTCCCTTTTCTCCACATCCTCACCAACATTTATTTGTGGTAAATAGAAAGAACATAAAATTACTTACCTTTTTAAGTATACAATTTGGTGGCATTAACTACATCCACACTGTTGTGTAATTTTCACCACTGTTTATCTATTTCCAGAATTTTTTCATCATCCCAAATGGAAACTCTGTACATACTAGACAGTAACTCCTCATTTCCTCTCCCCCTGGAACTGGGATTTGAACTCGTGAAACCTGAGGTTAAAGCCCAAGGCTTAAATACCAGAGTCTAACTGCTTTGACTGGTTCTACCATTTTCTCCTTCATTGTACACTTGAATTAAACTCAGATTTTAGTGTTTTCTTTTTGTGAGTAGGTTCTTGTGTGGTAAAGGAATAGCAGCCATGGAATATTTCCAGAATAATGGGAGGCTTTGTGGCAAAGGTAGGATTGTGAGGGCACAAATCAAGCCTCAGCATTGCCGACTTACCATTACTGAACTCACCCGTGGTCATTCTAATTGCTGAACATGAAGACCAAGGTCTTATGTTAGTCTGATGAATCAGTTAAAAAAAAAAAAGAGGAACCATTTCTATCCTGATTCGCGAATCCAAATAAACTGACCAAGGGGCAGCTATGGCAGGTATGGGTCTCCTTAGTGTAAATCCTCAATATCCCACAAACTGGAAGGAGAGGGAGCCACTGTATCCTCAAGAGGCTGGCTCCAACCCAAGAGATCCAGACAGATGGGGTCCTTACGTCTCCCCATCTCTTTGTGTTGGTCCTACCCTATCCTAAATTTTGCTTCCCGAATAGATCCTTCTGGAATACAGCAGCCATCACTCATTGCATTGTCAAGGGGTAAATGGCTGCCTTTTTGGAGAGGAATCCCACTCTGTAAATCAGCCACCAGGCACTGTTTATCCCACTGATGGATGTCACACATCCACACATGTGGGACCTAAACCAAAGCTATGGACTTTTTTCCAATCCACATTTTTTATATTTTTTCTCTGTATTTTTGATTTATTACATTGCTGTTTAAGAATAAGTTCTTTTTGGGAAATCATTTTCCATATATTATTTATTCCTCCAGTCCAAGGTAGCGTCCTGAACAAGAAAACACTTCAAGAAAATGTATATCCTCGTGGCATTTAAAATGTATCATAAGGTAATCTGTCTTCATAAAAAGAGACCCAGATTTTTTCCCCTTTTTGTACTTACAGCCCAGGGAAATGAATAAAGGTAAATCCAGAATATAGAGAGGAGGAGAAAGGAAAAGGAGACAAAGATAGATCAAGACAGGGACAAAACAGAAGAATACAGAAGTTGTGGCTTCATTCTTACAGTCTTACCTGCTATTCTTCAACTTGCCAAAAATAAAAAGAAATAATAGCACCCAAGAGTTATGGTCCTGTTTTAAAAATAAAAAGAAATCGCAATTAAAATGATTGAACTAAGTAGAACAGACACAGAAAACATATAGAAAAAAATATATATTTTCTGTGCAGTAAGTCTCTGATCCCATTAATTTCCTAAATAATATCTTTCTGACATCATGACTATTGAAATAACATGTTACTTTCATATTTATGACATTGAGAGATTATATTACTAGTTTATGAAAAATATGTTTAATTTGCCATTTTTAAATGACACTGATATAGATTAGTATATATTATAGAATTAGATACATATTCTATACCAGTTAGTTTTATATTTTATTATAAACATCCCCAACAGGTGCAAAAACACCATGTAAAATAAAACAAAAGATAAGGTATCTTATGACAATAAAAGCATATCTGCCCTGCATTCAGAAAGAAGGGGAAGTGTATGTACATTCCCATCATCCCACATTTCTCTTTCTAGAGCTTTATCTAACTCTTTCTGGGGCACAGTGCCATATATGTATAAGCCTTTGTATCTTCTGATTAGAAGAAAATAAGTGTAGAATCATGTTTGCTACAGTCTGCTGCCAAAAGCCCATGTCTATAATCCATCATTAAAATGTGACAGTCTATGGCTACAAAGAAAGAAAAATCTCAGTTGTCATGCTCATTTGCAAATGTTTCAGGGGCTGGAGATTGTTTGGCAATCCTGCTGTTTCCAGGTTATTTGTGGAATAACCAGTTTAATTGAGCTGATGATTGCCTTGTGCCTGCATTGCTCTTCTGACTTAGATCTTTATTTTCTGCAGTTGGCATCAATTTGTGCTGCGTGGCAAGGGAATGGCATGCATTCAGCAAGCCCAAATTCCAGAGTTCCAGCCCACCCCTTGTTTGCCTTTGCCAATCTGATTTCTGAGGAATTTGCCTAGAGTTGTTACAGGAAAAAAGACAAAATGGAAAAGGAACTCCTTGCCCTACGTTACAGACCATTTCATAGAATACCTCCTTTGGTCTGACACTCTTGGCCCCAGTAAGGAAAAAGGGTTTTATGTCTTTATTGAAATTAAGGGCTGTTTAGGATGTTCTCTGTAATTGGAGCACATCCCACTGCATGTAGTACACAATGTAGACGAACCTGTTGCAACCTGGAGTGCAAGTCAGATATTTGCTACCCAACGGAGCCAGTGGAAAAAGAAAAGAGTCCGGGGAACCTTGGTTAACACCAACCTTGTCCTGACATGTACCAAGGCTATAGCATGAAGGAAAATTGAAAACAGAAACACCAGGAAGGTCACTAAGAAGGCAGGGCCTCTCCTTCTTCCTTTACTTTGTTCCTAACAAATGTTCATCTTCACCCACTCTAAATCATGTCACTTCAATGAAGACTATATAAAAGGGAAGTTCATACTGCAAAGCCAGTGTGGAGAGAAACTGCCCTTGACCACTAATGGAAATGGCTGTATCCTGCTTTGGAGTGGGCTTGTTCCCCTGGAGAGTAGGTGAGTACCCCAAGCTAGTTGAATCTTGGAATCTGAGATTATGATGAGATCAGCAGACATCATTTAAAAGGGTTTGTGTTTATCTTCCATGAGAAGAGCCTGATATAGGCCCTTTGCCAAGGAAAATTTAGACAATGTTCCCAGGTACATGGTGAATTTCACCTAAAAGCCTCCAAATAGTTTCCTCTTAAATGCCCCCAGGGAAGTAATTTCAGTCCTTTTACTCTTTCAGAGAAGAGAGAGAAGCTCTATCCTTTCAAAGTAGGAAGGAAGATAACTTTGGTGAACATTTCCAAATACATAAAAGTCACTCCAATTCAAAAGTATAAAACCAACAAATGTGCTAAAACGAAACAGGAATGTATGATAATTCTTTTGTTCTTCTGCTACGTAAACAAATAAAAATGCAAGGGTTAGAAGATGAATATCCAAACAGGCTTCTTTTCATGACAAAATTTTGAGCAATAATGCTTGATCCATGGTGAAACCAAATCAGACCTGAACACTCAACAGACACGACATATCACTGAATTACAGGGGGCACAGTCAAGTGCAGGTGAAGTCTGTGCCGAATGTTGAAAGATGGGGGACTCTCTCTTCATATGGAATTTATGAGAAGAAAGCAAAGACTTCTAAATCATATCTTACTCTCCACAAGACTACATTACTTATGTTAAGGAGTAATTAATCTGAAATTAATATAGCTACTCCAGCTCTTTTTTTTGGCTGGTGTTAGCATGATATATCTTTCCCCATACCTTTACTTTTAATCTATATATGTCTTTATATTTAAAGTGCATTTCTCGCAGACAACATATAGTTAGGTCTTGTCTCTTTTATCTACTCTCACAGTCGCTCTCTTTTAATTGATGTGTTTAGACTATTCACATTTAAGGTGATTATTGATGTAGCTGGAATTATATCTACCATATTTGCAACTGCTTTATATTTGTTGCTTGTTCTTTGTTTCTTTTTTGGTCTGCCACTCTTTTTCTGCTTTCTCTGCTTTTAATTGAGCATTTTATATGATTCCATTTTCTCTTTTTTCTTTAACGTATCAATTATACTTTTAAAACAAAATTTAGTGGTTTCCCTAGAATTTGCAAGATACATTTGTTTACATCTTAATTCAAGTCCATGTTAACACTATACCACTTCACGAGTAGCCCAGGCACATTATAACAGAGAATTCCCAATTCCTCCTTATAAATTTGCCTTCCTTTCTCTTATCCATAAACTATAATTACCCAATATATTGTTGCTATTATTATTTTGAACAAATCATTTTCTGTTAGATGGTTGTTAATTTTCAATTGTGAGGATGGGATTGATGACTCCCAAGCTCTTTACATACTGGACTGGAAGCCAGAAGTTGACGTTAATTTACATCACATTTACAAGACTAGGAGAAAGCAGAGAAAGGGTAATTAAGATCTAACAGAAATAGTAATGAGACCAGAATCCATAATCAATCATCAGAATATCAAAGTAACCAAGAAAAGTTGAAACAAGTGGGGGAGATGGGTGGAAATGTAGCAGAGAGAAGGGATAGGAGGAGAGATGTTTGAAAATCTAAAACTTTAAGTTTGTTGCTTTCTTTATGAAATGCAGAGTCTGAGGAAACAAGGTTTCTGAGAAGAGAGTCAGATCCAATAGAAATATTTGATGTTTCTTGGCTAAAAGGCATCACTATTTTGTGGGTTGAGGAAGATTGCTATACTTAAAAAGAACAAATGAGTAAACAAAAAAACAGCATTAAGCGTGAACTCACTAAAGCTGAAATAGTGTCATGAGACAGACAAAGTCTGAGTTACAGGACTAAGGTGTCACCTGTACCTAGAAAATCCCTTCGGCACTCCCAGCCTCCTTTCCTGCACCTATGAAAATGAGGATGTGACTAGATAAACTGTAAGCTTGCTCTGTACAGAAATTCTAAGATTCTATGAAGGGTTAGATGCACAATGGAAAAATTGATCTATCATTGGTAAAGGGCAAAAGTGAATTAAAAAAGACCCAAGGGTGAAACCCTACAAGAGAAATATTGTATAACCCACAAAATAGTCACATATAATACTGGGCTGCCAAAAGCAAGGGCATGGCGTGTAGAATAAACCCTCCATTCGAGAATCAAAGAAGAGGCAACCATGACATGGAGTCCCAGAAGCCAGAATCTTCTGAAGCTGAGTGCAGCCCCTCTGATGGAGAATGGGGAGAATAAAAGGGTTCTTTGGATATTCCTAAAACAGCCACTTTAGGAGAGGAAGGATGTTTTCTGGATGGACCCTGGCTAGGAATGCAAAGGTTACTGAGAAACACACCCCAAAACACAGAAAATAAAATTTCTCCTTAGAACAGGAAAGGTGAAGAGCTAACAGCCCTAGAGTAGAAAAACATAAGTGAAAAAAAGGAGAAAGAGATGGGAGAGTCATTTGTTGTTTTGATATTTAATGAGAAGAACCACATCCAATCACTCCTGAAGCCACAGAAATGCTTGGTGAATTAAGAGTGTCTGATAGGCAGCTGTCACCAAAGGGGGCACTGCAGGCCACTAACTGATTGCCCACTGGAATTGGAGTAGACCTTACAGCACAGCAAAACTCCTCGTGGCACAGTTTTCTCTAGGCCAGTTGATCTGATTTTATTTATTTCATGTTATAATTATATTGGAAAGCATGAAAATATTTTAAATCAGTTTTATTTGCTCATGTAATTATGTTCCAAAAGATTCATTCTGCAATATGTAATGGCATATTAGTGGTGACAAATGAAAGCCAATTAAGATCAGGGAAAGAAGAGGGAGAAAAAGGAGAAACATTACTGAGTGCTTATGTGCCAGGCACTGTGCTAGGCTATTCAGATGAGGTCATTTAATCCTCACATTGCCCTTTGAGAGAGGTGTGATTACTCTTTTCTTACACGTGAGAACAATGCGTAATTGCCGAGGCCACAAGTAAATTGCACTTACTGAAATCTCTAAGAAGTCTGAAGACCACAGTGACACATATAAAAAAAGTTTTGATAAAATTATGATATAATACTAAATTTGAACAGAACACCAAATTAGAACAGAAAACCAAGTGATGATACAAATATAGTTTTATCCTGTAAATAATTTTTAACTGAAAAAAATTAACAGCAAACACATTAATGTGACAGACGAGACTCTAAGTGGATTGTTTTCTCTATTTTAAAAAAATCTAAAAAACAAAGTTATCAGCAAAGACTTTAAAAAATTCAATCAATAATAAAACAAATATAGCAGGAGACATGTAATGCATACTATATTATCTTCAGCCCCTCTTTCAACGAGTTAAAAATGCATAAAGAAAGTTTAAGTTTGAGTCCAAATCATAAACTTGACTTGAACTCTGTTGTGAATTGCCAGGGAAAGCATTCCAGACTCTAAGAAACCTTGATTTTTTTTTTTTCTTTCCCTTCATAGCATCAAGAAAATGCTGGAGGGCTTATAGGGCCCCTGGCATGTAAATTGTAGCCATCAGGAGAAAAACCCTCTGTATTAACAAGTGACGCTTTCGAAGTCATTTTCTTACAGTCCCTTACAATGCTGCCACAGAGACAGGGTAAAGATTGGACAAAGAATTTTTCTGGTTTGAAATCACCCAAGTAATGCAGAGGAAAAAGAAGCACTTTGCCAAAATTCCAAGGTTAAAAGTAATAAGGAGAGAGGTGTCTGTCAGCATCCAGAAGAGTTTTGTAAACAATAGATGCAAGACATCAGATCCTCTGAAAGAAAAGATTTCTTTTCAGTGCCACTTTTCGAGAATGATCAGTAACATATTTCATTTCTGGTTTAATAATGTTATTAACAATTTCTTTTTTTAAAAAGCAAAGTAATATTTTCTGTGAAGGTAGGCCGATAAGCATTCGTGTAGTAAAGAATTGTGTGCCTTTTTATGAACAGTCTACACAGTAGAATAAAACACTATCTACATGAGCTTTCACACAGCAGAGCAATTAATTAACTTATCTTCCTGAACACTGTTTTCACTGAAACTTATTAAAAGTCTGATTCATCCACAAAGCCCCAGGCAATCATCAATTGCCTCATAATACAAAAGAAAAATAAGCTATGCTTATGTTCTCATTTAATATCCTAAGAAGATCCTCTTTGCCCTCTGTCTTTGTTTCAAAATATCTCTATTAAGAGTTAAAAAAAAAAGAGAACCTTCTACTTGACGTGAAATACGTTATGGCAGGGAACCGTGGGAGTAAATTACAGAGCCTCCAGGATACCAGATTAAGAAGAGAAGCTGGACTTTCTCAAAGACACACAAATCATTCAACATGGAGCACAACAGGGCATACAGTGTGTTATCGATGCCGAGTTCCAAGCACCATTGTTAATACAGACCAGAAGAGGAATTGTCCATTAAATAATAAAGGGGGAGGGGAGAGAACGCTCAGACTCCAGCGTTAAAAAGCCTGCAGCAGAGGAACGCTGGTTTCACAAGTTTTAAACAGCTTAAGAGTTATTAGTCTGCTTAGAGTTTTGGTTTCATGCAACTCTCCCAAATATCAACCTAATGACTTCTAAGCAGAGACTATAGTTTATGAACCATGTGTTTTTTTTTAATGTTTAGTACAGTTGACAATATCAATAGCGCCCTCTACAGGAAGTTTCAAACCCACAACTTCGGTTTTCTTAAATTTGAAAAAAGGCTAAGTAAGGTGAACACCGTCTGAGAACAAGATGAAAATTGGATAAAATTGAAAAAAAATGTGAAATTCGGATGACAAATGGAGATTTAGGAATTTGGAATGAAGCAAAACAAAACCACAACTGATAGCCCTAGGTCATTTTATATTGGGGTGTGTGTGTGTATATATATATATATATTTTTTCTTTTTCTTTTTTTGGTGGTGGTGGTGGTGGTGGTTTGTTAACATGCAGTCATTTGAGACAGGATCACTGAAATTCCAAATGTCTTTTTTTTCTTTATATTGAAACCTCAAAAACATATTTGCTTTCCCTATTCTAAGATTTGCTAGTTGCAGTATTGTACAGTATTACTCAGATTCCTTTTAATAGTGTTTACTTTTTTTAGAATGAATAAATAATTAATACACATATATTTCAAATTATGCATATTTTCCTAATATGCAGTAAAGATGCTTAACTTGGAGCTTTTGCATGTGAGAAAGTCCTGATGCTGATAAGATATGCCTGTATGAATCCTAAAAATGTGTCTGTTTCATAACTATGGATTGTTCCTCTCCATGATCAGTGGTTTCAAATCCAGATTCAGATGCCAGGACCTGCTTTAAGAAATCATTACAACTAAATTTTCTACTCATGTCACTACAGCCTTGGAAGTCAGAAACACAGGCTTCTTATCTCACAGCTGTAATACATCGAATGACCTTGTGACAGTGATTTAATCTCACCTTATTTTAGCAAGTTATCACAATTTGGGGGAAATTGACTTCTGATTTCAGAGTTATCTCAAGAGTTACTAGGAGTGACACAACAAACGCCAGCTCTAAGAGCGGAAGCATTATTATTTTGTGTGATCCATGAAGACATGAACAAGGAGTTCAGAGGCTCAGTTTTAGTTTCCACTTGGCTGTGCCTTTTTAAAGTCAATGAACTTTTCTGGGCCTTAGTTTCTTCATCAGAAAAAATAATGAGAAACTCCTGTTTGGAGAAATATTTAGAACTGGGTACCTAGCAATGCTGGATAAAATATCATAAACATCTCTTTAATAGTTGAGCTATTAAGTAAGGAAGGGTAAACAAATAGTTGAACTGAAGAGAGCTGCAAAACAGGTGTTAGCTGAATCTGAGCCTATCCTGCCAATCTTTATAACCAAGAGGCTTAGATTTTAATGGCCACACTGGGGCCAAAGCAAGATGGGGACTTGGAACTGAGCCCTCATATAAAGCCAGAATAATGAAAGGATGCACCTTCCAAATTAAACCACGTGAAGAGAAATGACAAGGAAGTCTTCTGTCCCAGCCTAGGCTCTGGGTTGGAATATTACATCTTCCCTGAAAATTTATAACCACAAGCCTGTTGAAGGTTTGGGGTTAAATTGATATTACCTGTGCAGTCCAGGAAACCTCAGGTCAAGAAGTTAACCCAGTGTGGACCCAGATGAGTAGTGACGTACAGGGCCTGGCAGAGATAAACACAGATTCCCTCTGAGGGACTCACCCTCAACTCAGGTCTTGCAGGATTCCTACAGATAAAGCTGAAGAGGCACTCAAAATCCAAAATTATGAAGTACATGGGGAAACAGGTCCCATGAGAGAGTCAGCAGAAACAATAACAGCTGAATTAGACCACCAAGAATTTTGAATATTGGAATGGATGATACAGAACATAAAATAACCAGGTATAAAATGTTAATGAAATAAATACGGAATTAAAAACTCAAGAAGGTAGTGATACTTTAAAATACTACGCAGATTTGAAAAAGAACCAAATATTTTAAAAACTAAAAATGTAATTTAAAAGCACAATGGATAACTTCATAGGTTAGTCAGTTGAAAAACAAGTTGGCAAAATGGAGGATAACACTCAGGAAATTAACCGAAACACAGGAGAGAGAGAGGGGGACACAAAGAAATGGTAACTGTGAAAGAATATTTATGAGAAATGGAGGATAGAATAAGACACTTGATAAATGTCTAATTGAAGTTCATGATGATTTCAAAGAAAATGCCAGTAATAATGGCATAGAATTTTTGAGAACAGATGAAAGACATGAATGTTCAGATTCAGAAAGCACAAATCCCAAGGAGGAAAAATAATAAGAAACTCATACGAAGACCCAGCACAGTAAAGCTGCAAGACACCAAAGACTTAAAGAAGACTTAAAGACAGTATTGAAAGCACCTAGAGGAAAAAAGACAGGTTATCCATAAAAGAATAGTTAAACTAGCAGCAGACTTTTCAACAGCCACAACAAAGACCAGACTATAGTGGAATAAAATCTACAAAATGTTTAGAGAAACAATCAACCTAGAATTTTACATACAGCAAAAATACAAGGGTGAAATAAAGGCATTCCTAAAAGTGATGCAGTATATCACTGCATCGGTGATGCAGTATATCCGGAAGACCCTCAGTTAAGGAAATTTGAAGGGTAAACTTCAGGAAGGATAATGATCATAGAAGGAAGGTCTGAGATGCCAGAAAGGAAGATAAACAAAGAAAATGCAAATAAGTGGGTGAATCTAAACAAACATTGACTGTATAAAACAATAATATTAATGTTTAAATTAGGAAAGTAGAAAAAGGTGGCCCCCAAATAGTGGACAACAATATTATGTTAGATGCAAGGGGAGTAACCAGAGTAAGCAGATACACAGATATATAAATATATGTATGTAAATATATAAATCATTTTGAATGGAGCTCTTCTGGTGGATGTGAGGGCAGGAGATTCCTACCAGCTGGGGTGCACCCAGGGGCTTTGAAGAATTAGCTGGAAACTCACTAGACTGTATTATATCTATGCAATGCTAACATTCTGTATCTATTATTTTGTTTTTTGTAATACTCATATTTTTATTTTAAAAATTATTATAAAAATCCATCTACTCTAACTCTTTTTTCATTCTCATGCACAAGGCTTCTGCCACTGACTTCAAAGGAGAACAATTTAGTTTAACAAAGCTGCACAGGAATCATGTCTGTGGTTACTGGGTTAACTAGCAAAGGTGATTATCCATGAGCAAGATTCTTGATTGTTTTTTTTTAATCTGTTTTAAAAAGACAACTCTGCTGCAAGTAAGAATTGCTTTCAGAGGACATAAATATTCTTTATCTTTCAACTATTTAATATATATTTATGTAGTTTAAAAGTGAACTAAGTGCATGTGTTTGCTGTAGTGCTATTTTATCAGTTTCTTTTAAACTATTATATACCTTTATTTAAAAAAATACAGGTGCATATAATCAGTGAAAGACTCTTCTGAAAGAAAACTAATGTTAATACTTTTGTTGTTTTTTTAAGAGAGAAATCTTAATTACATAAGCTCTGGTTTGGTATTTTTCAGTAAAATTTGGAATATTAAAGATTTCTAGATTAAGATAAAGAGAGGTACAATTTGAATCTTTCCTATGTAATTATTTTAGTTTTAACAACAAGGAAATTTACAAATTTGAGTTTCAGTCAATCACAGCATTCAATGGCAAAGGGTTTCACAGGAGCTCAGATTAACTCTTGATTTACTTCAGTAGGAAAAATAAAAACTGGAAAATACTTCTGAAGTGGCCTTGTTTTGATGTCCTGCTTTTCTGTTTGCACCAAGTATGCTGTTTCTCTGTAATGATTACTAAACTTATCTCCTTGTCAGACAGCAGCTAGTAAACAGAACGTTTCCAAGATATTAATTAAATGAATAATCTCTCTTTTGTTTTTTAGGTTAGGAGAGGTAACTACTTTAACAGTTCAGGTTCTTTTTAAAATGAAATGATCTGTATTCAAATATGAAGATTCTAATGCTTGTTCATTCCTGGTTATCTGTAGGGTAAGGATGGGAACTCTCATTGGAAGCATAATGCTGCAATACTTGGATAGGCAGCATAATTTTAAGCCACTAAATTCGTGGTAATCTGTTACAGCAGCAATAGGAAACCAATACAGACACCATTCAAAAGACGATTGTAAAGCTGTCACACCGTGGGCTTTGAAAGCAAATTTGCTGCCTTTTCTTCCTCTGTTATGATATCCTACGCTTGTTTCCACTAGCAGTAACGCACACTGGGATTGCTGTTGTTAATCTTGCAATTGTACTTTTCCAGTTAAAGACACGAGACCTTTGGCCTCTTTTTCATTCTCAGGGTGGCCAGTGGGTGGCCTGTAATGTCTCCCTGCTAACCCTAAACAATATTTCATCCCATGTAACAAGCACTCAGCTCAGATGGTCGTCTGTGCAAATGCCACAAGGAACAGCTCCCATGGGACCCAGGAAAGTATTCATTTTCCAGAGAGAATTAAAGCCTACATTGATAACATCTAAAATAAGGACACCTTAAAATGTAAAGAGTGATGAGGTTATTTCACCCTTAAGTTATACTTTTAGGAAAAAGCAGAATTTAAATCTTAAGATATCTGTATGCCCACTTAACACTTCAAAGAAAGAGAAATCCAACTAATGAAATGTATCCTAACTTCCTTCCTCAGCTTCTGTACTCCGCAAATTGCTACCCTTTTCCAACTACCTTTTCCATTCTTCGGCTAATTATCTGACATAGAAGCTTTGGAGTGATATTTTTCTCCCTCTGATTCTCACCTCGTCCTCATTTCTCTGGGTCCCCTCTTTCTCACCATTAATATGCATGCACCTAACATAGCTCTGAGTGTATCCCATGTCTGTATCCAGTGGCAGGCTCACAGGTTGGAGCTTGGATTCATTCTGTACAGTCTGCACCTCTTTCTGCCTTCACCTCCACACCACTCACTCCACGCTCTACACGGCTCCCTGCTGCATCGACCTTAAGCGTAAATCCTTCTGCTTCATTTTCAAGGCCTAATTACCCAGCCTTGCTCCCCACACCTCTTCACGTTCCTTCCCTCTTTCAGACAGCCAGGCAATTTCCACGGATTCATAAAATTTAGTTTTCGCTCTTCTTGGTAACTCAGGAGGAAAGAACAAAGCTGAATAAAACATTGACCCCTTTCTTTGACAAGTATATTGCTTAATGGGGATGGGATGTGGGGAGACAGACAAGTAAGCTAATCAGCGTTTTAGGTGCTATTACAAATGAGTGCTGTGAGCGCACCAACAGGGGCTGAGAGATTCTTCAGGTGAGGGCAGGGTAGGAAAGGCTTTGGAGAGAAGTAGATGATAGAATAACGAGTTGTCATTTTGAGAACTGCCTTCCAGAACATTCTGCGATGAACGGTAGACTACTAATGTTCATGCAAATAATGTAATAATGTTACTGACACTTTCAAGTCAGACCCCATAAGGGTCCTCCTGCCTGGTGTAGCTCTTACCCGTAGAACGAGACCTAGTTCAGTTCCGAAGCAAAGCAAAGTTTTATCCTTTGATCAGAGAATGGAGAGATGTGAGCTCACACTCGAGAGCACATGCCCTCCCCTCCACAGCAGGCTGTGGGTGGGGCTGCTTCTTAGGGTTCTCCTTCCGAGGGAGGAGGGTGCAGTTCTCGCGAGACTGACAGGCTGGGAGCGGCGTCTCCCAGCCGCCGCCATCTTGAACTGCAGTGTTGTGCGCGGCGCTTCTGCGCGCGGTCTCGGAGCTGAGGGGTTAGGCCCGGCTCTTTCATGCTAGGAGCTGTTGTGTGAAGGGCCGTTGATGCAAGGCCTCTGCATGCGGCACCCTGTGAGCAAGTGAAACTAGACCAAGCGCGCAAGAAGAGGTTAAGACCTTATTACCTGGATTCCATCTTATTTTTTCTGGGGACCTCAGTGGACTTTTTGCCTGTGACTAATAAGAGGTAAGCAAAACTTAACCACTACCAACTTCCTCCCTGGGAGAAAATATCCACCTCAATATAGTTATATTTTGTACTTAGGAGTAATTATTATCTAATAATAGGTTATAGGCGGGTTAAGAAAAAGTCAAATTTTATTAGGAATTGACCAGTCAGCAAACCCATATAGCTCATTCTGCTGTGGTATATATATGGTTTTCTTCAACCACAAGTAGAGGTAGTTTTGTATGGCCCTCAACCAGGCAGAGGTAGAGCATGGATTTGAAAACAAACTTTTTGTTCTGTTTGATTCTGCCAAGAATCTATACTAACCCTATGGGAAATCAAAATCTGAAACGTATGTGATGTTTCGAGGGGCTCTGGGAAAAATATTCCACTTCCCAACCATCTGATGGTGTTTCTTAAATTCCACCATTGATTTCCTCACCTTTAAAATGGGGTAATAGGAGCACCTGTTCTGAGGATTAAATGAGCACAAAAAGGAGAGCAAACTGCCTGTTCTGAGGAAGGCACTCAATATGTGTGGGTTCGCTTCCCTTCCGTCTTGAGGGCTAAAGGATGTTCAAATACTGTTAAATTGCATCTCACTCTGGAAACTCTAAGACACGAAGGAGTTCTAAGCCATGTACACCCTAATCTCGATTAGCACGTTCCTCTCTTCCAACTGATAAACGGAAATGAATTTCAAAAGGGTAAAGAGAGGCCAAGATTCTAGGTCGAGGAGAAAGAAGGAGGCCATGGGGAAAAAAGGAAGTTTCTGGAACCAGGATCAGAGGAGGCTCTACAGACAAACGTTCTGCTCCATAGTTTTGCTAAGGCCTCATTTTAAAACTCTAGCTAAAGACAAAACTGATTTCCTGGCGGGTGCACAGGAGGCTTATTGAATAACCACCACTTACTAGTGCTGGGCATTTTCACAAATATCTCAATGAGGTAGGTTTCATCGTTCCCTGGTTTTATCGGAGGTAACTGAGATTCAAAGAAATTATGGGAGTCAAGGTCACACTGCCAGAAAGAAGATCCAAAAAACGGGTACAGTTCCGCCAACGCCAGCCCCTGCTAAGACAAGTGGCTCTGCAGCTGCAGGCGGTGCAGCTTCGGGCCAAAGTTTCTTCCAAACACTCCATGCCCCCACCCCCCACCCCCCACCCCCCCACCCCAAGGTGTGATACCAAAGATCTTCCACTAATTTCCGACTGCCTGCTGATGTTTACGTTCTGTTTCCTCAAATTGCCAGAAGTGACCGAAATTTGCGTTTTAATCTCCAGGGTGGTATTCTTCCTTGGTTCCTTTGTAGCAACCTAGCACCATCACAAGTAGACCACGTACCAGCCATCCTGGCTCGAAAGCGTTCATGGTTCGTTCTGCGGGCCAGCTCGCTGGCTGAGAGGGAATAGAGCACTCAAAGCTTTCTGCATAGCTTACCTGCCAGCTCCTGCGGCTTTAGAGAGCTTTAATTGGCCTCAGACCAGACGTTCTCAGGGTCAATGGCACTTGACAGGGGAATCTTTTTTCCAGGAGAAAGGAAAGCCTAGAGTAATGGTTTTCAAACCTTAGTATGCATCAGACTCACTTGGAGGGCTTGTTAAAACACAGATTCCTGCGCTCCTCCTCCACAGTTTCTGATTGAGTAGATTGGAGTATTGGAGTAGATTGGAGGTGGCTGGGTTGGGGGGAGTGGAGTGAAAATTTGCATTTTAACGAGTTTCAGGTGATGCTGATGCTGCTGGTCTGGACTACACTTTGAGAACTATTTGCAAAGATCAGTGTCTTGACATTGGCTACACATTAGAATCCCCTGTAGAACTTTAAAAAATCCTGACACACATCCACACCCAAGCCAGCAATCCAGATTTCTGGGGATGTGATCTGGACACCAGGATTTTAAAACTTCCAGGTGATTCCAGTTTGGGAACCGCTGGCCCGGAATCTTTGAGAGCCAAGCCTTGTCCTTATTGATAACCCCTAAGGGTTGAGCAGGGGAAGCATCCTGACATCTGCTTTTTCTAACAAAAGAGAAAATGTTTATGATTCTTAGCGGGAAAGCGTTTAACTGTTCTAGACTTTAAAACAAAATAAACTGTGGATATCTCAAAGACAATAGCTTCCAGAACCTTAAAGAACATTAAGAGTCAACAGAAAACAAAATATAATAAACAAATTACATTGCTTTGGGGGAGCAGATGGCTTAAATTGGTGGACAGAACATATCAGAGGGGTAGATTGTGTCTTTATCCAGGCCCCTGGCATCACATAACTTTGTCCTTTAACTTCATGCATCATTATTCATCATCACCTTTTATTACTGTGGCTCAGCTTACTTAAAAGCCTGTTATTTCTCATGTTCAATCCAATGTAAATTTAATTTTCAACCAAGCCTTTGTTAAGACAATTGTTCCAATTTTCAGAAGGATGTTAGAGAATGGGGGATGTAGATTCCAAAAACTACAGCCCTGTGGGTTTGATGTCAACCCTCTAGCAAAATTCTGGAACAGACTATTTAAAAGCTCGTGAGAAGTGATTGCTGGGAGCCAGTATAGGTTTCCAAAATCAGTCTTTCACCAAACCAGTCACATTTCCCTTTTTGACAGGCTTACAGGTCATGGAGATCAGGGGAATATCATGGACAAAAATATATCTTAATTTCAGCAAAGAATTTGACATCCTGTGGGCAAGAATGACATGAATGACAGTACAGTTGAGTAGATTTGTAGCTGGTTGAACAACTTTACCCAAGGAATGTCGTCTGCTTGATGAATCACTGCCTACCCAAAGGGGAGTCACAGTGACAGACTCCCAAGTGCTATCTATGGTTTATCCAGTCCAAAATTTCAATTAATGATGGATGAAGACACAAAGACATGCTTATCAAAACTGCAGGTGTGACAGAGCTGGGAGAGAAGCCTAACTCATTAAATGTCAGATGAACCAAGAGAGGCAAAAGGTCTCAACAAACTAAAAGAACAGGCTGACATGAATAAGAATAAACTTAATAGGGATAAATGTAAAATCATCCATTAAAAAAATCAAATGCAAAAGTATGGTAGTATGGCAGATTGAGATTAAAAATAGTTTTGTGAGAAGACATCCCAGGACTTTAAAGTAACTATAGCCCTAATACCATCTAGTAGGTCTCAGATCTCTTTGAAAATCTATGAAAATGTGGACAAAAAAATGTTGCCTGCCATTTCAGTAAACAAGGTATGTTGCCCACCATCAGGCCATCAACCACTTCAGCTGCCCCCCAGATGGTGCACCGTGAGGGGAATTCAGAATGGAGAAAAACAGGATACTGGCCCTAGACAGTTAAGATGCACATCAAAGGAATAATTTCAATGAGCCCAGACTCTTGCATCTTTCCATACGTAGAAAAGTACTAAAATCATTAACTTTAGATGTCTGTTTTTTTGGATTAGCAGTAATCTTTTGATGTTCAACTACGTGTCTGTCTGTTTTCAGGAGAAACTCCTCTATATCCTGGCTCCTCCTTACCTCTTTGGAGCAGTTCCTCAGAGCTATCTGAGAGGCTGTTTCCTAGGCTATAGTCTTCAGTAAGTTCCCTGCATAAAACATAACTTGCAACTTTTAGGTTGTGCGGTTTTTGTTTTTTGTTTTTTTGTTTTCAGTTGACAAAAGCTGAAGACTATCTCATAGACAAATGCCCATAGTCATAAAATTTGGTTTACAATTTCAGCTGGAGTTTGTCGGTGACCAGCAGGGGTCACAGACTAGGAGTTAAGAATCCTTGGATAGTATAATTGGGCCACATAAAAACTACAGCAAGCTATGTGCTTTAACAGAAGTGTAATATCAATACAATGGAGATAATAGCCCCACAGGGCTTGCTACATCCTACTTATAGTCTTCAGTTTACAGTATTCAGCTGAATGTAGAGACTGAAAAACTGGAATGTATCAATATAAATGGTGAAAGGTCTAGAAATTATGTTAAAGAGCACTGGAGGAACCTATGACATATCCTCTTTTTAAAAATTAGAGGGAACACAATAGCAGTCTTCCAAAATCTGAAGGCTGCCTTTTGTAAGAGGCTGCAGACTTAGAATACTCTATAGCAGTGCTATCCAGGAGAAATATAATGCTAGTCACATACGTAATTTAAAATTTTCTAGTTGCCACATTTTAAAGTAAAAAACAGGTGAAATTAATTTTAATAATATATTGCATTTAACCCAATATACTAAAAACAGTATCATTTTGACACATGATCAACGTAAAACTTTTTCATATTGAGTTTTTGAAATCTTGTGTATTTTACGTTTACAGCACATTTCAATTAGCCTGAGCCACACTTCAACATGGCTACCATATTGGACAGCACAGCTCTTTAGCTTCCCAGGGCAGAAGAGAGTCAATTAAGAGATGTTAGAGAGGAAGAACTTTCTAATAGAACTGCCCCCAAAATGGAACAAGTCCCCTTATAGAATGGTGAGGTCTCTGTCATTGGATATATTCTAATTGAGACTAGGTGACCATCTGTCAACGGTTATTTAGGCATTTCTGCATAGGGTGGGGGCTGGGATGGATAATCCTGAAGTTCATTCTCATTCTGAGGCTATAGTTCTATGACTGTCCGTTTTGGGAATTGAGGTTATTTGAACCACCAATTCATGATATTCTGGGACAAGTGGGCAGCCAGCCTTTCCTAAGAAGATCTTGCCAGTCTAGTTATGCAAATACATGCCAGGTCACGGCCACAGAACTAATTTGCCTCTGCCCCTTCTGTTGTGGAGCTGCAGCCTGAGTTATCCATGAAGACAGTGCATATGCTTGGCTCAGGCTCTGACATGCAGCTGAAGAGAGACTTAGCACATCACTGAGCTAAGCTCAGTCTGGAAATAACCCACCCAAAACATGTGTCTAACATACTCACTTAAATTTTGCACTCATCCAGCCAGCTCACCTTTAGTTCCAGTTCTGCATTAAGCTCATTAACACAAAATCAAGTGTTTGGCTATGTTAAGAACATAAAGGTACTTTATTCTCTGGAGAGAATCCCAAGGTGCTATTCAAAATAGAAAGCAATCCACAAATAAAGGCCATTTGCTTGTGTTTATAACCAGTCACAGTCCCAGCCCTCAAGGTCTGCAACAGCTGATGATTGGCACTCTGAACCAAATTGGATAAGCAACCAATGTTTGAGGAGCCTGCCCTAGGGTTTTTCCAGTCCACATACAGCTGCAGTCTAGAGAAGCTGGAAAAGGCATGGGGGAGAGAGGATGAGCCCTGGAGGCCAACTACCTGAATTCAAGCCCCACTCATGCCTCTTACTAGCTATGTGATCTTGGACAAGTAACCAGTGGTAACCTTGGTAACCTCGAATTCACCCTTTTTACCTGAGGTACTGCTCTGTCCCTGCCAATTATTTTAGTGTTCATAAAATTAAAGTTATACATAGAGTAAAAAACAACTGTTTGGTGGAGTTTGGTTCACTGATGACACTTTATAAACATTGGGGACACTTTTTTTAAGTGCTTTTATTTTTTCTGAATCTATTAATATGTATATGCATGTGATATACATTCATTACAGAAAACTTGGAAAATATATAAAAATATTTAGAAGAAATTTTAAATGACCCATTGTCTTACCACCCAGAGCAAACCACTTTTTAACACTTGGTCACTTCTGTGCATTTTTTGACATAATGGGCATCATTTTTAAAAAACATCACTTTCTAACATGCTTCTAAGTTCCAAGATAACAAAGAGTAACTTTCCTATTGAAATCTCTGAAGTCCTGTCTTTTTTCCTACTATCCTGAATGTCATAGGAAGGACATACCCCTACTATCATGATGTCACATTCAAAAGGGACATCATGAGTCTGGATTGACTCCACGAGAGAAAATAGGAATGAAGTCCTAGGATAGAACTTAGTAGCAGATAAAAGACTAGTAGAGTCCCAATCCTGCATTTAACAAGTAGGGAAGCTGGAGCCCAGAGAACAGTGACTCCTATGACCAACAATTCAGCAGGACTTAGAGTTGGTGTATCTTTACCCCACATAAGTACCCTCCCACCTCACCACACTGCTTCATACAGCATGATGCAACCTTACACATTCTAGCTGATTTGCAACCCACTTTCTGCTAGGCATCTCTCTATTTTAAGATCAAAATTAAATGCTTAAATGTAATTTTTAAAATAGTTGCATGGTACTCAGTTTGATAATGGGAAAGTCATTTATTCCACAAAGGGCACTTTATGTCTTTCCAAAGAAAAAGCTCAAAAGAATTCTCTTAGCCATGTGCAAAATATCCACTTAATCAACATGAACACTCATATTACTAGGCAGTTAAAATTATTTATTCAAAGAGCTTTATAGTCATGCCTTAATACCAATCTATAATAAACAGGAGAAATAAGAGCAATAATACTTACTATCATCCTAGTTAAATATAAGCACCATAAATAATATTTGCACCTTTAAGCAATTCATATATCCTTCCCATATAATAAGATTATAATGTGGAGCTTTTGCTTTTCAATGGGATAAAGTATATTGCTGAGCTTTATTTTGTTTTTTGCAAGGCTAGTACTCAGGGAGGGACTTTTTCTGGTCTATTTGGACCATTTGTATCCTTGAGAAAGAAATAACTTTATTATTTTTTTAATATTTATTTATTTGGCTACGCTGGGTCTTAGTTGCGCCACGTGGGATCTTTGTTGCAGCATGTGGGATCTTTAGTTGAGGCATGCAAACTCTTAGTTGCAGCATGTGGGATCTACTTCCCTGACCAGGGATCAAACCCGGGCCGCCTGCATTGGGAGTGTGGAGTCTTAGCCACTGGACCACCAAGGAAGTCCCAAGAAGAAATAACTTTAAAATTACAAGGATACCTCCATTATTACTTAGCTGTTCCTTACTAAATGCAGGAAAGTTACCCTCCAGTCCCTAGTTCCCATACTTCTATATTACCTGCTGTGTTGTATTATAATTTATTTGTTGTTTATTAGTAATATATATATCTGCCTCTCTCATTAAATCGTTTATCTGCCTTTCTTGAGGGCAGAATTTGCTGTGAGGATTAACTAACTGTATATGTAAGGCACTTAGCACAGCTCCTGGCACAGAGCAGGCATTACCTGATATTACCCGGTGTTATCATCTTTATTATTGACTTTAAATGCTCACCGCTGCCCAGAACAGAGTCTGGCACAGTCAGAAATAGATGGAAATGTGGGTCCTTGGAATATCTGGTGTCTTAACCATCTAAGTATTGAGCCATTAAAATTGTACAGTCTCAGAGGAAGATTCTTCCTACCTGCTTAAGCAGATTTTAATTAGAAATGGTATATACCAGACCAAGTCTTATGCACTGAGTTTGTAAAGATGGCCTGCCCTCAGAGAGCTCATCAGCAAATACTGGAGGAACACTTGAGTACTGTCTTAGGACCAGAGTAAGGAGAGAAGTGCAGAAGCAGAAAAAGGGGACTTACAACTCTATCTAGAGAACCAGAAAAGGTACTTCAAATAGCAGCCTTTGTCCTGAATGTTGAAGATGGTGCCTGGAGAGGGTGTTCCAAGTCCCAGAGGACAAGTAATAATAGTAAACCTTTTATTTTCTCTAATGAAAATAGGGAAACAAGGCTATTTCCATGTCTGGCACCTGGAGAGGGTGGGCACAGAGGACATATTACTGGCACCGTGCTGCCTGCAGGCGGCACTGAGGAGGGTGCAGTCCACAGAGATGGAGGACCTGTACCAGCTTCCCTCCTGGTCTCCCAGCATTCCTTGGTTCTGCTTGAATGTTTTGCTTCTACCAGCTCCCTCTGCCTCTTCTGGTTTCCTCAGTTATCACTGTCTGCCACTTTCTTAACCTTTCTGCTCCTGCTTTCCTTTGCTCATCTTTTCTGTCTCCTGTCATTTATGTTTTACTTCTTGGCTTTATCCCAGTCCCTTTCAAGTGCTTCCTTCCTTTTCTCTAGAAAATAATTCATTCCCAGGCATCTCAGTTACCTTCAAGTTGTGGGTGCCTCGAACTTTGGGGTTCCCAATTTCATGACTGCTTCCTGTGCAAAATGTCTCTCCTTGCCACCAAGAAAGGTGTTCATTTTTCTTATTTCTGGGTTTGGCAATGTTTGAGGTGCCAAAGTGCAATCTTTGAATAATTAAAGCCTTGTGTAGGCAGCTCTGGGGGACTTTTTATGACTAATAAATCCTATGAAATACTGTTAATTTAACTCCCTAAATAGTTCTCAGAAGTCACTGGAGCTATAGTGTGTATATATATTTTATCATTTACAAAGTACTTCTACCTTACTCTGCTTTTATTTAAGTATGAGAAATATATTTTCCACAAAAATAATTCTTTAAAACACAATGCATATGACTCTAACACATTTCCCCTATTTCTGTATGTTTAAAGAAGCTCACATTTGTGCAGTATCTTAATTCCTTCACTTCTAATTCCTGAACTAACCAGAATGTCACTTTTATACCTCAAACACCTCACCTTTATGATGTGTCTTATAATTACCAAGCTCTTTCACATACAAGATTTCATTTACTTCTTTCAACTCTGTATTATTTTTCTCATTTTACAGTTGACAAAGGTGAGGCAGAGAGATGTTGAGTATTTCTCCCCAGGCCTCACAGCCTAGCTGTGAGTATCAGTGGCCTCTTGAATGCAGGATTGCTGAGGCTCAGACTAGGGCACATCCTGCCACTACTTAAATGCCATTAGAAGATAGGCCTTAACTTTTAAACTCTAGGGCTTTGTCCCATATTCCTTTAATGAAAAATGTAATGACTTCTCCTTTCCATTCTTTCTTCTTCTAAAAATAGGTGGCTCCTCCAATCATCATTAGACTAATGCAAAGGCATCGTGATAATTCTCACTTCTAAATAAAGCTCCTACTATGAGCAAGTAAATATAACTAATGGACTTGGCATTACCAGAAAAAAATTAGCTGCCAGACTTATAAACCCCATAAATGTCTTCTCATAGAACAAAATGTGGTGACCACTGCCCTAGTCAGGTTCCATAGAAGCAGAGCTTGAGATGGGGATTCATGACATGTTACTTACTGAGGCATTGCTCCCAGGAAAAACTGATAGGGCATGAAGGAATCAGAATGGGAGATATAAGTTTGGGAGCTTCAGTTTATTGACAGTATTTGAAGCACTGGGACTAAGATCGCCTAGAGAAGACATGGCCTAAACAGGGAACCAAGGGAGCCCAGGAATGGTGCCCAGGGCCCTCAACATCTAGCGGTAAGCAAAGGAGGAACAACCAGCCAAGGGACTGAGAAGGAAAGGCTATTGATTTAGGAGGAAAACCAGAGGCCTTCAGAGTATGCAAAGATTTAAGGGGAATACAAGCATAGACAGTGCTAAGGAAAGTGATTTCCAGATCCTCGACTTAGTATTCACTCTCTCCAGAAACTTACCTGCCTGAGAATGTGCCTACTGAAAGTAAGAGCTTCTCCAGCCCATTTCCTTTCACAATCACTTGTCTCCCACTTCTCTCCCAAATCTTACTATAGAGCAGTACCCAACAGTGTAAAACTGTCCCGGGCACAAAAAAGAATACTGGTGTCAGTTTGATGAAGTTCATGACTGTAATATCTAGCTGACAAAGCCTTGTGCAAGTCAGGTGATAGCCAATATTTTGCTTTCCACAAAGTTGGAGGAGAACCTAATTGAGTTGAGAACTGGTGGATTATTTAAAAAAAATTTGTAATAAATTACTCTGTTATTTTTGGCATATAACTCAGGAGTTCAAAGAATTGCATACAGTTCTAAAGCAATATTCTATCTACTTATTTATATAAACAGGTTTTCTCAGAGCTTAAATCTTTTAAAAAGGAAAAATGGAGAGAGAATTAATGCTGAATTGTGTCTCATTATAACAAGTTGTATCTGTGGAAATATGAACTAATTGGGAAAAAAAAAGCCCTAGCCAACTCATAAGAATTTGTTTATAATAAAATTTTCTTTATAGGTTAATACTTTTTCATCAAAAGATGTAATATACAATATTTATGTTATTTTGATCAAGTGTATAAATAATTGTAATGATAATTGAATCTAAAAGAAATGTTTTAATTTGTAGAGCCTTATAGTAATAGGAAATTTTTAAAGTTTTATTATCAATTTATATACATAATTTAGTTACAAAATTGGTAGAGTGATAAAATATCAATATATTACATTAGGAAAATTTTTGTGCAGCAAGTTAATTGAAAATGTAAATTCGAGGGGAAATGGGAACAATGTATTGATAAAATATCTAACTGTTAAAGAAGTCTGTGTTTTCTAAATGGTTGTTAGTGAATATCAAATTTCTATGGTGTTTAGATTCCACTGGGAACATTTAATAAGAGCAATATAACAGTTTAATTTTAAAATGTCAATATTTATAACATACTGGAAATTCTCTTTCTAGCAACTATTTAAACTTATGATGAAAAATATAGATGTCAACTCTAAAAATGTGCAAGGGTCTACAAAATTTTACTAAAATTTTTTAGGGGCTATATGAACAAAAATGTTTGAAAACAACACATGTAAGCCAAGAGAAAAAAAAAAAAAAAGATTTCAAACAGAGAGTGGTCAGCTGTATGAATGCTGTGGGGGATAAAATGAGAATACAATTGCACTGGCAACAGGCATTGACCACCCTGATTGGAGCAAGTACAGTGCAGTGCAAGTTCAGTACAGTGAAGGAACTGGAAACCTAGTTGGAATAGGTTGAAGTGAGAATGGGAGGTGAGGAAATAGAGACTGCAAATAAAGACAACTGACAATAAATGCTGCTGTGAAGGGGAGCAGAGAAAGGAATTAGTAGCTGGAGGGATGGGGGGACTGAAAGAAGGTAGATATAGAAAAGAGGTACTAGAATGTGTTTGTATGCTGATGGGAAGAATCAAGTAGAGAAGAAAAAAACTGATACTACATGAGACAAAGGAGATAATAGGAGCAAAGGTGAGAGACTCGGATCTGGAGCACAGTGAAACATGGACGTATCTTCCATTGTCATAGAAAAGAAGGCATAGGATGTGGGTGTAGGAGCCAGTGCTGTTATGTTTAAAGATGAAGAGGGTGATGGGTAGTGAAAAATGCTGTAGCATCAAGAGATGAGACATCGTTGATAAGGTCAAAAAATTATTGGAGTAAAGATAGTAGAATAAATGAGATAGAAGAATAAGAAGTATTGAAGAGAAAGATGTTCGAAATTGATATTTTAGAGGGGATACAGTTACTGGATTGATCAAGGGAATTGGTGGTGAGGTAGAGTGAAGGAAAAGGTACTCAGAGGTGATGAAGTTAAGTAGCTGAGAGTCCAGGTATTGGATGGATCACCCACATGGATATTGAAGTCACCAAGAATACTAACTGGAGTAGAATGAAGAAGAAGACAGTGAATCAGGTACCAGTCTTATAAATAAAGAGATTAACTGGGAGGCTAGTAGACGAGGGCTATAAGAGAATGTTGAGTAGAATAGTAATATGTTATGAGCTTTAAAAAATGGGGGTTTCTGAAAAGTGAAGGAAGGCAAATACTTTCTAGTGGATAATAGGTAACCATGAGAAGAGAACACCTATCCTGTGTCAATGCCCCAAGGTATATGGAGTGTGAGAGAAAGAGCAGCCACCACTTGAGACAAATATCAGGGAGGTAGGTGCAGGTGGAACAAGAGGGCCAAGGGCAATTCAGAGAAGAGGTTGAGGATTCAAGGGAGTTTGCTGATGACAGACTGAGAGTGTGAGCATGAACAATAGAAGGACTTGGGAGGGAATCTGGATGATGGTGGATGGCCCAGGAGACTTGTGCTTCTGCTGGTGATATCAATGATGGAATTTTCCCTCTTGACAAGGCGTGCCATCAGTGCATTCTAAAGTCCAGAGGACTTAGCTAGAAGATACATGGACAAGTGTCCACTCAGCCTCTTCATTTTTCACTAATCAGAAAACCAGTGGATGTAGGGGAATTGGTCAAAGAGAAACTATACTTGTGAACAGTCTCTTCATATCTCATCCTCAAAGGACTGGGTATTTTGGGGTTTTTTCTTAGTATTCCTGCAATTTGAGTATGCCACCACCAGGGAGCAGTAGTGCCACAAACATGTAATCTCAAGACTGGCATTTTCTCTTTTATTCCAGGGATATTTCCACTCAAGCCTATCCAGTTTTCGAACAGAAAATTTTAACATCCAATTGAGGAAACACAAATTCATTATGAGATAAACTAAAAATAACAATTATTAAACCATTCACAGATAAGACTGAGAGCAAATATTAGAGAAATAAGCAATTAGATTTTTACGTTTCCATTTCAACTTGCCTAAACTTTAGTTCTAAGCCTCATTTGATTTTGAAAAATGGACAGGAATTCAGCAGGGGTAGGATACATTCACAGCTGTAGGGCTCAATCCCCAAGCATCAGTCACACTCTTTTTGGGGTCAGTAGCCCAAACTTAGGTCACTAGCCAATCTCCTTTGACTGCGTCCAAGCTGATCAGTGGAAAATTGTGTATTTGCTTTCTTCATGTCCCAAGACCAAAAGCATCTGCTTTGTGTTGCCATGTTGGGGAGGGAAAGAGAGGGAAGAGAGAAGTGGAGAGAATTGTCTTCATTATGTCACTAATATTGGAAAAGACCAAGGTCTCTCCAGTCCTAGATTTCCCTCTGAAATATGTGGCTGCTCTGAAGATGTTATTCATGACGTGTTTCCTCTTTTGATTGACCCAGAGTGATATACAGTGGTGGTTGTTTCTAGTGCTTAGTTGAGTTTATCCTTAGCAAAGAGTCTTAGCTGACAAAACAGCTTCTCCCCCAGTATCAGAAATTATAAAATCTTTGTCTATAACCAAATCCTTCAAATAAATTTAAAACTCTGTACACACATGGTTTCATTTACTCAAACAACCAACTGCAATAATTACTATTACTTTCCCCACTTTAGAGATGAGAAGACTGAGCCTCAGAGGTCTTGAACTTCTACCTGGCTTCATCAGAGACTTAATGATTTTATCTTTTTAAAAAATTTGAGCGCAGGGAACTATGCTCAAAATCTTGTAATAATCTATAAGGGAAAAGAATATGAAAAAGAATATACAAATATATATATATATGTATATATATATATATAGTGTTTTCTACCCTTAGAAAAGAAAAGCTGCTTAAATTTCTCACACGCTTGATTTTCTAATGATAAAAGATATACATGTACAATATTTTTCGTAAGCTTAAAAATGCTCAATCCTCAGATGGGCCCAAATAAAATTTTCCATTTCTTTCTTTTAAAAAAAGTGCTTGACAAATTTTAAACCCACTGAACAAATATGATTTGCTATTAAGCTGTTATTTCAAAACAGAAAGTGAAGCTCATTGGATTTTTTTTCCACTAGAAGTCACACTTCTAGTCCAGAGAAACAACCTAAAAACAACAATTAATGAATGTGTTAATTGTTCTTCCTTGTGCTTATCACTAGCCAGTGTCATTGTTTGGCTAGACTATTCCCAAATGGACACAAAATGTAGGTTTCTAGTCTATACAGATATTAAAATAGGGTCTGGCAAACACAAAAGATAAAGTGGAAAAAAAGGATAGATTCAAATGTGTATTTTACAATAAATGTACCATGTACTTCCGAGAATTTGCTTAAATCAGTAGTTTATGTCATATTGTTGCCCAAATCTATTAGCCAAATGTAAAGGATTCATCACAGGACAGAATTAATACACTTTGCTAATTTATGTTTATTGATAAGGACTTGGCTGGAGGAGGAAGATTCAGCTTTTACTTTGATAAAGAATGTGAGCTCTAGAACTTAGAACTGAATAATGCTGCAGTGCTACTGGGAAAAATACAGTTAGAAGCTCTTCCCTGTTTTGCTACCATCTAGGCTACAGACCCATGCCCCCATCCTTATCTCCTCTACCAACAGACACAATATATATAGTCCTATGGTTCTATTCATTGGGTCATTGATAGGTAAGTGATCAGCCAAGAGTTTCGATTGCCACAGACAGAAACAACTCTGGAAATGTTTTGGAAGGCTATGGGAACCCTAGTGTGTCCACCAGAGGCTGAAGAACAGTCACTGGAAAAGACAGGAACCAAGGGGCTCTGTGGAATGGGGAAGCAGACATACTTGTAGCAGCAGGAACCCCAAGGCCAGCATGCTGCTGCATGTTTTCATCACTTCTTAAGCTCCGGAGTCAACCTCCTGGAAGAGATTGGTTGATTGGCCAAGGTCAGGTCACATGACCACTCCCCAGCTATGCAGGGACAGGGAGAGGAAGAACATGGCCCCTATCACATCCTTAGAGAGAAGTGTCTAGATTTATGTTCCCACCAAGAACTCACATAATTGGGGAAAAGAAATTCTCAGAAAGGAAACTGGTATGCTCTTGAAGAGGGGCAATGAATCCTAGGCAGCCACAACGATACAAATATTTACTAATGTAAGTTTAGGAAGGATTAATAATTAAGGGTTGCAAACAAGTAGAAAGGATTCTGGGGAGAGCATCTACAGGAACATTGAGCACAGAAGAGCTTCCATGAGCACTTAACATATGCTAGACGCTCAGATTTAGTTGTGTTACTTTATTCAACCTGCATGACAACTCTGTGCAATAAGTACTCTTTCTATTATTTCTGTCTTACCTTGAGATGAAATAAAAACTGAGGTTTATAAAGATAAAGCAGGGTTTTTTAATATGGGCACTATTGACATTGGAGCCAGATAATTCTTTGTTATGGGAGGCTGTCCTGTGCACTGTAGGATGTCCAGTGGCAACCCTGGCCTCTACACACTAGATGCTGTAGCACCCCACCTCCCAGTTGTGACAACCAAAAATGTCTCCAGACATTGCTAAATATCCCTGGGGCAGCACAGAATTGCCCCTGGTTGAGAACCACTGAGATAAAGTCATTTTCCCAAGTCACACCACATAAGGATTGCTCCCAGACCTGTCTGAAACCAGAACCTAAACTGCCAACCATGTTCTTGACACATACTAGTTTACAAAGCATTTGCACACAGATTATTTCACTAGTGTCTCATAACACTCCTGTAGGGGAGGTGAGGCAAATTTGGTTGTCTTTCTGTTTCCTTTAGGAAAATGAAACTTCATCGAGTTTGTGACTTGCCTGAGAGCTCTCAGTTCTCAATTTGTCAAGCCACCACTCAAAAACCTTTTTGGTTTGTTTGGTTTTTGGTTTGTTTGGTTTTTAGTTTGTTTTGTTTGCTTCTAACCCAGTATTTTTTCCATTCTACCACAGTTTTACTAAACAATAGAATTAATATTAGGAATAAGTTCCTTAATCAAAATGTTAAGGAGAAATATAAATTCTCCTTGAATGATTAAGTTTTACTATTTTGGAGCAAGTAAAAAGTCAAAGAATGAAGAAAGGAAAGAAAGGAAGGAGGGAGGGAGAGAAGAAAGAAGGGAAAATGAATTCATCTGGCTGCCCCGAGGTTTTATCCTCACTCTCACCAAAAACAGACTCTCAATATACATCACAAGTCACTTCGTACCCCAGAAAAACGAAGGGGGAAGAGCGCTTTGGGTTTTATCACAGGGTGGCCCCATACTCCCTCTAACATGCTGAGACATTGTTTTATTTCTGACTCAGAGGGAAGACTGACTCACAAATACCACTTTACCCCTTAACATTTCATTGAAGGTCTCATGGCCAAGACTAGGTCAAATTCAAGGCAGCTTGGAGTAAGAGATCAGATGAGTTCATGGCCCAAGGCGGGATGGCTACAGATGTTTGGTAAGGAAAGACTTTGACAGCTGGCATCTTCGTGACTTAAAAGCAAAACAAATCTCCTGGCTAATTGGGAACCAAGACAATGCCTAAAAAGAAAACAACAGGCCTTGGTTAACCACTAGAACTCCCAGGCCTTGTCCCATCTGCTAAGAAGTGGTGACCAGCAAGATATCCAAGAACTACTAAGGATCCTGCTGCTTGCCGTGCATCATCATTGGCCTCCCCAGCTGCTAGAGGCCATGTCAAGTCCTGGAGACACAGCAGCTGGCCCAGCTTTGATGAAAGTGTGACTACTGGGGAGTGGGAGATGTGAGGGCTGTGTGAGCAAGAGCCCCAGGTTAAACCACTTGACCAGCTCTTCTTTTCTGCCCCCCTTGTGTCAAACCCAGTGTGGTATAGTAGACAGAGCCTGTGAAATCAGCAGACTGTATTCAAGCCCCAGCTTTGACTTTGTCTTTAATTTCTTTTGGTCTCAGTTTCTTCATCTGTAAAACTAGATGATTGTGCTTGTTTCCCAGGCTTGTTGGTGAAGACTAAATGAAGGTCTGTTTGCAAGACACCTAGGGAAATGCATGCCATACAATAGATGCTCAGTAAAGGCTATCATCTCCTTTACTGTAGAACCCAACATGGGTTTCCTCCACATGGCCTTCTCCTCTGCTATCAGTGAGCACACACTGAATGTGGTGATGTGAGTTTCAATTCTGCTCCTCCACCTTGCTCAGCTCATCACTCCCCAAAATGCCCTCTCCTTTTACTTTAGGGATCTTTCCTTCCTCTTATGAGCTAGAGCCACTTCTGAGAATTCTTCAGTGAAAGCTCTGACTTGGATAGAGTGGCACTAAATGCTGTTCCAAGCAATTGCTTCCACAGTGAACTCCTGGCACAATACTGTATTTACTTAGCTCTTGTCATACACAGAATAATTCTAATGTATACACTCCATGCCCTCAAAGTACATTACCAAACTGATATACACTCATGCACACAAAGTCATACATCTCTAAACCAGAGAGATGAAAACTCAGCAGGAAAGGAAAAGAAGGTTTGGGGGTAATAGTTTCTCCTTTATTTAATTGCTTAGATGAAAAAAGACCCATGGAGAAAAATGTTCCTTTAAAAAAATCCAGGTTAACAGAATTCTTAACCAAAGGCTGCAAACAGCAAAATCCTAAAAAATTCATACAAATATCTAATTTATTATACCTCCCTTCATCTCCAGTATATTAGATGGGCAGTCCCAACCTCATTTTCTCCTAGTAAAGACTTCTGCACTCAAGAAAGATAGGAAACTCAGAAACCCATTCAAATTAAAGTGTAAAAATCTTAAAGACATTGAAAGTTATTCCTAGAGGAAGTTGCTTTTTGATCAAGAATCTAGACTCATGCTGAAAAAGATGTGCTATGGAATTTGGGCATGGGCAAAGTAAGATTTGGGAGAAGGAACCAGCAGTGCAGCCTTCCCATTACCCCTCCCTGGGGAGTAAGAAAAATTCTTCCATTTAGGATTTGCTTCTTGGCCTACACCAAGTATCTCTTTCTGTGGTTTTAGTGAGGGATTTAGGGAAAGAAGAATGAGAAAAATGGGAATGGTCCAGGGCAGCAGGAGCTTTTATCTTATTACATGCTACAAAACAGCTTTCTTCCTCAATAGGAACAAGTATGCAGAGCTTACCAGTAGTCCCCTCAGTATCCATGTTCACTTCTTTATGTTAATAACATTCTTTACCTCCAGGGATGGAGACACATCATCAGCCCTTTTGCAGCTAGGTATGCCCATATGACTTAGCTCTGGCCAATGAGAGGTGTCATGTGGCAGCTTCCAAGAATTTAACCAAGAAACAGTATAGGTGTGCCCTTGTCAAGTCTTCTCCATCCTGCTGCTGAAACACAGCACTCACTGTTGTGACCCTGGGATGTGGGCCATCCAAGGTGAAACAGCACAGTAGAGAGAGCCTGGCTCCCTGACCCACTGAGCATCATAGCTGCCCTGAACCATCTGCCTATATTTTCACATGAGACGGAAAGGGATTTCTATCAGTCCAAGCTGTTATGTTGGGTTTTCTCTCACAGCTGAATGCAAGTCTAACTATGGATACAAGCCTGCAACAGATGAATGTATCTTCTCAGGTTAGTGAATGCCCACAAACCTACTGATTGCCCCATGGGTTTATTTGTGTTCAAGTTCAGCTCATACTTAGTGGGCTAGCCTCAGTAAATAATCATCATGTTTATCACTTCTCTGTTAAATGCCAGAGTGCCAAACCATTGCCTAAAATGATGTCGTAACATAAAATTTATTTCTAAGTTGAGAGAGCCTTGCACACAAATCCATGTAAGCATACACCTATGTGTGTTATAACACATACACACTTTTCATTGAGATAGCAGCTGTATAGGTGGAAAGCCTTCTCTCCAGCATGCCACATCTGGGGAAACTTCAAGAGCCAATTGACTTTTTCACTTTGCCAGGGAGTAGAAAATGACTCATTGTATCCAAAGCAGGCTTAAGTGCCCCTGATATATTTACCTATCTGCCTTCAATTAGAAAAGTGCAGTTATTTTCTATTTATTTATAGACGTCATTTTGGTTATGCTGGTGCTTTACTATATGTTGTTCACTTCCCTCGAACAGAGAGGCATGTTTACAAAGCCCTTACCCATAATTAGTGTCACTCAGTGGAACAAGGCGCCTCTGTTTTGTACCTGCCACAGCTGTCATGCTCTCTTCAGAACGAATTGCACTGATGGATGACTTGAGTCACCAGTTTCTTAAGAAAGTAGCATAAAAAGTGTTATTGCAGTGGGTCTGGTGCTCAGGGAAGCCATATCAGGTGTTATACTCTGTGACAGCCCGAGCTCAGAGAGAGCTTCCTCTATTACATTTCCAGTTAATTATTCCTGTACTTTTCAATAGTTCCATGTCATAAAAACATGGCATGCAGTCGATTCGGATTAGCCTTATCCTGTCAGGTGATGGCAGACCTCAGACGACACGTTAATCAGTGGATCTGGCTCTGGTATTCTGTGTGTGTGACTACCGTCGGCCATGTTTAAGTTGTGGGGATGGGGGCGGGGACGCGTTTTTATAGGTATACATTTCATTAGGGTTCTAATAAAGGTGCCGTGTCTGTCTGAGGAAAATATAACATGCCCCACTGCTCTGTTTAATTTTTCTTTCGGACACTTTTCTATTAACATAAATTGCTTAAAGGAAAAACATGTTGTAAGTAATATTTTTCTCCAAACATGAAGCCTTATTAAAACTTAAAGGTACTTTTTAAAAAAAATCTTCATGATCCTCTCTACTATTGCTTTTGGTCCCTCAGGTCCAGTCACAGGCCAAATGGACTTCACTCCAATGCCATGCCAATCGTGGGCAGCAAGAAATGGAGCCACGGCTGCAGGAATTCACCACGCCTTCTCCAGGCTGGCCAAGCAGGTACTGCATTGCACATGCACATTTTTATTCCAAAGGGAGCAGAAGTTTTACAGAGCTCTGTCTTCCAGCCTGTCAGTGTAATAAGCACACTGTAGAAACTTCCATCTCTTGCTTGAAGGATTCAAAAAGTATGCACAATCAAAATGAAATAGAGAATTGAAAATCACTTTCCTAGGAATGCTTTTTGCTGTGCGTAACAGAAGAAGTCACAAACACTGGCTTAAACCATAGGCACATTTATTGCTTGCTGAACAAGGTAGCTAGGAAGAATTTGTGATGTCGTCAGGGACCTAGGCCCCTTCCATCCTCCTTCTCCATGTGGGCATTTATCCTTAGTTGTGTCTCTTCAGGGTCAAAAGACAGCTCCAGGCAAGAAGTTGAACTCTTCCAGAAGCCCATAGTCAAACTGGGTCACATGACCACCTCTAGATGAATGGCTAGGAAAGTATCTGGATTTTTCAGTCTCTGAAGTGGGATGTGGACAAAGGAGAAAGGAATTGGGAATGGCTGATGAGTGAACCAACAAAGTCAGTCACAGGGAGGCCCCAGATAATGCACAAGTAGGGCACTTGAATTAGCCAAGTAGTGGCCTTCCTCCTCCGCTTTGTTTGGATTTGTAAACCCAGCCTTAATACTACAGAAATCTACTCTCCACCCTGCAGTCAGAGAGATCTTGCTAAAATTTTATTCTGATCAAGTTCTTCCTCTGCTAAAAATTCTTAATCACTCACCACTGATCTCAGGTTATAGTTCAAACTCCTTAATGTGCTTAATAATGTCTTTAATGGTTCACTTCGTTTTCCCTCTATAGCCTTATCTATCAACTATACCAGCCTGCCCTACCTTTAGATCTTTTTTTCCTAGAGACAATTCATTTCTTTATCACTTAAGAAGTCATTTCTAGTTGGCATTTTTCGTACTTACAACTGAAAAAAATCTTAGGTAATACACTCCCTCTAAAGACTGTGAGAATGAAAAGAATGCATATGAAGAGCTCAGTGCAGGACCTGGCCCAGAGAAGCCCTTGAAACATGATGTCAGTCATGATCATCAGCCAAGAGACTCTTCTGGGTCAATGAGGAGAGACTGATCCCAGTGCAGCTCAGGCCAGTGCAGATAGTTGTAAAGGATAAATTCCTCAAAGGAAGGGACCTTGTCTGGGTAAAACTCACTAATTCCTATCATTATCCAAGCCAATGCCAAAGACTCTATAAGAATAATTAGAATGATTTCTGTGGCAGTCTCAGCAGCGCTGTGACTGTCAAATGATACCAGAATGTTAAGCTTCAAATCATGTCTATTTGTTTTTAAAAAATTTTTTTAAGGAAACTAAAATCAGACACTTGGAAACTGGCAATTATAACTAGTTGCATGTGTTTGCCATGAATGGCCCAGTTTTCTAAACTGTTTGATTTATTTGGGGGAATGTTAATTTACATTTGTCCCTTTCACTCATCACTATCCCTTTATTACCAAACTTTATTACTCTGGACTATAAATTCTTACATAGCATATGGACCACATAACTTTCTTGGATACCAAATTAACAAGGATTTTTTTCTAAATGGTAATTATAACAAAATATGGTACATGTAGCTTAATTTTCAATTTAATGCTTGAAGGTGCATGGGAAATTTAGCTCCATGGCTCAGAGATGGGGAAAGCTGTGATGTATATGCTCAATTCTAAAGAGTGGGTCTGGGAAACAGATGTTCGTAGGAGCAAAAGAGAGATGAGGATAATGAAAAAGTGTATATGAAATGATATCAATGATTAAAGGCCAGGATGTAGTTCATGCTCATTAATAGATGAGGAGAAAGGAATAGGAAAGGGAAATCTCAAAGTTATCGAAGAACATAAAAGACGCTCCGTTCTCGGCTCAGGCAACCTGTCTTCTTCCTGGCTCCTTTACAGACATCTTTCTCCCTCCTTCATGCAGCCCAGCAGCGTGGACCTGCAACCACAGGTTGTAGTGTGCCCTAAATGCGAACTAATTCCTATGAGTGGGAAAGAGGAAGGAGCACAGTGGGAAACCTAGTATTAGTAACTGTGTAGTCCTAGGATTGTTCTTCTAGGAGATATGTTTTATGAAAATATTCAGGAGAGTGGAAGCTATTCCAGAAAATCATATGTTACTGCTCCCCACCAGTCTCAAATGCTTTGAACAATCTCAAATGTTCCCACTTCTCCCTACCACCCCGGCCACTTGTCCCAGTTAGCTCTTAATTTGTATGAGCAGACATGTATGTAATCTACTTCTGGATTGAATTTATGAGTACCTTTGGAATGCACTTTACTTCTATCATTATATAAAGGTGTCTGATGGAAATTTAGGAAGAGTTCAAAATCCATGGTACCTATTGGGACTCTTTATGTCATGTGTGTGTCTATGTGTCATGACTGACACGAAGTCCAGTTCAAACTGATTCAAGCAAAAAAAGGGAATGTATTGATTCACATGATTGGAAAGTCCAGAGATTATGCTAACTTCAGGTAAGGCTTGATCTAGAAGCTCCAACAGTATCAATGGCCAAGAGGCACATGAAAAAAAGCTTAATATTGCTAATTATCAGAGAAATGCAAATCAAAATCACAGTGAGATATCACCTCACACCTGTCAAAATGGCTGTCATGAAAAAGAGCACAAGTAACAAATGTTGGCAAGGATGTGGAGAAAAGGGAACCCTAGTACACTGTTGGTGGGACTGTATAATAAATTCATCCAGCCACTGTGGAAAACATATGGAGGTCCCTCAAAAAACTGAAAGAAGAACTACCATATGATCCAGCAATTCCACTGCTGGGTGTATATCCAGAGGAAACAAAAACACTAATTCGAAAAAATACATGCACCCCAGCGTTCAGAGCAGCAAGCACTATTTACAATAACCACGATATAGAAGCAACCTTAGTGTCTATCAACAGACAAAGGATAAAGAAGATGTGTTTTATATATATATATATATATATATAAATAAATAATAGAATATTACTCAGCCATAAAAAAAGAATTAAATTCTGCCATTTGCAACAACGTAGATAGACCTAGAGGGTATTACTTAGTGAAATAAGTCAAAGTAAGACAAATACTCTATGTTACCACTTACAGGTGGAATCTAAAAAATAAAACAAATGAACCTATATGGCAAAACAGAAACAGACTCACAGATACAGAGGACAAACTAGTGGTTACCAGTGGAGAGAGGGAAGGAAGGAGGAACAAGATAGAAGTAGAGGATTAAAAGATACAAACTACTATGTATAAAATAAATAAGCAAGAAGGATGTATTATACAGGGGAACATAGGCATTATTTTGTAATAACTTTAAATGAAATATAATCTATAAATAAATGAATCACTATGTTGTACACCTGAAATTAATATAATATTATAAGTCAACTATCCTTCAATTATAAAATAAGGAAAAAAAAACCCAGAAAAACCCAGGAGACTTCCCTGGTGGTTCAGTGGTTAAGACTCTGAGCTTCTACTGCAGGGGGCACAGGTTCAATCCCTGGTCAGGGAACTAAGATTCCACATGCCACAATGCGGCATGGCCAAAAAATAAAAATAAATTTAAAAAACCAGTATCACAAAGGATTAGGCTTCTCTCCATTCCTCTGCTCTTCCTTCTGTAGTTTCCTCAGGCTCTCCACAGTGTCCTCTTCTCCCTTTGTCACCCCTGAAGCTGAGGGCTTTCCCTGGGATGACAAAATGAATGTCTGTCTCCACACTTACATACTACACCATTCAATCTAGTGGATTCCATGGAAGAGAGAAAGGAATCTCTCTTTTCTAGAAATTCTAGCAAAGGTTTTCTCTCATCTCAATGGATATTACTGGATTAATGGTCTCTCCCTGAAGCAATACTGTAGCCAGAGGAAGCAGAGTGATTAGCTTAAGCCATGAAGTTTTAAGGGAGTTAAAATTCCACCCACAACACATGGTAGAAATGGAGGAAGGGAGCTTTCTCAAAGGAAATTGGAAGGACTGTAAACAGGGAGGAGAAGCAAATTGTGCTAAGCATCAAGCAGTAACACTATATCTACTCAGGTAGCTTACCCTCAACAAATGGCCACTCTTCTCCATCTCAGAGATATCATGGAATGTAACACTTTAGAGGGTGTCAGATAAGAAGACAATGAACTATCCTTAAAAAGATGTAGATATAGGTATTATATATGGATATGAACATGGATATAGATATATTTCCTTAGTATATTCCTTAGGTTAACCTTTGTGACTCTGAAGGACAAAAGTCAGCTCTTTGTCCTGCATCCCACCATTGGTGGTTGAATGCTGGTATCCATAAGGGAAATTCACGTTGTTAACTTTCCTCTCTAATTGCCTCTATATAACACCCAGTATATGATTTAAAAGGCCTTGACTAGAACCAACAGCAATAATTTCATTAAATAATTCACCTGCAAATAAAATAAGAATTGACGATTTTTTGGTGGGCATCACAGCACCCTTTCCCCAGAGCTACCACACAGGAAACAAAATTCACAGTTATTTCTCCAGCATTTGGCACAGTGTGTGTCATATAGTAGAATGTGAATAAATATTTGAACAGATATTTCTTTGATTGAATGAATGATTGAATAAGGTACAAATGCAGGTGTCAAAGTAAAAAGGGACTTGGTCACAATCCCAAGTTGTACATCACCTCCTGGTGCCCCTCCGTCGCTGGAGCTATGGTCCCTGATGAAGCAGATGACCATTCACACTGACACAGCTTTAAAAAAATATTTGATTTAAGTCCCACTGGGCCAATTATGGGCCTACTTTCTCAGCTGGTTCATAGGGCATAAGGACTTGGAGCAAAAGCAAAATTATAAAAGTTCACACCTCTCCTATTGGCCATTTCTCCTAAAATCAGTGCCAAGGCTTACACTCCTCTGTACCTTTTCCCACCACAAAAGGGCACTAGATTGACTAGGGATGGGGAGAATTTGGATCAGAAAAATCTGCAAAACCCATTACATTTTAAGTGTGGTTCCAATATGTTGTTAATTTGACTTGAAAATTAGGGAAAGCTAAGAATAAAAGACCATTCCATCTATCTAAGTTTCTTCAGATAAAGGGTGAGGTAAGAGGCAAAAATTGGAAATATATGTAAAAGAGTCCTAGGTACTCTTTTACATATATTTTCTTTTAACTTTACTTCTAAGGTTATAGCCACTGTCAGAAAACCCTGCTGAGAGCACTCACAAATTCAGAATTACAGAAAAATCAGACTGTTGCTCTCTTCCTAGCTGTCGCTGAAGTGCTGTGGACTGTCTTCACTTAGGGCAGTTCTTGCCACCCTGGAGCGTGGAATTGCGGAGCCAACAATAAACTGACAAGGTCCAGCGCAGTCGGAGTTGGTAAGTCTGCACCTGGCAACGTTTGTCTGTGGAATTCAGTTTCCTACGTTGCGTGTCTTACCCCAGCACTAATACTATCATTTAAGAAATGAGAACAAGAGCTAGGCCAAAGGCAGGGTTGGTTATGCCATAAATAACCTCATGTTCGAAGCAATTTATGCAGCTGCCTGGTGAGCCAGGCCGGAGAGGCTGGCACACACGGCCGCCGCGTGTATGGCCCAGTTGGGGAGTGTTCTGTGCATGGAATGTGGCTATTGGCACAATTTTGTTCTGTACCTGGACCAGCTTGAATTGCTGACTCGTTGCCAGGAAACCTAGCAGACCTTTGGGAAACCATTAGGAAGGAGGCCATATATTTCATGTGTCTTGTGAATGGAAAGATGGATGCTGTCAGCAAGCCCTCTTTTACTGCCAGATTGGGCATAAGACGAGCATAATGGGGATTTAGATTATACAGAAAGAGCCTTTTCATAGACTTTATTTAGTAATAGCAAACAATTATAATAACTTCCAAGTATTGGGTATCCATTATGGGCCAAGTAGTATGCTGAGCATCTTAGATATATTATCTCTAATTCTCATCACCACCATGTAAGGTGAGTGAGTGAGTGTGTGTGTGTGTGTGTGTGTGTGTGTGATCATCTTATAAACAAGGAAGCTGATGTTCAGAGAAGTTAAATGGCTTGCTTAAGGCTAGGAATGTGCCAGCGATGAGACGCAGACCTAGTTTTCTTTGGGCCCCCAAGCCCTATGTTTTTCTCCCTAAGTCACTCTGTGTCCTGCCACCTCTGGCTTCTGCCCGTGTGGAGTAAGAAGCCACACAAATAACTGGTGATCCTATGAGCACCAAACCTCTGGATTGACCAATGGGAGTGTTTGGATGAATTACACACAAATCTCAGGACATGGACATAGTCCGTGCCCAGCCAAGGGCAACATTTCATTGTTCTCACCTGGAAAGCATCTCTTCATACAACTTTCCTGGTCACAGCACCAAGTCCAAAATGAAATTTTCAAGCCAGGGGGACGTGGACAGTTTGGAACACAACAATCTCACAAGGATACCAGTCCTCTCTAGCTCAGGACAGAGAGCTCTGGTAACAAATGGTTTGAATTACAGGGAATTTGAATGTGTTCTCTTTTCTTGGACAGAGCCGATGCAATTATGAAATAACCCTGTTTTGAAAGTGTGTTGTCCAGATGCCGCTACAGCTGAGTCTTTTCACGAACAGCAAACTCTTGACTATTTCTTGCATGTTCATACCCCCGCATGAGAAGTGGACATCCATAATCTGTGAAAGGATTCCAAAGTGAAATTGACACCATTGCACTGAAAATCTAGGCTATTGAAACCTAGACAGTCCTGGTTGGGGAGGGGGCAGAGTTAATATCATTTAGAAAAAAAACAACAGCTGTTTAATGATACCTTAGGAATTAGAAAAATTTCATGATTTGCTAAGATGAGCCAAATGTTGTGACACATTAAACACTGACATTGAAACATGCTCTAATATGAGTTCCCCACTGCTTACTCACTTCATTTTTTTAAAGGGGAAAGTTTTTTTGGTATAACAATTTTCTATTCTTGGACTCAATCTAAACAATTTTTCCCTCCTTCCTGCCTTCCAAGTGGTGTTAAATCGATGACCACTCTGAGCTGTGCAGAAAAGGGATGAATCTCTCTAAAAATAAATTAATTAATAAAAAATCTCCTGCTCTGGTCTTCAAACACAAAATGGCTGGAACAACACAATGGAAATCTCACAATGAAAGAATATTAATTTAGGCCTAAGGAACAGAATTGCATCAATGCCTTGACAAATACTTCTTAAATTTAAAATTGCGTGTTTGTACACAGTGACTGGATTTGACTACTTGAACATTTTTATGGCATTATAAGCCCCAGGGTCATGACGTACAAGATGTGCTAGAATGAACAGGGAGAAATGTCCCATAGATATCCACTGAGGTCCTTTTATTTCCCCATCTCTGTCTTCCTCAGCTTCTCATAGCTGGGATCATCGAGCCCTTAACCTGTGTGAACTCAGCCACCATCGCCCTCCCCTCCTCCACATCCCACCCCAGGGCCCAGAGCAACTGGGTTCAGAGAGAGGAAGTATGCAAATAGTAATGGACAATTCCTCCCATCTTTCATAACCCCTCCCTCACTCTGGCCTCCCCTCCCATCAGGCTCAATCCAGTGAGATTTAATATAATATTATGTCTTGCCTCTCATGTTGATCAAAGTTCTAATATCCCCATTCTATCATTCATGGCTACTGGACACTCTTGTCCCCCAGGCTGTAACTTACAGAGGTGGATGTTCTGATATGCTCCCCAGATCCTCTTTCAGGAAGGAAGGACTTATACCCCCAGCTGCTGGGAGTACAGCCAGAAGATGGCCCTCAGCTGTTAGCCATTTGTGAGAATTGCTTCTGTTGAAGAAAAGTGTCTGGCCCAAAGCCACTCCTCCTTCCAGTGGCAGCCTGCACCCAGTGACTGATCAATGTGGGAGTATAAAGGCCTGACCCCCTCAGGTCTCTCCCTCCAGCCCAGGGCAATGCTGAGGAGTTCTCCCAAGTTGACCCATGAGGTCAGTCAAGGCCTTTGCTGGGACAGCATCTCAGCTAACCTTTCTCTGTATTCAATTCTGATTTCCATCTCATCCTTCCACCGATGTTGATCCCAAGAACATTCCCAAATATACCTCCTGCATGCTGATTTGAGTCTCAGAATCTGCTTCCTGGGGAACTCACCCTGTGATACACATTCCTACAGAGTCCCCCTTCTGGTAAGATGGTGTCTGTATCTAAATCTTGAGTTGAACAGAGGCCCCACCTTAACCCACCACTATCTCTGCAGTTTGTAGGGCTGGGCTTCTGTTTGGGGCAGCATGCTGAGATGGTCTGTCTTCCACTGAAGGTCAAGCTGTACCACTGCTCCATGAGCCCCTGGTCAGTTGCTGGATCTGCATGGCACACCAGCAGTTCCCACCCTCCCAGTAGGCAACTCCTTCACATCCCCATTGGCCCCATGCTGAGCATCTGCCCAATTCAAGACAGGCTATTGCTATCTCCTGCCCCCTTGAACCACTGTGTGTGCCTGGTTCACCCACTGGGCTGAGCCTCTGCAATTAACAGGACACCCCCCAGCACCTCCCTTCACGAAGGGCCTGCGCTGCTCTAAAGGGTGAGTTGAGACCAAGGCTACCTCCTTCCAGCATCACTTGACCCCCATCACAACAAACCCTGTTATTCAAGTTACGTAGAGAGCTCAGTGGGATCTCAAAAGTGACAACTGAAACCCAGATATTGTTTTGTTCTTCCTGTAACCTGTGACTTTTAAGGCCTCACAAGCCTGGCAGGAGGTAGGACAGAGGGAGGGGTTGCAGATATACATGGGATGGTATTAACAGTAATAAACAGCTCTTTTTTGGCCCTTACAACTTTATAGAAGTTTGAAAATCAAGAAATCTTAAACTTTGTGATCTTGCCATTTTAACTCAGAACCTGCAATGCTGCATTATGAGGAACGTTGCAGATACAAGCATTTGTTACTTAGAGTTACTCAACACCTACAACTTGCCTTTCTTTTCCTAAGTATTCAGTAATTCAGACTTTGCACTTCTACTTATATTACCGCTAATTAGCCTGAATCAATGAGGTTTATATCCCAAATAGTTACTTTCTTTTTTTGTAAAATTAATAGCTACTCTATTTATTTATTTATTTATTTATTTATTTATTTATTTTAGCTGTGTTGGGTCTTCGTTTCGTGCGAGGGCTTTCTCTAGTTGCGGCAAGCGGGGGCCACTCTTCATCGCGGTGCGCGGGCCTCTCACTGTCGCAGCCCCTCCCGTTGCGGGGCGCAGGCTCCAGACGCGCAGGCTCAGCAGTTGTGGCTCACGGGCCCAGTTGCTCCGCGGCATGTGGGATCTTCCCAGACCAGGGCTCGAACCCGTGTCCCCTGCATTAGCAGGCAGATTCTCAACCACTGCGCCACCAGGGAAGCCCAAATAGTTACTTTCTTAACCATTGCCAACTCATGACAAAAAGGGGCTTCTGTACCACTTTGGTCTTCCTACTCACCCCCTCCTATCCTTTCACACTGTGGCTGGGCACCACAGCCATATCTAGAAATCAAATAGGACACAAGTATGGTGATAATAAGTATATTTTTATGTATTTGAGGTTTTACATTTATAAAGATGATAGGATTAGTGAAATCTTGGCTAAGCAAGAGCCAGAACAACCTTGGAAAGGGAATGTGGTATAGGAAGCAGAGAACAGCCTGGCTTCCCTGCCTCTCCATCTATGTGCCTGGGGGCATAGGCCATTCTCTGCTTCCAACACCACATTCTCTTTTTCAGGGTTGTCATAGTGCTCACTTAACCAAGATTTCACTAACATAAAACTATTCTCTGTGTCTGTGAACAGCTCTGTCTTCCAACCACATTTACTACAAAGAGATTCCAGTTTCCAAACGGCCTCTCCTTCTCTTTCCTCTACTCATATCATACCTGTCCATCAACACCAACTTGAAGCCCCACTTCCTGCACAAAGCTTTCCCAGGTCCTGACTTTCAAGAAAGCGGTAAAGGGGGATATAATCCAGTGAGCTTGGCATCGATCCCTTGTGAATTCCAGAAATGGATTATTGAATACATGATTAATGAGCAAGTGCAAAAGAAAATGCTGATTGCTAGGAGGCTATGTGGATCCACCACATTGAGTTCATTATATTCTTGGGGACATTTCAATTTAAAACAACAAATGTTAATCGGCATCTCTTATGTTGCACACCAGGCACTGTACTAGGTATTATAGGGAAAGCAGGACAAAGAGACGCAAGGCCTGTCCTGAATGGGCCAAGACAAAAACCAGTACAATCTGATAGAGGTATCGTATGGGAGGAGAATAATGGAAGACAGGATATCCACTAGGAGTTTAATATCAACCAGGAGGGAAGCCTTTTGATGTAAGTGTCAAAGTTCCCTCTCTTACCTAGTACTACTCGACACTGCAATCCCTAACATAGAGGAAAAAGTAAAATACAGGCATACCTCATTTTATTGTACTTCAGAGTATTGCATTTTTACAAATTGAAGTTTTGTGGCAACCCTGTGTCAAGGAGGCCTATCAGTGCCATTTTTCCAACAGTATTTGTTCACTTTATATCTCTGTGTCACATTTTGGTAATTCTTGCAATATTTCAAACTTCTTCATTTTTATTATTATTTGTTGTGATCTGTGATAAGCGATCTTTGATGTTACTGTCATGATTTGTTGAAGGCTCCCATGATGGTTAGCATTTTTTAGCAATAAAATATTTTAAAATTAAGTTATGTACATTGTTTTATAAGACATAATGCTATTGCACACTTAATAGATACAGTATAGTATAAACATAACTTTTATATGCATTAGGAAACCAAAAAATTCATGTGACTCACTTCATTGTGATATTTGCTTTATTGTGGTGATCTGGAACTGAATCCGGAATATCTCTGAGGTATGCCTGTACCTGCTTATTAGGTGTGAATGACTTGTGTAATGGAGCACAAAGTGTAGCTCCAGAATTATCTCAGTGGGCTGAAATGATGGGAGAAAATCCATTTTTCCCAATAATAAACATAAATAAATGTAAAATCTTAAAAGTTTAAAGAAAAGTCAATAGTGTATGAAAAAAAATGTTTATGACATAGAGTTCAATTTAAAAGCAGAAACAAGACCATACCTAAACTATGACTAAGTGTATGTAAAACTCCCACGTGGATTGTTTTTAAATATATGTAATCAATTGCTCAAACACAAATTTAGGAGCCCTTCACTTCAGAACTATTCAGGTTAAAAGACATAGGGATTTTAATTAATCACAGTGTCAAAAGAAGATAGCAATATGCTATCAAAAAAAAAGGTAGCAACTAGCTCACAAAGCTCATGAAACCATTTGCCACATTAGAATAAGTGTAGTATTCAAGTCAAAAGCAATAACGATTCCATTCTATTGGTATGGCGTGATTTACAGTACCTGTGTCAAAATGGCTATTCCATTTTAAGAGAGATATTATTAGCATCCATCAATAGGAGACTGGTTAAATAAATTATATTAATCCACACATGTTTAGCTACATGTATTAACATGGAGAGATGCCCATGACATGTTATTTAACGAGAAGAAAAAGCAGGTTACAGGAGAACCTGTATAATATAATCCAGTTTATATAAAGTTATGTGTATCTATATTTTTTAACATTTTTACATTTTTAAAATGCATGTTTCTAAACAAGAAAATGTAAGATAGGACTGTTTAGCCTACACAGGAGAAGATTGTTGGGGAGAGCAGGAGGGACGGAAGGAGTACATGGCTGTAGCCCTCAGATTACTCCCATCTGGCAGAGGGAGCAGTAAGCTTAGAGTTGCTTCCCACTCACTGTTCCTGCCGTGCAGTGTGTCAGTCACCAGGCTATGCACTAGGACCACACAGATGAGCAAGACTGTGTGTGTGCCTCTAGGAGGAGGAGAGATGGCTTATTTGTTTCCTGTGGCTGTCACAACAAATTACTGTAATCTTGGTGGCTACAAACAACAGAAATTTACCCTCTCACAGTTCTAAAGGCCAGAAGTCTGAAATCAAGGTTTTGGCCAGGCCTTCCCCCCTGCAGGGGCTCCAGGGAAAAATCTCTCCCAGCTTCTGGTGGCTGTTGGCATTCCTTGGTTTGTAGCCATATCACTCCAGTCTGTGTCTCCTTCTCACGTGGCCTGCTTTTTTGCGTCTGTGCCGTATTTCTCTCTGCCTTTCTCTTTTTTTTTTCCCACATCTTTATTGGAGTATAATTGCTTTACAATGGTGTGTTAGTTTCTGCTGTATAACAAAGTGAATCAGCTATACATATACATATATCCCCATATGCCCTCCCTCTTGCGTCTCCCTCCCACCCTCCCTATCCCACCCCTCTAAGTGGTCACAAAGCACCGAGCTGATCTCCCTGTGCTATGCAGCTGCTTCCCACTAGCTATCTATTTTACACTTGGTAGTGTATATACGTCAGTGCTACTCTCTCACTTCGTCCCAGCTTACCCTTCTCCGCCCCGTGCCCTCAAGTCTGTTCTCTACTAAGGACACTTATCATTGGATTTAGTGCCCATCCAAATAATCCAGGATGATCTCATCCTGAAATCCTTAACTACATCTGCAAAGACCCTTTTTTCCAACTAAGGTTACATTCGCTGGTTCCTGGTAGACATATCTATTTGGGGGGGGGGGGTGGAGCAATCATTCAGCCCACTAGAAATGGTTAAACAAATACTTGAAATGTACAGTCTTTCTAGAAGTCTGTGCAAGGTGTGGGTGCGAGAGAGGACAGAGAATAAGGTAGAGGAGCGGGTGCTCTGGTGGATATATCGGGATTTAGCTATTTGCTTATGTATCTGCAGTTGCCACTAGACTATGCATTCTTCGTAGGGGTGCTGTTCCCCCCAAGGGGCAGAAATTCATTCTTGAAGAGCAAAAAAAAAAAAAAAGAAAAAACTTGTAAAAACATAAATATACATATAGTATATAATCAGACATACAGTGTATCTATGACATTAAAATTTCATGAGGGGATGGCAATTAGGGAAAAATGTCTTAAAAAGGCTTCTTAAGGGAATAATAATGAAAAAAAAGTTGAGAAATATTGAACTAGACCAGAGCTTCCACAAAACCAAAGACTATCTCATAGCCATCAACGTGTAGACAAAGTACTCAGTAACTGTTAATTCATTAATTGAACAAATGGATGAGGCTTTAGGGAGACAAATTTGGCCTCATTAGTGTGGAGAAGCATTCTACAAACAAAACTGACTAGTAGTGAACTAGGGCTGCCCCACGATAGTAAGTACTGTATCCTTGGAAGTACTAAAGTAGTGGCTAAGTGAGGATTTTCATTTGATAAATGTCAGGACTAGTATAGAAATATTTGCTAAGCTTCATCAGTACATGACAAAGAAATGTCACAATACCATGAACCCAGTTGGGTATTTGCTCAGCTGCTTTGGCTTCTAGACAAACCAAGTCTAATTATTGCAAGTCTGAATGTCAATGACGATACGTAAGCCCTAACCATCACTTTAAAATTTCTACCAAGAAGGAAAATACAGCAGCCTAATGAAAACTGGTTCTGTTGCTTTCAACTTGCCCTTCAGCTGGGAGACCTAGCTCAGTCTGAGGTGGTTTCTTTTCTTTTGCTACTTCGCTTTCCCTACTCTATTTTGAAAAAATCCTAAGGATGCTACAAATTCAATGAATTAGCAAAGAGTGAGAATCTGAGATAAGGCACACTGTTGCTTTCAATCTGCCTTGGCAACATTTCCCATTTGCTTTAGCTACAGAACACTCCGGGGTGGGGGGTGGGGGGGGGGTGTTAATATTGTTAGAGAGAAAAGACCCTGCTGCTGAAGCAAATTAAATAAGAAAAACAAAGGCAAGGCTCTGTCTATAGCACTTGCTTAAAAGACTGGATTTTTAAAAATTAAGTCATATTTACATAAGGGGATGGCTCAACCCTCCTCTCAATTAATCAGAAACTGGGTAAGATAATTGATCAAAGGGTCTGTAAATTCAAGTCACTTAAAGCAGCTGGTGTTTCACAGCGGATGTGTAAGATACCAAGGAAACCTTCAAAACAGGAAACATCAGACTCTCAACTCGAGAGAGTCAGGCTGTGGTGAATTTGTACTTTTTGGTTTTACACAATGATTTGCAGATGTCTTCTGAAACCTGTGGCCAAGTGAGGGCGGCTTGGGCCACGCTCGCCCTTCACTGGACCTAACCTGGCAGGCACCAAGAGCAGGAGAGGCCCCATGGAGCTGCTTAGCTGCTGCCCAAGTGGATGAACTGGTGGAAAAGGTGTTTCAGATTATTCTCTCCTTAAGCGAAAACAGCTCCACAAAGCCATCGGTTTAAAAAGTACTTAAGCATCTGCTCTTATTGAATGTGTTTGGTTTGGTTTTACTTCTCCGACTAGAGCCACATGGGATGGCACAGCCAAAGTTGTTAGGTCTACTTCTGTTTTAACCTGAGGAGAATTTATGCGCCTCAGCCCTGTTACACTGTAAGATGCCAAGGGCATAAATCGTTACATTATGTGTGGAGAATTGCAGTTTTATCATTGACAAAGAAAGAGCTACACCCTTTCATGGCTAAAACCTGATACAAAATTTCTCACTTGGGGAACTTTTTTCCAACAGGAGAAAAAAAAAATGTTGGCTCTAAAATCTCACACACCATAGTCCAGCAATTTGATTTAAAAAAGAAAAAAAAAAAGGAAGAAAGAAGGTTAAACAAGTTGGCAGCAGGTCAAAAATATCACCATTCTGATTTTTATGAATGTTTAAAATTTGAATCTGGGTTTTTTTTCTGAGCACAGGAGCCTCGGGCCCAGAGCCAGCTTGAGAATCAACAGCCCCAATTCAAAGACTCTTCTCCCCAGTGTCACCCCATCTTGTAGCTGGAAGGCCAGTATGAGGGTGAACTCCCTGTAGACTGAGGCTTCTGGAAACCAGAAACCTCAACCTCAAACCACAAACACAGCCCCCACCCCAGCCTGTGACCCCGTTAGCAGCACAGCTATAACCATAGCTATGATGAAGAACAGAAAATAACGCAGGAAAAGGGGACATGAGTGATTTCAGCTAATAGATTCTGGCAGTTGTCATTGTTTTGTGATATGAGAATGATTGCTCCCTTTCTGTGAGAAACCTTCCATATGCTAATCCATATTAATCCATTAGAGGGTGATTATGTATTCACATAAGAATTGTATCCCTGACCTTACAAAATAAACCACTAAGATATTCCTTTGAACAGAGAGCTTCACTGGTTATATTCGGTTGCCGTTTACAGACGTCAAATCAGTAATGCCTCTCAGAAAGAACAGGGTCAGTCACAGACAGAATTCTAGTGACTTCACCAAAAATGTATTTGCATATAGCTTTCCAGAAATGTTATTCGTCACATAAAAATGGATATGGTGACAGCCAAGAGTTCCCTCAATACCCTAAACAATGTTCTTCAGAGTATGGTCCATCACAACAGAATTATACCAGGAGCCTGTGAGAAATGCACATTCCTGAGCCCCATCCTAACATGCAGATCGAATCACTGGTGGTGGCCTAGATCTGCATTTTAAGCATTCTCTCCCAAGGGATTAATTTTGCTAGTTTGAGAAGCACTTCCAAAAGCAGAGCCTCTGCTGGTAGTATATGCGGTACGTTTAGAAGGACTCCATCTCAACTTGGAAGAATCTGTACAGACAATAGTGCTCAGCAAATCTTACTGTTATCATCATTCCAAATGAGCATTTAAGAGCCTTTTGGCAGTAAGGGCATCTTAATTCAAAAGAAAAAAAGCCAGGTGGAAACCCAGCCACACCTTGAAACTACACAGCACTTAGGCAGTCTCCTACCTTGGTTGAAGGCTTTTCTCTTGCCGAGGATATGTGAAACTATTTGAAAGTGAGGTCTGTACCTCACCGAAAATGACAGTGGAGACACAGTCATAACCTTTTATCTGTCTCAGTTGTTCTGTGTTTCTTAGTTCCTTTTTTGTGGCCAACAACCATAGGCATGACATGTAATGAAAATAAAGTTTATAAATTGAATTTTACTAAAAAGGGAAGCTGAAACCAATGAGGACTTCAGGCGTAGATTGAATACAGTTACAGAAAGTTGCCATCCAAAAAGAAGTGGCTTGCTCTCGTCTACTCCTCAGAGTTCACTGGATATAGCAGACAACTGACTCTAGTTTGCAGGAAATCCAAGAAGCAGATAGGAGATAGGTCCACATGTTTGAGGAGTGTTGCAGTTATTTAAACAGTATGCTTCAAAACAGGAACACTTATTTTTATTTTTTGATCTTTCAGCTGGTAATTTTGATGGATTATGAGAACAGAAGCTAAATGTAATAAGGGGTCTGAACAAAACCAGACTTGTTTTTTTTTTAAAAAAGGAAATGGAATATAAAGTAACTCATTTATCCCCAAATTGAGTCTCTAAGAAGCCATCTTCCACAAATCAGGCCTCTTAAACAATTTCCAATATCTGTGTTAGCATTTTCTCTCTCAGGGGGAGGTGTAAAAATTATTCCAGTGAAATTCTGAAAACCTGTATTTACAGATGTTAAAAACTGGAAGCATGTTCTTGCCAAGACTCTTCAGCTGGATATGTGGCCACAGAAAATTAAAAAATGAAAGAAAAAATGAAAAGCTCTCAAAAGGTTGGTTTACAAAGGGAACAGAAATGCCAAACTGTGAGAGAAGTGGGAACGAGGAGACGAAGGAGAAATAACTCTTAATGTGTCTTAATCAACACATACTACAGCAGTGCATTATATATATATAACTTTTAATTAAAGTAACCAACTGTTATCAAAAACCTACTGTGTTCAAGGGACACTGCTGACTTGCAGATGAGTATTAGGGCCATATATGTAATTTCATTTCCTTTAGAAGAGCCCATTGTGTTTTATTACAATATAATGAATCAGGTCATTAAGTCACTCTGAGATACATGACAAAATGCAGATTTACAGATTTGAAGCATTTCCTGGAGCCAAAATGGGTATGGTTAACACATAACATACCAGAGAGAAATAAACATTACTTACGTGGTTATGCCTACTCTGTGTTTCAGAACCAGTCAGATAAAGACTACCAAATAAGGCGTCTACATGTTTATCCACATATATCTACCTAGAACATTCTTTAACTTGGGACTGCATGGAAACTGCAAAAGGGTATGTGAAGAGTGACTGAGCCCTAATTCTAGAATAAGAATTATGCATAACATAGGTATGTAGGTACACTTATGTACAACAAACTTTAAAGTTTAATAAAAACAAATATATAGGACTTCCCTGGTGGTGCAGTGGTTAAGAATCCGCCTGACAATTCAGGGGACGTGGGTTTGAGCCCTGGTCCGGGAAGATCCCACATGCTGCGGAGCAACTGTGCTCGTGTGCCACAGCTACTGAGCCTGCGCCCTAGAGCCCGCGAGCCACAACTACTGAAGCCTGCGGACCTAGAGCCTGTGCTCCGCAACAAGAGAAGCCACCGCAATGAGAAGCCCGCGCACCACAATGAAGAGTAGCCCCTGCTCGCCACAACTAGAGAAAGCCCGTGTGCAGCAACGAAGACCCAACGCAGCCAAAAATAAATAAATTTATTTTTAAAAAAAAATCTAGAGCAGAGACATATGGTCTAGGGTAATAGCCATGAGGTGAGATATTCTGGCTGCGTTGGTCATTGGTGTATCCACAGCATTCAGCTTTGTTCCTGACATAGGCTAGATACTCAGTAAACATTTGCTAGATGAACAGATGAAAGAATGACTGAATAAATGAATACCTACTGGAAAGTTATAAGGGGTTAATTTGGAACAACACTAGGGCTGGGAGCATGGATTCTCAACTTGCATGGACTTTAGTGTGGCCAAGGAGACAGTCTGTGTGCCAGGAGATTGGCTACATACAGTGGGGTTGAGCAAATAAATATATCAAAGATAATGGGTTTCTCACTGTTGGAAAAGAGAACTACAAATATAGAAAGGGAATTGGCTAGAATAAAGTACGCAGTGTTAGACTGGAATTGTGGGTATCAGTGTGAACTCATGATTAGATAGATCGACAAGTAGATGATAGATAAATAGATAACGTGTGTTTGCTAGTTCTGTCTACAGAGAAGGCCTTAAAAATAATAATACTCCAGTAACAATGAGCACTTCTAGAGCCCATATCTTGGTTACTAAATACCATTCTCCACTAAAAGGAATCAAAGTTCCTTGAAGAAATCGCTGATTCCAGAGAAAGTATAAAATGAGCCTGAAACATCTTTTTGTGCCAGAACATAATAAAGTACTCAAAGAATAACAGAGACATCTCAAAAGGACACAGGAAGCAACTTGAAGGGACTCTTAATGTCCAAGTCTGGAACAATTTGAGCAGCAAAATAAATAATGCTGGTAATTGATTATAACACATTGAATAAGATAGGAATTCATGATTCCACAGTGATATAAATAACAGGGATGCTATTTAAGCCAATATCTCAATAAGAAGAAGAAGCCACTGAATGAGAAGAGTCATGAGAATTCCAGGCAGTGGGAACAACTAGGACAAGGGTTCCTTGGTTAAGATGACCTTGGCATGTTTGAGAAACAGAGAAGGGCAGCATGGCTGAGGTATGCATAGTGGGCACATGAAGAGTTATATGAGATAAATGGAGACATTGACAGGGTCTAGAGCAGGTAAAATTTATAACCAACACAAGAATCTCGGGTTTTACTCCCAGTGTCATATGAAGCCTTTGGAATGTTTTAAGCATGCTCTGGTTTAGATTTTTTTTTAAGACATTTCTCTGGCTTCTGTGTAGGGAAAGGATTATAATGGTGCAAGAGTGGAGGCAAAAGAATTAATTGGGAAGTTATTGCAGTTGTTCAGTCTAGAGAGGATGATGGCATGTGGTAGAGTGGTGGTATTGGAAGTGGAAAAAGTGGGCAGTTTAGGGATGTATTCTGAAGGAAGTGTTGACAGTTCTTGCTGATAAATTTGACATGGAATAGTAAAGAAAAGAGAAAATCAAGATAATTCCTAGATTTTTGGCTTCAGTAGCTAAGTGGATATCAGGGCTGACTTGGGATGATTTGGAGAGAAGCAGATTTGGGGGGTAAGAAAAATATCAACAGCTCTGTTCCAATAGACATGGTAAGTTTGAGCTCCTTATCAACCATCCATGTGATGATGTCATGTGGACAGTTGGCTATAGAAAATCTGAAATTCTAAGCAAAGGTCAGAGCTACTGACACAGATTTGGTAGTCACTGGGGTGCAGGTTATATTGAAGACCTTAAAGTTAGATGAGATCACCCACGGGAAAAAAAAATATTGCTTGGTATTAAAAGAGGACCCAAGAATGTGCTCCAGAAACCTCCAGCCCCTAGAGATCATCTATCTAGCAGGAAAGAGGAGTCAGCAAAGGAGACAGAGAAGGAATAGCCAGTAAGGTAGGAGGAAGACGAGGAGTATGTGGCATCATAGAAATCAAGATTTTTTTAAAGGGATTTTAAAAATTAAGAGCTGTCATATAATGTAAGACCACTGGATTTGGTAACATGAAAGTAATGGTGCCCTTGACAAGAGCAGTCTCAGTAGGAGAAATGGGGACAGAAACCCAACTGGAATGAGTTAAGCAGAGAATGTGAGACAAGGATATAGAGACAGCAGTTGTAGGCAACTCTTTAAGATTTGCTAGGAAGGGGAGCAGAGAAATGGAGTCAAGGAGGGTTTGTTTTTTATTCTGTTGTTTGGACAGGAGATATTAGAGCACATTTTTTGCTCTAGTTGTGTATCCCCTAGACAGAGTAGGGACATTTGTGATGCAGTGATACCGGAGAAGAGATATTTGCAAGAGTTAATTAACTGAAAAGTAAGGGGACAGCTACAAAGTGCAAATCAGTCTTTGATAGGATGAAGCAAGGACACTTTATTATAAGGTGGGAAGGGAAAGAGTATGTATATATTAACTGATGGAAAAAATAAGAGAATTCCTATCTGGCTGCTTCTATTTTCCCAATGAAGAATGAGACAGAGTCACAAGATAAGAATAGGGAGAGGGTGAGGAGGAGAACATATAAAATAGTAACTTTGGAGAGTGGGAAAGTGAAGTGAATATGATTGCTGCTTTGTTGAATGTCCATTTGAGATTTGAGACCAAGAGTTTAAAGTGAGAACAGTCAGCACAGATGTGAGTTTTTCTCCAGCCAAGTGCCAGCACAGAGTAGGTTTTTATGGTTTTAACCAGGATTGAGGCTCTACCAGCCATGTTCGGTGGGGATGAGTATGCAAGAATTAAGGATATTAATAATGTCCATAATGCTGAAACATGGCATTTAACCTGGATGTGGAGGGAAATGAGGGCACTAGTGGAGGTGATTGAAAGTGATGGTCAGTGATTTGGAAAACTCAACAAGGTCAATAAACTGCTAGTGAGTACAAAAGCAGGTGAGCTAAAGGACAGAAGGAGGGGGTCAGGAGTATGGTCTTGGGAGTGGATAGCCATGGAAGGTGAAAGAACAGATCATTGGTTGAAGAACTGTGAGGCCAAGTTTAATTACAAGATAAATTCATTCTGAAATTTGATAATATCTGTTTGCTAAATGGGCTCTCTTTTTCCATGTTTCTCTGCTCCTTCCAAAGTCTAACATTAATAATTAGAAAAGAGTTAAACATAAGGTAAATAATCAGGAAAAAAAATTTAGTCCTATTAAGTAAGTGGTGCTGATATGATTTGGTTTTTAAACTCAATTGATTTTGTGTTACCCAGTAACCGAATTTTTCCCTACAGAACTCTTTTCTCAAGTAACACACTTTGGAAAACGCTGACCTAATGCTTTTGGTTAGGAGAGCTCAAAGATCTTTATAAAAGTTACTTTGTAACTAGATGTCTGGGGTAGACCAGTTGGTTAATATATACATACCTTTTTTCCTTCCACCATGAGTTTCACAAATGGATAAAATGATTTACCCCATTTGTGTTGGCCTCACCAAAACTGGGAACAAATTCCAGTTTGCACATCTTAAACCAATCACTTGATCATCAAAATGGGGTTTTAATTGACTGATAAGTAATTTCACATCTCTTTAGCTATTTTCAGGGCCAGCTTCATGGACATGTGACACAGGGTCCCATGTTGAGAAGGGAGCCCACACTTGGGGCTTTAATGCTCTGTGATCACTGTCTTGAAAATTCTTAATAATTTTATCTTTGTAAGTGAAGTCCAATGGGGCAATGAAGTATTCGCCAGGGATTGGGGCCTCTGCTCATGTGTAGTCCCTCCTCCCACCACCTCCCTGCCTCCCCAGAAAAGGCTGTATGCCATCTCACTCCTCCACCCCTGCACAGTGATCTCTGCCAACCCTCACCCCTGGCAGGAGGCTAGACACAAACACAAGGAGGGTCAGAGTTAGGGGCACACTTACAGTCCACCAAGTTACAGGGAGGATCCCCAGGCCTTTGTGAGGGTCTGCACTCAACACAGGAAAATCCTTGTGTTTGAAAGGAGGTGTGTTATTAGGTAGCGAATAAACACCATGAGAGGTGAGAGAGAGAGACCACAAAAGAAAGGAAAAAGCTTTTTTCCTGATTTTGGACAAGACACCCTGCAATTTCATTTTATAGTGCACCTACAAATTATGTAGCCAGCCCTGGCCATTTAGTGTGGATGATGGTGATGATGATGAAGAAGAAGAAGAAAAGGGGGAGGAAAGGGATAAGAAAGAAACAAAGACAAAAAGAATGCTTTTACTAAAAAGTTAATACTTTTAGAGCACTAACTGTAAGCCAGTGTTCAAAGTGCTTTGTTTCAACCTCTCAACAGACCTTTGAGATAAGTACTATAATTGCTCCATTTTACAGATGAGGTGAAAGTGAGGCCCAGAGAGGTTAAGTAACTTGCCTGGGGTCTCCCAGGTGGTAAGTGGTAGTGCCAGGATTCATACCCAGCTAGTCTTGCTCCAGAATCTATATTCTCCACGCCTTTCCCATTCCACCTCTCTGTATTTTTTATCAGTTATATATACTTGTACTTGTGTCTTTATTAACCTTGAAAGATGTTATTTTATATAGAACTTTCAGAATATGAATTCACTTTGCTTATGTTTGCCCTCCTATACATAAAACTTTATTTATTTATTACTTAATGTAAGGATTGTCTTCAGCTTTAGTAACTCACACCTAATGCAAGTGTTGAATAATCTTAACTCTAGTGTGAAGTGAGAGTTCTGATATTTAAAATGTTATCTTTGCAAGTATAGGCAAGCATAATTTATTTACTCACCAGTAATTATCTCAGCTGAGGACATGGGACTGCACTTGACCTGGAGCCTTAATGTAAACAATCGTCACCACATTTCCTAAATTCTGGAACTAGGTATTTACACAAGACAGGACCTTTATGCAAATGAGCCATTAGGACTCAGGCAGGATCTGGAGCTATAATTCAGCAGAGGGGTAGGGAAGCCTGACAAGGAAGTCCATGATGCTAGACTCCTATGTGGCCAATGTTTTTGTATAAGTTTCTTTCCAAACTACTGGCTTTTATCTCTACAACCACCAGCTTTCCTGGGGCCCTCTGGTGTCTAAGGCCTCTGGATTCCCTGTTATGGAATTTTCTTCTCTTTGAGAAGGGAATCATTTCCTCATCAGACATTGACACTCTTTATAATCTGTGCTGGATATATGGGGTTGGTGTTAACATCAAGATTACATTAAAGAAAAAAAAATGTAGTAAAGACTTATAGAGGGGAATTATTTCCATTAGAATAAATATTATAAAGTGTAGCTACATTACCAGATCCCTGCCACCCAAAAACTTTGATCAATTAACACTGTCTCCAAACACGTGGAATAACACTTGAAACAGACTATGTAAATAATAAATGAAGAAGCAAACACCAGAGTTATCACTCCTACCTTTATGGTGCTAATCCTGGGCTTGATGAGGAAATTGTAGGGTGTTTCTAAATAGGGTTGGGCAGTGGAAAAGAGTCAGGTAGAGGATTCAACCATATCCACCTCTGTCAACTCCAAATGGATACACAGGAGACCACATGCAGATTGAGAGCTGGAAGTGGCATTTCCATGAAGGCCTAAAGTTGTAGTCTCCTCTTTGTCCTTTCTTCAGAGAGTGACAAAGAAAATGCTATCTACCTTCCACTAGGAATATTGAGAATCACAGGAAAACACACCTTCACTCTTTACCCAAGGCTACCCTGTAATTTACTGACATTGGTAAAAAAAAATACTCCAACTTATGGGTAAAGGTAAATGAGTGGTACAAGTAAAGAATAAATAAGGCATACAGGGATTAATATGTAAGACACACAAGTCCCCTTGGCCTCACCAATGAGCAAAACCCAATATTACTTTTTCAGTTGTCCTTTGACCCAGAGGCCTTCTCTGTGGACCAGGTAATATGGCAGACCTAACAGGGGATGCCTTTTTCTTCCTTCCCTCCCTGAGCTTTTACGCTATGGCTCCTTGTCCTTCCCAAGTTAGGGCCCAGGTCTTGAAGTACGTTCTAGCCCCTGACCTCAAAGATACTAGAAAAGAGGATAGGAATGACCTCATGTGTCAGTCTGCCAAATGAATTAGCACATTTTACATATAGATAAGCTGCTTCCTTTAGTTGAATTGATTGAAATGCCGCAGGTAAGAATGTCAGCCCCAAATCGAAATCAGTTGAGTAGAGAATTCCGATTGGGAGGACTTGTCTCGCACTTTTCATTTTTCTACCCCACATAATCATTTCAAGATATTACATTATCAATCTGCAAAAACCTAAGCAATTAGATTTCCATGAACTATGAAATCTCTCCCTCTCCAATATAGCAGCTTAGAATTAAGAATGGTATCATGTGTCTCTTCTAAGGGTCCAGTACTCTGTGCAATTAAATACAGGACATTTTTGGCACAATCACTGGACCTGCCTCTCTTCCAGCCTGAACATGCCCCCTAGGTCAAACCAAGGGGTCCAGTTCTTCTCTGGGGCAAGTCTGAGAATGAGGCCCTATGGAGAGTCAGTGGGGTTGAAAATATTTGTATTGTTAATCATACATTTTTTGAAATAAATAATACCTCCATTTTCGATTTAACCCACTAATACCTCAAGGTGAGCAGTATACCTACTTTGAAACTTAGAAAAGAATTTCACATACTCTTACAAATAACACTTATTTTTGCAACACACTTTTTGCTGGAATGGCTATTGCTAGAACATCTGCATCTTGTTTACTGCAGCATCATTATTGCCACCTGTTTTTGGAACCAATAGATTGCAGATTGGCTCTATCAGTAATACAACCTTCACGTTTCATATTGAACATCCCTCTGTGGTCATCTGAACTGAGGGAGTGAGGTTAATATCAGAGAATTCATAGAAAAGAAACATAGACTGTGATAATTGCAATGTCAGAACCATTCCAAACTTAAAAAAAAAAAAAAAATCCTAGGGATAAATACTAGGAATGTCTGGCAGGTTTTAAAACTAGATAACTTCATTTATCTGGAAAAATTGGCTGGAAATATTAAGGATTTATTAGAAAATACCACTGTTATGGTATTACTGGCAAATTCCAGAAACGTATTTGAAACTTTTAAAAAATGGCTCAAAGAGTCTTAAGTAGGTTCTGGGTCCCATCTTCCTCTGCTAATGGCTGACTTTGCCTTGTCGTTAGAGACCAGTGTTTCAAATATTAAATGACCGTCTACATTGTGTGTTCAGTTAGTGCTGCGGTGACCCCATGTGGGACTCAAGAAACGTAAGATGCAATCCTCCTAAAGGTACTTAAAACTGAAACAAAGAAATTAGTGTGACACATGCTGAACAATGATCTAAAACACTCTGTACATTATTATTAATAAACATGTATCGAAGAGTTACTAATGTGCAATGCACTGTGCAAAATATTTACATGTATCCCCTAACTTAATCCTTGCAATATGGCAGTGAAGGAGGAGGATAAGGAAACTAGGAGGTAGAAAAGTATATGAATATGCTCCATACCACATATTTCTGGATTGTGAAGCTGAGCTGCAAACATGTCTGTCTGAATAAGTACAAAGCCATTGCTTTTAGCTCCTGTGTTCTTCTGCCTCCTGATGCACATAGCCCAGCATCAGCTATTGGTCCTGCAGGAGCTCAGAGAGGCAGGAAGTCAAGGATGTTAGGAAGACGCCTCTTCCCCTTGCCCACCCAAAGTGTGTTTTGAAGTTTGAAGTTTATGGGATGCCCCAAGTGGAATAAGGGAGAAACCAGCTGTTTGCTCTTTGACACATGGGAAACAGCCAGAAATCCATCTTTGATTCAGAGGCTGTCACTGCTGTGCCCACTCTGGTTTCATGCTGCTGGGGATTTCTCCACATTACACTCTCATAGGATAATGTGAATCCTGTACACAGCATTTCTCAACATTTTCCTGTGAGATGGCAATTTAGCTCTGTGCAGTGGGGGCGGGGGGGAACCGAAGCATAGACACAGGCAGCAAAGAGCAGATAATCACCAGATAAATACTGTCAGGGGAGGAGACGGAGTGGATCTTATAAAACATGGGGTCTTTTGTTCCTGCCAAATACCTATATGGATATCAATTCCGTAAGTAGGCCAGCCTCTTAAATCATGACTTATCTTCAGAATGAAAAGTTGGCACTAGATGAGAGACAAAGTCATAATTTATTGCTGGCCCTACTGTGGGCCAGCTCTTTCGACAACTTTGCAAGACAAGTATTTTTATCCCCATTTTAAAGATGAGGATGTTGAGGCTTGGAGAAGCCCCAGGCGCCCAGGTGCCTTCTACCACAAGCATTCTACGCTGTGAATCAACGAGAATTTTTTTAAGTATTTTTTAATGTAACCACAGCAACAGCTGTTGAATCAACTGTGCTGTACTAAGCAGCAGAAACGTCTGCTATAAAATAGTAAGTAACTCTGCCAGTTACCTCCTAAGAACGATGAAATACCCTAGATGAGTAAATCTCTGAAACCACATCCTGGGGACTTCTCAGGCCTTGCTGCTAAGCTAAAGCCAGCCTGGTCTGGCAGGGGTGACTTGAGATGCCCCATGTATGCAGACACTGCCAGGATCTGCCTGTGTGTTTCTATAGCATTCATTGACTCCTAACAAAAACAGTATTTAACTCCCGAGCCCCTGATCCTGATTGCTTTTCCTCTTTCTTTTTTTCTCAGCTTTGAGATCCAAAGTTAAATGATAAACTATTTATTACTGACAGCCTTTACTCCCCAGCCCAGCAGTCTCCCAGATGATCTGCTCAGCTCAGGTTTTCCCAGGCATCATCAGGCATATCTGTGGCTCCAATAACTCTTGTGTTTGTCTGCAATTGCTCCAGGCAGATGTCTGAAAATCACCCACTGACAGATTTATGTTCATCAACCTCTGAACCACCCTCCACCCCCACCCCAAAACCGTGGAGTACTCGTGGGTGAAAGCACTTGGAGGCCAAGTGCACCAAGTCCTCTCGTACACATGCAAAGCTAAGACATGGAATTGCAATGGCATCCCGCCTGCCTGCCCTCCCTCTGCTATGTTTCCTTATAAACCCAGGCTCCTCAGCAACACACGTTTCCCTGGCCTGCTTTCTTCCCAAGATCTGGAAAGAGTTCGGTCTCCAGGCTTTTGAAACAAGATTAAAAGGTCTCTTTTACAGCACTCTCAGAAAAACTCCTCAGAGGAAACGTGGTTGGCAGGTAGAAAAACCGGGACCTGTCTCCTTGAAAATCACAGCTGTGTTATCTTTTTCCTCCACTGATCGCTTCCAGATTATCATTCAGGGCAGCCAGCCAATTAGCCAGCTCTCTGTGTCATAGAGCCCGTCTCTGGCAACTGCTCATTTCTCCTCAGAAGGGAACATGTTTGAAGATGTGTAGCTGGGTGATGTGCAGAGCCCAAGGAGGGAAAACTTGTGAGTGTGCCCTTGCCACGGCAAGTCAGCGCACGAACGTGAATCAAGTGCTAGCGAAGGCAGGAAGTTTACCAGAGCCACCAGACAAGGCCAAACACAAAAGATTCCTTTCTCAGAGGAAAGAGGATTGAAACTGCAGGGGGAAACAAAATAAAAACACACCCCGTGTGAACCTCACAATGATGAAATCTGTTGTCGGAGAACAGAACCCTTTATTCAGTATCTCCTGCCTGACTTTGGCGAACAAATTGTTTGCAGAGCCCCACTGGAAGCATCTTCTTCCTCAGGATTCTCTGGCATCTGGCCACCACTCAGGTCTGACCTAGGGGAGTGTTTAACAAAAGTGATTAACCTCTGCTTTGGACAACTGGGGCAAACAGCCCTCATCATGACTTCTCCAGAAAGATTAGTCACATTGAGACCTTGGCTAGGTCAGAGTCTGTTCAATGAAGTTCTTTAACCTGGCAGCATTGTAGTAGCAGGGGCTTATGGGGGGAAGATTTGTGCTGTATTCCTTGTTCATAGTAACAGCGCAAACAAATTGTGGCCCCAGGAAGTCACTGTTTGGGCAAGAATCATCAGGAAATTGACATATACATACAAACCAAATATGTTCCACACCTACTATGGGCTGGAACCACACAAAGCACCAAGGACTCTCCTACCTTCTATAAGCAGCTCCCAAACCGTGCCCTGAGGGATACCAGTGTCACACAGGATGTTAATAATCTTGTCATGAAAATAGGTTCCTACCACTGGAATAAGTTTAGAAAATGCTTCCTTAAGCAAAGTGGGACAGGTTTCATTACTGTTGGGCTCTTCACAGACCTTAATATGCTAATACACTTGTTTGCAGCATTTGCCAAATGTATCTACCCTAGAGCCCTTTTTTTCAAAACATACTTCTTAGGATTTAATTGGACCTCAATGATCCAGGGAATGGAGTTTGGGAAGAATTGCTGTCGGCTCTCAGTAAAGAGATGGTGGAGACCTGGGGCAATATTCCTTTTCAGAAAGTGACCATCTGGTTTTCTTTCCCTTGGGGTAAGTATGTCACTGCTCATCGACCCTTACCCCAGGGGGTATGAACTATTACAGAGGTGTTTGTTGGTCACCAGGCTGAGCATGCTGAGTGTGTCATATGTTGCATCACATTACATCTCATAACAATCTTTGGGGCAGTTATTACTTGCCCATATTTGAAGGACAATGAAAATGAAGCTCAGAGATGTTAAGGTCTCAAAGGAGTGGTGCTTCAGAGCTCTATACCTAGAGGGACAAAGATTAACACCCTATAATCAACAGCAAGAAATCAACTATAGGGACTTCCCTGCTGGCACAGTGATTAAGAATCCACCTGCCAATGCAGGGGACACGGGTTCAAGCCCTGGTCCGGGAAGATCCCACATGCCACAGAGCAACTAAGCCCATGCGCCACAACTGCTGAAGCCTGCGCGCCACAACTACTGAGCCTGCGTGCCACAACTACTGAAGCCCACGCACCTAGAACCCATGCTCCGCAACAAGAGAAGCCACTGCAGTGAGAAGCCTGTGCACCACAATGAAGAGTAGCCCCCGCTAGCTGCAACTAGAGAAAGCCCGCGCGCAGTAACGAAGACCCAACGCAACCAAAAAATAAAATTAATTAGTTAATTAATTAATTTTAGAAAAAGAAATCAGCCATCTTGTCTTGGGCTAAGCGTCAAGATGGGCAATGAGGACAGTGTCATCTCCAAGAGAAAAATGCCTAGTTGCCTAAACAAAATTTCCATCCTTTGAATGCAAAAGAGCACTGTCATTTCACCTTAAAGCGTTTTCCTAAAATATGTCTGATTTAACAAGGCTGTTGTACCTCTGATTATTAATTAGGATTTTCCACCAAATATGCATGAAACAACATCTGTCATCTTTCCTCACATAGCTACAAGAATCAGCAGGATAGAGTCACTTCAGAGACAGCAAATACCTACTCTTTCCTTGGAAACATAGATGTTTCCTTAAAAATGAGGCCCTGGTTGAAGCTCCACTAAAAAATCAGCCCCTAATAATTCTTTTCTGAAACAGTCTGCAAACTTTTATGGGGATTGCTTTGGCATGGCCAGTATTTTTTCAGTGGTGTCAAGGTTTTATGCTTACCTATTCCTATTAAAATTATATGTTTTTGCAGTTCCCAATAAAACTCATTGTATGGTATGCTAGAATAAATCTCAAAATCTCCCTCCAGTGCTAGAAACTTTCAGATATATGTCTATTAAAATTTTATTTCTTGAGCAAGTTGTATGGGTGCCAAAATATGCATTTAATTGCTAGAATGGTCATAAGTCCACAAAACTGTGGTAGAACCATCAAGGAGCACTGATTTGTCCATCACTAAAAATCCATATCCATCACCTGAGAGTAGCTATTCCAGTCTTCCAGAGGAATTTCTGAAGTGGCTGTTCACTTGTGTGTCTCCTACTCCTGAAACACATTGGACACTCAAAATATGTTTGCTCAATTGAAGTCGTTATCCCAGGAATAGAAGACCAGATTTTTTCCCCATAGAATGGCTGAAGGTTTTTACCATATCTCCAGAGTACCAATACAGTCAGGTTCTCTTTTACCTTTAGAATAGTGAATCGCAAACCAAAGCTAATAAAAATGCTTTTTGTTTAGTCTGGAATGAATAATTTTTAACTCTACTGTCAAAGAGGCAAAATGAAGAGCTTATGGGTAAAATGGGAGGAAGACAGATTTCAGACTAATATCATAAAGAACTTTCTAGCAGATTGTGTGTCACTGTAACAGGCTATCAGAAGATAGAAGAACAGGCTCATGAGGTAGGAAGTTCTTTGTCTCTGGAGGTACTCAAGCATTGTCTAGATCAGCGGTTCTCAAAGTGTGGTCCCCAGACTAGCAACATCACCATCACCTGGGAACCCTTTAGAAATGAAAATTCTCAGGCCCCATCTAGACCTATGGATTCAGAGACCCTGGGGCTGAGACTCAGCAGTCTGGGTTTTAACAACCCTTCCAGGAGATTCTGATGTCTGCTAAAGTTGGAGAAACTAGCCTAAACTACCACTTGGCAAGAATAATACAAAGAGGATACAACCAGCAGATGACTGACTGGACTGGATGGCCATTCAACCCTGTAATTTCAGGAGTGTAATAAGGTTCGCTGGGCTGCACTATTTCCTCTTTGGAAATGAGGAACCAAAGGCCTACCAACACTCATGCCTGACCCCTGGGTAGCACTCTGAATTATGTAAAGGAACCGAAATACATGATCACAGCTGTTGTAAATCCTGACATTCAAATCTCCTAAAGGGCTTTAAAAAAATAAAATACCAATACCTGGCCACCCAGAATCTCTAGAGACGGGCCCAGGCCTAACTTTTACCAGGTACTTTCACATTAAGTATCTCATTTAGCCTCCAAAATAATCTTATGAGATAGGTACTATTACCATCCTCATTTTTACAGATGAAAACTGAGGCTTGAAGTGGTCGAGTGCCTTGTCCATTTTCAAAGAGCCAGTAAATGCCTGAACTGGGATTCAAACCCAAGTCTCAACACCCACACTCCTTCTCCTCTAGGCACTTCTCTCCTCCTTCCCACTTCAGAGACCTTCCAGATGTAGGTGGTCCCTCAAGCCATCGTGCTGCCCTCTGGCTGCACAGGTCTTATCACAGAAGCCCCCAGCTCGTGCCCACCATTTCTTGCAGCTCTCTACCTCTCTGTACCCTCCCCTCTATGAAATACTGATGCTGGGTGTTTTATTCCCTCACAGAGATGCTTTTAGTTGGCCACCCCCAAACCCACCCTCCGTGAGCAAAATAAGAGGCTGTCTTTGGGTTGTGATATGAGGGCGACCAGAAGACCCTTATAAGCCAGCTGGGCACTGGTAACTAAAATTCTACTATTCTCTCAATTATAAATATTTTCATCCCCTAAAATGAAAGTGAGCCCAAAGGAGGAGCACATTAAGTTGGTAATGGCCAATGACATCTCAGAGTCTGAATTCACTAATTAGATCTTTTCCAAGTCTAAAGAGGTCTCTATGTGAAGTAGAGGAAGAAAGAGATACAGAGAACAGAGATCTTCCAAGGAGGACTGGCTTTGAAAGAGGTGGAAGGATGGAGGTAACAGCCCACAGCCTCATGGGAAGTACAGAGGGCCTGTGGAAGGGGCCACATGAGCAGGGAAACTGTCACTGAAAAGGCAGGGATGAGGACAGCAGAGACAGAGCCTGACACGCTAGGATTTTGCTGAGGAGAAGGTTCTGGTCAATTCCTCCACGCTCTGGTTGTTTTAGTCAGGGTCTTTAATTACAAGCAGCAGAAGTCCAGGGAGGTGATGTAACTTGCCCAAGATCACACTGAGCAGGCATTGGCAGAGCCAGACCCAGCTTCCAGGGCTCCTGACATCCTGGTTTTCTAAAGGAATGTGCCTTGACATGGAACTGAGTCAAAGTCAGTGGGGAACTGAGGAAAATTAAAGAAAGAGACCAAGCGCATCAGTGGCTACACTCATTTACTGGAGTGAAATTTAAAGTACATTCTATGTGATGAAAAAAATTTTTTTAATTTAAAAGGAAGACAGCTCCAAAGGTCTGTTTCTTATCGACATTCCAAAGATGAGTGACCAAGGGACCAAAGGGGTATTTTCAAAGAACTGCACAAGGTTTTAACTGCTCAGTTTAGATGTGGCCACAGCTAAAACTCTGCATATTTCTTTGAAAATAGGTCCTAAGGGCCCACGAGCACATGAAAAAGGAACTTAGAGAGAGAAACAGCACCTGCCTTCCTCAGGTGGGAAGCCAACCGACGGGTGCCTGGTTACAATGCTATTTGCAGTGTCTCCTTAAATGCTGCTTAGCCCCACTCTCACTTGTCTCACAAGAACACTTTTTTTTTTTATTTTTTAAATTGAAGTATAGTTGATTTCCTATGTTGTGTTAGTTTCAGGTATACGGCAAAGTGATTCAGATTCTTTTCCATTCTAGGTTATTAAAGATATTGAGTATAGTTCCCTGTTGTATACAGTAGGTCCTTGTTTACCTATTTTATATATATAGTAGTATAGATATGTTAATCCCAAACTCCTAATTTATCCCTCCCCCACTTTCCCCTTTGGTAACCATAAGTTTGTTTTCTATGTCTGTGGGTCTATTTCTGTTTTGTAAATAAGTTCATTTGTATCATTTTTTTAGATTTTACATATAAGCGATTTCATTTGATATTTGTCTTTGGCTTATTTCACTAAGTATGATAATCTCTAGGTCCATATGTGTTGCTGCAAATGGCATTATTTCATTCTTTTTTATGGCTGAGTAATGTTCCATTATATATATATATATATGTATATATACACACACACATATATATATACATATATATATGTATATATACACACATACCACATCTTCTTTATCCATTCATCTGTCGATGGACATTTAGGTTGTTTCCATGTCTTGGCTGTTGTAAATAATGCTGCTGTGAACACTGGGGTGCATGTATATTTTCAAATTATAGTTTTCTCTGGAAAACTGGAGTGGGATTACTGGATCATATGGTAACTCTACTTTTTGTTTTTTAAGGAAGCTCCATACTGTTCTCGATAGTGGCTGCACCAACTTACATTCCCACCAACAGTGTAGGAGGGTTCCCTTTTCTCCACACCCTCTCCAACATTTATTATTTGTAGACTTTTTGATGATGGCCATTCTGACTGGTGTGAGGTGATACCTCATTGTAGTTTTGATTTGCATTTCTCTAATAATTAGTGATGTTGAGCACTTTTTCATGTGCTTCTTGGCCACCTGTATGTCTTCTTTGGAGAAATGTCTATTTAGATCTTCTGCCCATTTTTTTCCCACTGGTTGTTTGTTTGTTTGTTTGTTTTTGATATTGAGCTGTATCAGCTGTTTGTATATTTTGGAAATTAATCCCTTGTCGTTTGCATCATTTGCAAATACTTTGTCCAATTCTGTAGGTTGTCTTTTCATTTTGTTTATGGTTTCCTTTGCTGTGCAAAAGCTTTTAAGCTTAATTAAGTCCCATTAGTTTGTTTTTGTTTTTATTTCCATTACTCTAGGAGATGGATGCAAAAAGATATTACAGCAATTTATGTCAAAGAGTGTTCTGCCTATGTTTTCCTCTAAGAGTTTTGTAGTATCCGGTGTTACATTTAGGTCTTTAATCCATTTTGAGTTTATTTTTGTATATGGAGTTAGAGAATGTTCATTTCATTCTTTTACATGTAGCTGTCCAGTTTTCCCAGCACCACTTGTTGAAGAGACTGTCTTTTCTCCATTGTATATTCTTGCCTCCTTTGTTGTAGATTAATAGATTGTAGGTGCATGGGTTTATTTCTGGGCTTTCTATCCTGTTCCATTGATCTATATGTCTTTTTTTGTGTGCCAGTATTATACTGTTTTGATGACTGAAGCTTTGTAGTATAGTCTGAAGTCAGGGAGCATGATTCCTCCAGCTCCATTTTTCTTTCTCAAGATTGCTTTGGCTATTCGGGGTCTTTTCACAAGAACACTTTTTATCTGCATTCAAAAATATCTGTTCTTTAAAAGAGGTTAAAGAGACATAGCAACCAGATGTCTCATGTGGATCCTGATTCAAATAAAACAACAGTAAACATGTATTTTTGAGACAATGGGAAAATTTTATTATGGTCTGAATTTTAGATGATACGAAGTTCTTTTCTTTTTGTTAAATGTAATAATGACTTTGTAGTTTTTTGTAATGTCCAAATATTTTAGAAGCATATAGATGTGGAGGTATAAAATGACATGTTGTCAGTGTTTTAAAGTAATTCAACCAAGAAGAAAGGGGTGGGGAGGAATAGATGAAACAAATGTGGTAAGATCTTAACAACTGGGTAAACATACTTTTGTATATGTTAGAAATTTTATAATTAAAAACCCTTATACAAATATATATGTAAACATGTAACTCTGCTCTTAAAATTACTCCTGAGAGCAAAAAATTTATATCAAACTCTTAAAGTTTCATATTTGAAAAGAATGTTAGACCTTATCCAGTTCACTCCACCCATATCTGTTTCCCAGATGAGGGATCTGAGATCCCTCCAAAGCTCTTCCAGTTCTTTAGTGTTTCAGCCAGGACTAGAATCTGGTCCTTCTGACTCTCAGGCCAAAGCTCCTACACCAAACAGCCATCCAAAAACTGTGAAAACATTGCTTTCATGTCCTTGTGTTATAAACTCTGGGACATGTGACCTTGCTGTGATTATTTTGCAGAAGTGAATCCGGTGGAGGGACAAAGGAACACCTCCTTTCTCATTCTGGGTAAATTTTTGCATTAAATTAGTCTCTCGCATTCTCCCTAGACTTACCCACCCCACTCTCCCTTCCATACTTTCCCCATCCCCCCAGGACTCCCCATTGTCCAGCCTCTTTGCATCCTTTGCTGCTTTTGAGCTCATGCTGCATTGTTGAGGCATCTGTGTCCAATCTCCAATGTGTAGCTCCTCCTGCTGAAATCTGGCTTAGTTTCAAAGCCCAGCACAATTGAGCCACCTCCATGAAGTCTTCCTCTCTCCTCCAGTGGAAAGTGTTTTCTCCCTTCTCTGGATACCCCCAGCCCTTGGTTTGAGCCTCTGTTGTGGTCCATATTGCCTTCCTTCTTGCTGGTTAGGCACATGTATATCCCTACCCTTCTGACGGTCTCATGTCAGGCATGCTGAGACTGCAGTGGCAGAAATTAGAGGGAAAAGGAGGGAGCCAGGACCAAAGAGGCCCACGTAGAGCCAGAAACTATCACCAGGGATATGGCTCGCTCTGGAAATGGCAAGCAAAGGAGGTGGAGCTTTGGGCCAAAATCCAAATGTGATCTCCAATGAGTATGAGGAAGCTTGAGCTTTTCCTGACAGGAAGAATCAGAATCCAAGAGGAGCCAGCCTTAGAGCTGGAAAGGCTCTCCTGGCACTGGCAAAATCCAGTCAGGTAGCTGAGTAATTGGATGGCAGGGCAACACCAACGAGGCTGGAGAAGCTGGAGAGGGTTAAGCAGGATGTCAGCTAAGAGGCCTGGGTCAAGGACAAGCCTCTACTCTGGCAGAGGATAGTAGGCGTGAATCAGGAGCACAAGCCAAAAGCCAGGCAAACCAGCTGGGCATGTGTGGTGGGAAGAGGAGAAGAGAGGATACCTGGAGGCTAAGGCTCTATGGGCAGGTGCCCCAGGCTTGTTAATGCCACTCACATGTATTGAGCACATACTCTGAGCCAAATGCTGGGGGATACAGGCGTGTATTCATCACCCTTCTCCAGAGAAACAGAGCCATAGGATGTGTGTGTATATATAGAGAGAGAAAGATTTCTTATATGGAATTGGCTCACACAGTTATGGAGGCTGGCAGGTCCAAAATCTGCATGGTGGGCTGGCAGCCTGGAGACCCAGGAGAGCCGATATTCCAGTCTGAGTACAAAGGCAGTCTGCTGTAGAATTCTCTCTTGCTCAGAGTTCTACTTTTTGTCATTATTGTTCTTTTCAGGCCTTCAACTGATTGGATGAAGCCTACCCATACAATTACAGAGGGCAATTTTTTACTCAAATTCCACTGATTTAAATGTTAATCTCACCTAAAAACGTATTCAAATAAATACCCAGAATAATGTTTAACCAAATATCTGGTGGCCCACCCAAGCTGACACATAAAATTAACCATCTAAAGGAGTTGGGTGGTTGAGGAAGAGTCTCAGCTAACTTCAGGAACTGGAAGACTAATGATAGGCCTTATACCTGGATGAAGATTCAGGTCCTGATATGATTCCTGCCATGGTCAGGAGAGAATTGGCCCAGGAGCTGGTGGGGCTGGACCTGAAGATGGCTGTAAGAGCTGGCTCATATCCCTTCCCAGCCTCAGTGTCCTCCTCTGCAAAATGGGGACATATAAAAGAATAACACAGTAGGCACATAAAGAGCACTTAGTAAATGATAACTATTATAACTAGTATCCAGTTTGACAGTTGGTGGGTTTCTGCTGTCTATAGACATAAACAGCAACTGCTACAATTAGTTACACTTTGGCTGGTTGCAGCTAGAGCTCCTGGAAGGAGTCTAGCCTCCTCAAACAGGTGGCACAAAGTTATCATGCAGGGATATTCACTGCAACAATGGTTGTAATAATGAAAAACTGCAATTAACCTAAATTGCTGTGAGCACCAGAATGACTAAATAAAAGTAAGTTATAGAAAAGAATGATATTGTTTTGGGTTTTGGTTTTTTTTTAAGATTTTTTTTTTTTTGGGAGCATTTTTTAGAAGTCTTTTTTGAATTTTTGTTACAATATTACTTCTGTCTTATGTCTTGGTTTCTTCGCTGTGAGGCATGTGAGATCTTAGCTCCCCGACCAGGGGTCAAATCCACGCCCCCTGCACTGGTAAAGTCCTAACCACTGGACCACCAGGGAAGTCCCAGAATGATCTTGTTTTTGAAAAACAGAATTTTGTGTATGTCATGTTCATTTATACACATATGCAGGTACACATGCATACATATACAGTGTTTTAGATGTGTAGACAAATATCTAGATAGATTCCCACATAACATTAGTTGTGACTTCTGAGGAAACCTTATATACTTTTGTATCATTTGAATTAGTTGACAAGTTAACATATTATTTCATCAGTCCATCAACCAATAAGTGAATGAGTGAATGAATGAATGAATAATGGTTCTGCACCCAATTCCAGTGTGTTTTCCCACACCACCAAGCAATTCTCCAACACCGGCTACGTGTCCTACCATTCAGCTCAATTCTGACACTGTGTACCGAGAGATAGCATCAGATCCCACAGGTTAAGGGCTCAGTCCTACAAGAGAGCTCCCACCTTTCAGATGCCAGTTGCACGTCCAGGTTGTTACTCGTGCTTTTCAGACCCGCTGGCTATAGATTGCAGGTTCTAACTGCCCCCTCCTTGAGTTCAATTACCTTGCGAGAGTGGATCACAGAATTCAAAGAAATATTTTACTTACTAGATTACCAGTTTATTATAAAAGGATACTCAGGAAGAGCCAGATAGAAGAGATACATAGAACAAGGAATGGGGGAAGGGTGCTGAGCTTCCACGCTCTCTCTGATTGGGTAAGCCCCCCCCCAGATCTCCAAGTTTTCACCAACCCAGAACCTCTCTGTACCCTATCCACTTGGGCTTTTATGGAGGCTTCATTACTTAGGCATTGATTAAATCACTAGCCATTGGTGATTAATCTCAAACCCCTCTTTCCTCCTCAGAGGTCAGGAGATGGGACTGAAAGTTCCAAACTTCTAATCATAATGTTGGCTCCTCTGACAACCAGCCCCATCCTCAGGTGACCTAGGGACTTTCCAAAAGTCACGTCATTAACATAACAAAAGGCACTTTTTATCACTGTCATCACTTAGGCAATTCCAAGAATTTTAGGAGCTCTGTGCCAGAAACAGGATGAGGACCAAATATATATTTTTTATTATAAATCACAATATCACAATGAAAAAGTCTATTAAAATAAAATAGTGAAGTTTTAAAGTAAGTCAAGAAATAGGTGATATTCACCATGAAGGCTAACACTGAAGAGGCCAGAAAAGGATGGGAAGGTGTTGCTACTGGGAGATATGAATGGATGAATCACCAAAAATTCAATGAAGTCACTTCAGGAGGCCTAGAAGTGTCAGCAAGTTTATTCCTGTGGTTCCATTCGTCCCTGTGTCACACAGGAAAGCCCGAAGGGAAGACAACAGCTTTGGGTTAAGTACCCACTCCTTCTCAGAACTGCTGGGGCAGCTGCCCTGAGCAACAGAGAAAATTCCAGAGGGAAGCTGTTTACTCTGACATCTGCCCTGATATTGAAGGAAACACAGTGCTGTCTTCCAGACTTTGTTCAGTAGTTGGAAGCAGGTTTTCCTGGGATGTTGTCTGAGGACACTCAGAAGAAGAAGGAAAGAACAAAAGGCTGGAAAAGAGAAGCCAAAAGGATTGGAGATGCGAAAGCCAAGGTGTGGATTCAGAACTGTGTTCCAACATGATGAAAAGCAGGAGAGGTTATGAAGGTGAATTGTAAAAGAAGGGAACTTGAACTTCACTGCAAGAGGGATGCTAAATATTCCTAAATTATGTTTTAGGATCAGATGGCAACTCATAGCTTTGTAACTTAGAACAGGAGACTGGAGAAGAAAAACTTTTTAAAAAAGTTATAGTTTGCCCTGTGTAATATGACAAGCATGTTGCAAATTTAGGAAATATGAAAAAAATCTCAATGAAGGAAATCATATATAAGTAGACTGCCCAGAGATAATCACTGTACATGCTGTGGTGAATATATTTCCAGCCTTTTATTTCTACAAATGTATACATGTTTTTTATCAAACTCAAAGTCATGCAGTATTTACTGTCTTACAGCCTGTTTTTTCCCGTGGAAAAAACAGTATATCATGAAAATGTTTCCATTCAAATGAATCTTCCACAATGTGAGTTTTAATAACTATAAAGTATTCCATGATATAGGTATATAATAATTTATCTTCTTGTCCCCAGTTATTGGATATTTATATTGTTTCTTCTTTTTTAACTTATAAATACTATTAATATTTACACATGCCTCTCGTTTTCTTAGAGATTTCCTAGGTGAAAGGGATATGAACAAGTTTTCAGTTTTCCATAAACTTGCCCAGTTGTACTTCAGAAAAGAACCAAGAGACACTTTCACCAGCGGGGTAGGAAAGTGCTTTTCCTTCCATCCTTCCAAACTCATCAACATTGGGTATTAGCATTTGCTTAAGGGTAGGCGGTGGAGGAGGGAGGAAGCGGATGAAGAGGAGCAATTAAATAGGGAGAAAAGACAATAGCTTGTTTAAGTGATGATTTCTTTGCTTACTTGTGAAGTTGAGCATTTTCCACATGCTGGTCATTAGATGGATTTTCACATAGCCTCCAGTCCTATGATTGGGACAAGGAGTTGGACGCTTGGTGGGAAACGATTTCAGTGTAAAATGGAACCCGAGTATAGGAAACAGAGAATCCTGTGCATGCGCCCTCCAGAAGAACAAACTTAGTTACTGAAGACTGATGTCCTGAGAATACCAGGTTTACAGAAGACCTCAACTAATCTCCTGACCAATGAACATCTGCCAAAAATCTCTCCCATCCTCAAGCCAGTGAACTTACTGCTTGGCCTCTGGCTGGACTTCCCGTCTTTGCACTCCTTACCCATGAATACAGCCAGTCCCAAACCTTCAAAGGTAGCTTGCTACAGTTTGCGTTTTCCAAATGGCAATTCCTCTGCTATTCCCGACTAAACTCACTTTCTGGTAGTTCGAGCTTGCCTCAGTTTACCTCTTTACTTAGGGTGACACTGAGATCATATCTTTAATGAAAGACTTTTAGATAAAGAAAACAGGATGAAGCCCTCTGTTTATTCTTGCTATGGTTATGTACTATAAAAACACTGTTTCATTTGTGTGTTTGAGTAGGATTATAGCATTTTGAATGCCAATATTGGACTCATAAAAAAGCAGCTGTTCTTTTGAGCTATTTATTCTCTTATTAACAAGATTGCCTGATTTTTATATTAAAACTATATTTATTTTATTTCACTTTTACTGCCTATGTAAATTAAATGGTATTTTTCTTTGCATTTATTTAAACTATTTTTGAACACTTGTGCATAAGATATTATAAAATCCAGTTAACATTAATCAGGTCCACATTTCTCAAATTCTTATTTGCAGTGGCATTAAGTTAAATATGTATGTATATGTGTATATTTTGGACTGTTTCCATAAGGCTTTAGCGAGAAGGGCAAAACTGTATATTTATATCCTATTTTTTTTACTGACTCATGGAAGTTCCAACACAATATACAGTTCCTATTCATCTTCAACAATCATGCAAATATTTGTGTCAAACAGCCGAATCAGAAGGCATGTATGCATTTATTAGGTCTTCGTATATTTTTACATATGGCAAAGCTAGGAAACCAAAGAGAACAGTCTCTCTACATTAAAATGCTGGAGGGTTAACTTGATAAAGGCTGAAGAATTCCTCCCTCTTGATTATTGTTACAGTATCTTTAAAGAATGTTTTATTGCTTTTTTTCTTGTAGTAAAATGAAACTGTAATCATACATTACTTTGTTTTTCTATTGGGTTTTAGTTAACTGTGCTAGCATGTAAGTGAGGGCCCAAATTTTCAACCGGCCTCAAAAATTATGCCTGTGCATTGGGCCAGTCAGCTATTATATTTATAAGGGGCCAACAGCACTTACCCAAATAGATAAGGCTCATGATAGTTCTGCTTACTAAACAGATATTGTACAAACATGCAGGACTAGACAAGCTGCACATAATTCTAAGACTAGACTAGCAAATTAGATCTCTGCTCCGAATTAAAAAAAATAAGATCAGTGAGGGAAGATGGGGGAGCAGCTCTGTATTCTGCCATCATCTTGTAAAATAGCATAACAGCTTTCCCTTTCTTTCAAGTTTGATTTTTATAGGAATTTAATCACCATAATTGGTGGGCAAAGAAGAGGTGATTTCTGTAATTCTTGTGGGTCCAAAGTCAAACAGATGTGGTTTTCTGTTCTCCTAATGTGATTTTCTACATTGGTCTTCAAAGGTGGTGCTTTAGAGGCTGCTTTCTGTGCTGGAAAGAGGGGCTTAGCTCTCCATGGAAGGTGAAGGTCGCGTGCTTTACAGACTCCTTAGCAGGACAGTCAAGGCCCTTCCTGCCTCTCTCAGCCTTAACCCACCCCACCCAAATCCCAGCTGTCTGAGGCTTTGGAAGAGGCATGAAAACGTTCTGACTCTCAGTGTCTTCATCTATAAAATGAGGGGATTGGATTCAGCATCTAAGATCTCTTCCAACTGTAAATTCTATGAAATTGTTAAAAGAAAATCCCATGGTTTATATTCTATATGGTTGGATTTTTTAATTAAACATAATAAAAACACTTTAAGTTCACTGTAAATTTTAGCCTTTCTCTGTATGAATCAAGCAAACTAAGACAGATTTTCAACTTGTGATTTTCACTAAAGAGAATCATATATGATATCTTTGTTTCTAAAATAACTTGACATTAGTATTTCTTATCAGTAGAAGCTAAAAATCAATCCCCCAAAACCCTCAAATTATTAATGAAATGCTTAACATAATGTGAAATAAGCAGCTTTTTTATTTGCTGCTTCAAAGCTAGAGGATTAATATTTTAATGTGGTATATAGGGGTATTGAAATGTCACACTTCATTTAGCTTAAATAATTTTCAACTTAAAGAATTACCACATTTTTAGCTTAAATAATATACCACATTTATTATAAAAGAAATTAAATTTTCTAATTCATTCAAATATTCTTTGACTTTACTTTTTAAAATTTCCAACCCAATCATGTTATTATTTTCTGAAGCAATTTCAAAAAACAGATCAAAGATCTAAGTCCATTTAGTCACTTTTCCTGTTTAGCAAAGCTCCAAGGGATTTTGTCTCAAGATGAACATTTTTTAAGAATAAACACCAAATCCAAAGAAACTTTTTTTAAAATTTTACTGACAAATAATTGACAGATATAATTGTATATATTTAAGGTGTACAGTGTGATTAGGTATACGTATACATTGTAGAATGATTACCAAGATCAAGATAATTAACACATCCATCACCTCACATAGTTAACATAGTTAACTCTTTTTTTTTTTAAGAAAGTGTTTCTTAATGTTTCTGTCTCATTAGGCAGTAACTCCAGGACCCCAGTCATGTCACCTCAGGCATCCTCCTCTTCTAGGGGGATACAAAACAAACCCCAGCACAACAAAAATTCATCTCAAGGCTGTATCTTCTAGAAATTAGAATGGTTTCTTTTCCTCTAGAGTACAGAGTGCATTTAGACAATAGGGATCTTACGAAAATGTAGATCTTGATTCCGTAGATCTGGAGTTGGACCTCAGTCTTAATGTCTAACTTAACTACTTAAAGCCTCCAAGCCAGCAGCAGCGTCACCTGGGAGTTTGCTGGAAATGCAGAATCTCAGGCCCAGCACAGAGTATTAGGGGATTATTTCCCAATGGGCTTTGATCGATTCTGAATTTTGCTCCCACACACCGTCATCTACAGTGAGTGGATTCTTCCCCTTTAAAAGCATGAAAGTCTCTTTCTCACAGTTTGACCACAATCGAAGGACAGCTGAAGCAACTGGTACTCTGATGTCTGGCCAACCTGAACAGTTCCAAATCAAAAGAAGTTTGACCAACTTCCAGTGGTTCTCAAATCTGTCCACACCTTAGAATCACCTGAAGAGCCTTTTAAAAAGACCAAAACTTAGACCATGCCTCAGACCAATTAAATCAGAATCTCTAGAGCAGTGGTTCTGAAATTTCACGAACATCTGTATCACTGAAGGGCTTGTTAAAACATAGGTTGCTGGGCTCCAAACCCAGTCTCTGATGCTGTAGGTCTGGGGCAGGGCCTGAGATTCTGCGTTTTAACAAGTTCCCAGGTTATGCTAATGCTGTTTGTCTCTGGAGCACACTTAGAACCACTGCTCAAGAAGTCAGCCCTGAGTATCAGTATTTTTTTAAAAGCTCTTCAAGAGATTCCAACGTGCAGTCGAGTTTGATAACCACTGCCCTAGAGAAAGATGAGATGAGTATTAAAAAATGAGATTGGTTTCTCATACATTTTGTGAAACCTGTTTCATCACATTAAATTACACACACTAACACTCAGCCAATTTTGGCACAGACTATCCACAGTTCCAAAACTTCTTGGCAAAATAAAATGTTCAGTGGGTTTTTTTAATGTGGGTCTTTTCACCACATGTATATGAACCCCTTGAAAGCAGGGACTATGTCTTGAATACACCTTTTTACCCCTAGGTACCAAGCATAGGGCCTGGCACAAAAGACATGTTTAATAACTGTTTACAGAATTCAATCTATCTGTCATCCACCAGGCACCAGTCACCTGGAGATGGGCATACGCTCTGTCAAGAAAAGGACACAATTGCCTGAAATTTTCATTTTTCACCAAAAGCGTATAAACTTAATCAGAACTTCTGAACGTTGCCACAGATATTAGGCAAGCAAATTCTCTTCTCACAGCCTGTGCAGTCAGCATGTAAACATCATATCCTCAACAGGAGCTAGAGCTTGAGAGCCAGCGTTAGGTGGGGAAGGTGGGAAGCATAGTCTGAGCAGTCCCCTTCAAGGTAATGGAGAGTCAAAGGTTGAGGAAGGGGAGCAGCCCTTTCTACATGACTGAAATGAAACACCTAAGGTTTAAAAAAAAAAAAAAAAAGCAGTATACAGAACAAAATGGATAGGGAATATGACAGGGATCAAAAAGACAGCATTAAAAAAAAAAGACAACACATTACATGAAAATGGACCTGGAGAAATTAGGAATCAGTGAGTATTTACATTTAACTCTAAAAATCTTAATAGTATAGATTCTGAACTGATTCTTATAATATGCACTATGCAAACGTATTATCATATATATATATATATATATATATATATATATATATTAATCTACCCTAGCTCCTAAACTTTAGTAACACGGTGTTGCAGGATTGCAAAATATATCTATTTATTATTGGGTAAATGTTAAGCAAATGTGTGTTGGTTCAAATTGCACATTCAATGCTAGTGAATAACTCTCCCCAAGGGCTTTAGGTTGCAAGAGCCGAAAACATCCATTATTTTCTATTCTTTTGAGGGCAATGAGAAAAGGATATTAGCAGCCCTGTCCAATAGAACTTTTTGTGATGATGGAAATGTTCTCTACCTGCACTGTAGAATATGGTAGCCACTAGTCACATGAGGCTATTGAGTAATTGAAATGTGGCTAGTGTGACTTAAGGGCCTGAATTTTTTTTTTTTTTTTTTTTGGGCCACACAGTGCGGCTTGTGGGTTCTTAGTTCCCCGACTAGTGATCAAACCCGGGCCCTTGGCAGTGAAAGTGCAGAGTCCTAACCACTGGACCGCCAGGGAATTCTCCTTAATTTTTAACTTAATCCATTTTAACGAATTTGAATTTGAATTTAAATAGCTACACGCAATTGGCATCTACCATACTAGACAACCACGTATAAAGAACCATGCCAGAGCATAAAAACCATAGCCACTTTCTCTGCAAACTTGTAAGCATGTTCAAAAGCTGCCTCTTGCTCCACTACTTGTGTTTACCAGATCAAAAAGAAGACAAATCTAAAAAATACTCCAGTTAATTTCATATAGAATAACGACACAGACTTCCCATGTGAAATCCACACTCTTTGAAAGGCCACAGACTCTCTCACTTTTATAAACAGTCCCTAAGAAAAAGCAATCACAATGGGCAGCAGCTTTTGTGTTTATAAATCCCAGTCCTTAGGAGAGAGGGAAGAGTGCCCTTTTAAAACCCAGATCGCTTTACAGACTTCCAATTGTGCCACCCAGTGGCAGTATGCTTGGTTGAATTTCTGACTCCAACAGGATCCTTTCTAACCAGGGAAGAATCCTGCCTGGTCAGGATACTAAGCAGTGTCAGCTAAGATGGCAGAATGATGATGGCATGGGTGATCTACCCTTCCATTCACACCATAATGGAATGTCACATTTATGCCCCATTTATTTCCATCTTAAGTCAATCAATCTTTGTTTTGTAGCCTTTCTTAAGAAGAAATACAAAATAGCAGTGATTCAAGAAGATTCTCTCTGAACTCCCTCAGCCTGAAGTATTTCTATTACAAGAAATTTGTTTCCCACTGGACAGCTACATGCAAAAGAATGAAACTGGACCACTTTCTTACACCTACACCTTATACAAAAATAAAGTCAAAATGGATTAAAGACTTAAATGTAAGGACCTGAAACTACAAAGCTCCTAGCAGATAACATAGGCAGTAATCTCCTCCATATCAGTCTTAGCAATATATATATATTTTTGGATAGGTATTGTCAGGCAAGGGCCACAAAAGCAAAAATAAACAATTGAGAATACATCAAACCTGAAAGCTTTTGCACAACGAAGGAAACCACCAACTAAAGGAAAAGGCAGCCTACTGAGTAGAAGGTATTTGCAAATGATATATCCAGTAAGGGGTTGATATTCAAAATATATTTTTAAAAACTCATACAACTTAAAATCAAAAAAACCAATCTGATTTAAAAAATGGGCAGAGGACCTGAATAGATATTTTTCCAAAGAAAAGATACAGATGGCCAACAGGCACATGAAAAGGTGCTCAACATCACTAATCATCAGGCAAATACAAATCAAAACAATGAGATGCCACATCACACCTGTCAGAATGGCTATTATCAAAAAGAAAACACATAACAAGTGTTGACAAGGATTTGGAGAAAGGGGAACCCTTGTACACTGTTGGTGGGAATGTATCAATAATTTGGTGCAGCTACTATGGAAAACAGTATGGAGGGTCCTTAAAAACCTAAAAATAGAACTACCACACAATTCAGCAATTCCATTTCTGGGCATTTATCTGAAGAAAACAAAAACACTAATTAGAAAAGATATATGTATTTCTATGTTCATTGCAGCATTATTTACAATAACCAAGATATTGAAACAACCTAAGTGTCCATCCATAGATGAATGAATAAAGAAGATATTTTATATATATATATACACACACACACACACACACACATATATATATGTACACACAATGGAATATTACTCAGCCATTAAAAAAGAATGAAATCTTGCCATTTGGGCAACATGGACGGACCTGGAGGGTATTATTCTAAGAGAAATAAGCCAGACAGAGAAAACCAAATACCGTATGATTTCACTTGCATGTGGAATCGAAAAAACAAAACAAACAAACAAAATAAATCAGAAACAGACTCATAGATACAAAGAACAAACTGGTGGTTGCCAGAGGGCAGGGGATGGGGGGGGAACAGACAAAATAGGTGAAAGGCATTAAAAGGTACAAACTTCCAGCTATAAAATAAATCATGGAGATGTAATGTACATATAGGGAATATAGTCAATAATATTGTAACAACTTTGTATGGTGACAGATGATAACTGGTCTTATTGTTGTAATCATTTCATAACATATAAAACTATCAAATCACTATGTTGTACCCCTGAAACTAATATAATATTGTATGTTAATTATAACTCAATTTAAAAAGACATTTATTTCCCACTCATCAAATTTTATATGAAGATATTGGATGGGTCTTTGTCTTTGATTAAGAATTTTTAAAAATACAACACTTAGTGAGCCAGAAACATTTGCTAATATCTTTTTCTGAGGGTTTGAAAACAGTTCAACATAAAATTAAATGCAGATGTATAATTTGAGAGTTCGTGAATCATCGGCTTATGTATTCATGCATAATTACACCAAACTTAAGTATTCTCTAAAAGCCATGTTAATTTCTGGCTATTGTATAGAAATACAACTGATTGCTGTGTCTTAATTTTGTATCCTGCAACTTTACTGAATTCATTGATGAGCTCTAGTAGTTTTCTGGTGGTGTCTTTAGGATTTTCTATGTATAGTATCATGTCATCTGCAAAGTGACAATTTTACCTTTTCCTTTCCAATTTGGATTTCTTTTATTTATTTTTCTTCTCTGATTACTGTGGCTAGGACTTCCAGAATTATGTTGAATACAAGTGGTGAGAGTGGGTTCCTGATCTTAGAGGAAATGCTTTCAACTTTTCACTGTTGAGTACAATGTTACCTGTGGGTTTGTCATATATGGCCTTTATTATGTTGAGGTATGTTCCCTCTGTGCCCGCTTTCTGGAGAGCTTTTATCGTAAATGAATGTTGAATTTTATCAAAAGCTTTTTCTACAACTATTGAGATGATCATATGGTTTTTATTCTTTGTTAATATGGTATATCACATTGATTGATTTGCATATATTGAAGAATCCTTGCATCCCTGGGATAATCCCACTTGATCATGGTATATGATCCTTTTAATATATTGTTGGATTCGATTTGCTAGTATTTGTTGAGGATTTTTGCGTCTATGCTCATCAGTGATACTGGCTTGTAATTTTCTTATTTTGTGATATCTTTGTCTGTTTTTGGTATCAGGGTGATGCTGTCCTCATGTGGCTATTGTAGTTTATCCTCTGGTAAAGAATTTGAATGGCATTCTGGTATTGCATTTTACTTAGAATACACTGTTACAGAATTGTGTATAGGATCAGTTGTTTTTTTTCAATTCAGAATTTCCCCAAATGGGAAAAAATGCTCAATATGAAATACAGGTTAAGTTCTCTATAGATGTAGATTCCAAGAAGCAGATGTCTAAGGAGCAGAAATTTAGAGTAACTGAAAATAATCAGCACCGTGCAGCATTCACTGTCATTGTAAGGTAGGCAGATGGCATAACTCAAGAGGGCCTGAGTCTGTACTAAGTTTAGCAGAGAATTTTGCTGGCGCTCAAGATCTCACAAAATGTAACTCCAGGGGACATTTTAAAGTGACTGCAAATCTTCCCTGGAATAAATGCAGACCAAGGGTGAGCATAAACATAAGAAAATAACATGAATTAACATTGGCCCAGTTGGCATGGGTTGACACTTTTGCTGGCAGTTTTAACAGAAAGATAAAGACTGACTAAACACAGGAAGTCTTAAAAAACTTCCAGTGTGGAGAGGAAAGTGCTGCATTTGTATTCTCAGATTTGCACTGCATAAGTAAGGTAAAGGCTTTTGTTACCTCCTAAGGATTTCTGAGTCCTCCTTAGAAGGGATCTGCTTCAGATTCTTCAGTGTCTCCCAGGATCTGTTTTCAGGACGCAGCGGGAACTTGGCAAATTTGTTTTTTGACACTAGGAATCAATTCTTGGATGGCTCCACCACTTATTGTCTGTGTGACGTTTGGCATGCCACCTATACTCTAAGCAGATCTGAAGCTTTCATCAGATTATCTAAGTAGTTTATGACTCTAAAGAAGGTACAAACTATCATACGAGGTTCTTTGGATGCTGGGACAACGCTGGGGAAGTAGAAGAGGGAGATTCTGCCGAATGTGAGGCTACATGCCAATTTGGAGCTTAGGTAAAGATGCTCTATAACAAGAAACAAGAAATGAGGAGGTGGATTCAGCAGTGAGGACTTCCCTGAGTCCTCCTGGATGCCCCTCACTCTGCACGCTGGGCAACCTTCTTTCAAAGCACTTATCTTACAGCCTAGTGATTGGTGATTTACTCCTCTGTCTCCACCAAAATAAAGTCTTATCTCAATCGTATTTTTTACTCCCCAAATCTAAGATAATCCCTATGCATAGGTGATGAACAGATGTTTGTTAAATGCATTAATAGTATATAGAGCCCTGTCATCTGGACTCTCAAATAGCAGCATCATTTGAAAACTCATTATATTCCCCTAGGATATATTCTTTATTCAGAATAGATTAGGGGTAATTTGAAAAACATTCAGAACTTTGTGACTGAGTAGAAATATAGTTGGAATATTCTAGTGATATTGATGTAGCTGAGTCAGAGAAAAACAATGCAGCTATTAAGGAGAATTCATAAGAATAACATACAAGACCTAGCACAAAAGAAAGGAAGAGAAGACGGGAAAGAGAAAATGAAGGAGGAAAAGAGAGAAGGAGGAAAGAAGGAAGGGGAGAAAGGCAGAACAATATCATATGTGGACTTCAATTTTTTTTAATCCTGAATATAATATTAACAAATAGAATCCAGCAGCACTTTTAAGAACAAAGCTGGAGCACTCATACTTTCTGACTTCAAAATTTTCTACAAAGCTACAGTAACCAAATCAGTGAGGTACTGGTATAAAGACAGACATACAGATCAGTGGAATAGAATAGAGAGCTCAGAAATAAACCCTCCCATATCTGGTCAATGATTTTTAATAAGGGTTCCTAGACCATTCAATGGGGAAATTACAGTCTCTTCAACAAATGGTGCTGGGAAAACTGAACATCCACATGCAGAAGAATGAAGTTGAACCCTTACCTAGCACCATATGCAAAAATTAACTCAAAATGGATCAAAGATCTAAACGCAAGACCTAAAACTATAAAATTCTTAGACGAGAACATTGGACAAATGCTTCACAACACTGGATTTGGCAGTGATTTCTTGGATAGGAACCAAAGGTACAGTAACAAAAGAAAAAATAGACTAACTGGACTTTATGAAAAAAAATTTTTTTTAAATATATATATATATTTTTTATTTATTTATTTATTTTTATTTATTTATTTTTGGCTGTGTTGGGTCTTCATTTCTGTGCGAGGGCTTTCTCCAGTTGCGGCGAGCGGGGGCCACTCTTCATCGCGGTGCGCGGGCCTCTCACTGTCGCGGCCTCTCCCATTGCAGAGCACAAGCTCCAGACGCTCAGGCTCAGTAGTTGTGGCTCATGGGCCTAGCCGCTTCGCAGCATGTGGGATCTTCCCAGACAGGGGCTCGAACCCATGTCCCCTGCATTGGTAGGCGGATTCTTAACCACTGCGCCACCAGGGAAGCCCATATGAAAATTTTTAAATTTTGTGCATCAGAAGACACTATCAACAGAGTAAAAAAGGCAGCCCATAGAATGGAAGAAAATATTAGCAAATCATATATCTAATAAAGGATTATTATCTAAAATATACAGAGAACTTTTAAACCTCAACAACAAGAAAACAAATAACTTGATGTAAAAATGGGCAAAGGACTTGAATAGACATTTCTCCAAAGAAGATTACAAATGGCCAATAAGCACATGAAAAGATGTTTAACATCACTGTCATTGGGGAATGCAAGTCAAAACTTCAATGAGATACCACCTCACACCCATTATGATGTCTACAATCAAAAAAATAGAAAACAGCAAGTGTTGACCACGATGTGGAATAATTGGAACTCTTGTGCACTGTTGGTGGGAATATAAAATGGTACAGCCACTATAGAAAACAGTATGGCAGTTCCTCAAAGAATTAAAAACAGAATTACCATGCAATCCAGAAATTCTCCTTGCAAGCGTATACTCAAAAGAATTGAAATCAGGGTCTCGGAAAGATATTTGTACGCTCGTGTTCATAGCAGCATCCTTCAAAATAGCCAAAAGGTAGACACAGCCCAAGTTCCACTGATAGATGAATGGTTAAGCAAAATGTGGTAATTACATACAATGGAATATTATTCAGCCTTAAAAAGGAAATATGCTACATCACGGATGTACCTTGAAGATACTATGCTAAGTGAAATAAGCTAGGCAGTCACAAAGAGACAAAATACTGTATGATTCCACTTATATGTGACACTTAGAACAGTCAAAATTGAGACAAAAAGTAGAATGGTGGTTTCCAGGGGCTGGGGAGGGTAGCAGGGTGCTGAGTGGGGAATTATCATTTAATGGGTACAGAGTTTCAGTTTTATGAGATGAAAGAGTTCTGGAGATGGATGGTAGTGATGGTTGCACAACACTACAGATGTGTTTAATACCACCAAACCGTACACTTAAAAATGGTTAAGATGGTAAATATTATGTCATGTTAATTTTACCACAATAAACAAAATAAAATTTTAAAAAATCCATCATTCTACTTTCTGTCTCTATGTATCTGACTACTCTAGGTACCCCATGAAAATGGAATCATACAGTTTTTGTCTTTTTGTGACTGGCTTATTTCACTTATTATACTGTCTTCAGGATGCATCTGTGGTATAGCATGTGTCAGAATTTCCTTCCTTTTTAATGCTGAACAATATTCCATCATCTGTATATACCACATTTTGCTTATCCATTCATCTCTTGATGGACATTTGGGTTGCTTTCATCTTTTGGCTGTTGTGAGTAAAGCTGCTCTGAATATGGCTGTACAAATATCTGGTTGAGTTCTTGCTTTCAATTCTTTTGAGTATATACCCAGAAGTGAAATTGCTGTATCATATGGTAATTATATGTTTGATTTTTTGAAAAATCAATATCCACTCTTACTTTATAAACTCTCTTAATTAAAAAGAAATAGAATAGATGAATACTTCCTTAACATGACAAAATATTTCATGTCAACTCAGAAGCCAGCATTATGCTTAACAGGGAAAGTAAGAATATTTACGTCAATGTCAGGACCAAGACAAAGATATCCACTATCACTGTTGTCATGTAATATTGTTTTGGAGCTACTAGCCAACACAATTTGACAAGAGAAACAGATAACAGGTATAATCATTGGAAAGGAGATCAGATTATCATTATTTGCAGATGATATAGAATGTGTGCCTCGAAAACCCAAGATAATCAGCTAAAGAACTGTCATAAACAGCAAGAGAACTCAATAAGTTAGCTGGGTGCAGCTATTAGTAACTTTCACATATACAAACAGCTACAAGTTGGAAAAATATAATTGCACAGGATGTAAAAGGAAAGAAAAAGAAACATGAAGACATGAAACACAAGGGTCAAGCACAATTATAATAAGAGGAATATAAATTAAAACAAGACAGACCATTTCAGCTACACCAAGTTGTCCCTTATCTGTCCATGCATCCATCTCTTCATTTATCCAGTAGACATACGTTGCATGCCTGCTATGTGTTTGTGCACCCCGTCTGAGGCTCTGGAGCAAAGAGCTCTGGACAGAAAAGACACCTGGGTTTTATCTAGATCTAGCTCCCTTACCCCCCAAAATCACTGAGGTACAATTTTCCCCTCTCAGATTGGCAAAAATCAAAAAGGCTGATATAATAACACACTATGTTAGAGTAGATGTGGAGAAACAGATGTTCACATACATTGTTGGTGGAAAAGCACAGTAATACAGCCCCTGTGGGCAACTTGGCAATGTTGATCAAAATTAAAATTTTACCCTACTTTTTGACTCAGTGATTTGAATATACTAGCACATAAGAAGGGTGACATATATGCAAAGTTATGCATTGTACATTGTTTGTAGTAATAAAGACAGGAAACAAATCCATTGATAGGGCCCTGTTTAAATAAATTACAGTGCATCCACACAGTGGAATACTTGGGAGTCATTTAAAAGAATGGGATGGTCTCACTTCATATGTGAAATCTAAAAAAACAAACAAACAAAAAAAACGAAGTCATAGATGCAGAGAACAGATTGCCAGAGATGGGTGTGAGGGGGTAAGAGGTGGGGAGGCCAAATGGATGAAGGAAGTCAAAAGGTACAAACTACCAGTTATAAGAAATAAGTGCTGGGGATGTAATATACAGCATGGTGACTATAGTTAACAATTACCGTATTGTATATTTGAAAGTTGCTAACAGAGTAGATCTTAAAAGTTCTCATCACAAGAAGAAAATATGTAACTGAATGTGGTAATGGATGTTAACTAAACTTATTGTGGTGATCATTTCATAATATATAAATATATCAAATCATTATGTTGTGTACCTTGGATTAATACAATGTCGTATGTCAGTTATATCTCAGTTAGAAAAAAAAGAATGAGGGGCTGCATTTTTCTTTGTGCTGATATGCAAGAATCTCCAAGAAACATTATTTGAAAAACACAATCAGAACAGTAAATGTGCTACCATTTGTGTTTTAAAGAGAGAGAGAAAACACACAATACATGTGTTTTTGCTTTTAATGCATTTAGTATCTCTGGAAGGACATATAGGAAACTAGAGACAGTGGAGACCTTTAGGGCTAGAAGTGGTACCCAAGGGACTGAGGTGGAAGGGAGACACTTTATTTACACCTTTTGTACCTTTCTGGCTTTTGCAACATGTGACGGTATTACCCATTTTTTAATTAATTTTTTTAAAGAGGTGTCTACCTAGATACTGACCTAAATTACAAAGAGCACTTGCATCCATATTCAATTGCTAAGACAGCAGTTTTAGGTTAAATCAGTTCTTCTAGTTGACTTTTTCCAAACTGTTGTCGAGACAACCTTCTCTTTCTCCACAACATTCAGAGAATTAGGTGTTAACCTGGCATCTGGACAGAAATAGCTGCTTAATTCCAAGCATAGATGGGTCAGGAAGGCTGCAAAGTTACTGTTCTTATAGATTCATGTAACACCTTGTAAATACTTCTTGCCCAGTGGGGGCTCAATAAATGTTGCTGACTCATCTGTCACAGAGAAGCAGGATTAACTCAGAAGCACTAACTGAAGTCATTTAATCAGAAAATCAATTTCATTTTCCTTGTCATGGGGAAAATAGTTCCACTAAGTTGAGAAATATGCAGAGGTGATTATATAGTGTCAAGGATTCAGATGGGAAACCAGGAGTTAAATGGTGTGAACAACACAGATGCAAATCAATTTGCTTTGCATTACAGTTGGCAGTGTTGAGCACACTTGGCCACATATGGAAGTCATGTTTACTATTTCAAGAACATAGTATCACTTTACAGCGCTTAATATTCAAAGGCCCACATTATTATTGCTTTTTTGCAATTTTTGAGCAATTTCTGGGCCAAGGTTTGGAATCAGGGTTACTAAAACCCTAGAATAATTGCAAACTTGCTGTCCTCCCCCTGTGCGTTACTTCTTGTGGTCCTAAAACCATGATTCTATCAGATATTAATCTGCAACTCAACCACCAAGTGGATTTCATTGAAGCTGCTGTAATTCCACTGCCAGAAGACATGACAAATAGCCAGCATGTCACTGAAGATTTATGTTTGGTTTTGAAACCCATTATCTTTTAGGAAATATTACCTAGTATGATTCACTGAGTGGTAGCAGTCTCATATAATCCAAGGTTTCTCTATATTGATTTTACAGTCATTATTACCCGAGTGTCTATGCTTTGCTAGGCTCACACAATTAAAACCAAAATCAGCTTCAGGGATCGTTAGCAAGAAATACACGTACCGTGCAATACTAAGACTCTCAGCCTGAGCCTCCACATGATGGGAATAATGCAGCCAGCCTACATTTCCCCGCTCTGTTTAAGGCAAATTCAAGAAGGGGAAATTTGTTGCTTTCACTAAATTTTCCAAACAACTGTTTGGCATGCTGCTTCTTACTGCTGGTAAATGAAATGGAACCACTGAGATCCAGACAATATTGGAACCTGAAGAAGCCTTAAACATCCTTCAGTTCAAAACCCTCACTTAACGTAAACTGGGGCTCAAAGAAGTGAAATGACTCCATGCCAACACTCTGTCCTTCCGCCATGTCCAGCAGCTCTGCTCATGCGCGCTGTGCTGAGGGTACGATGTAGAAAAGAGGCAGCTCAAGGGACCATGGACACATAGAGCAAGGCCATGGTCCTGTCAACTTTTCCTTTCCCCTTCACTTGGGGAAATCCTCTTGATTAGGAGAGTGTTAAACACCCACTGGATGACGGAAACTCAGGGCTTTGTAATCGCAGTGAGAGGGAGAAGGAAGTGGAGGAAGGTGGCAGTGGCAGAGGATGTTCCAAGTCACCTTTAGGGGCCATTTCAACAGCTTGCAATTAATCCAGTTACTGAAACCAAGGTGCAAACCCTTTGCGTCAGTACCCTAAGGGTCTTGTTTGTGTTCCTGTTCCTTTGTCACTCAGATTTTCTGAGTTTCAGAATCTATCCTCCATTCTCTGCCCTCACTTTACTAGACCTCTTCTTTAGCATTAGGCACAGCTGACCTGTCTCTCCTGCTTAAAATACTTTCCCCTCTTTGCTTCCTTGACCCTACAATCTACTAGTTTCCTTCTATCTCAGGGACAATTCCTTCTCAATCAGATTTTCTTCTCCCCCTGTTCTTTCCTCTGACCTGCTTTCTCCACTAAATGGTTGATAAGTATCTTGTACTTAACATGTCTATGAAAGAACTCATTATTTACCCTTCCCTACTGGAACTTACCCCATTTCACACCCCATTTTTCCCCCCACCTTAGTAAATTCATTATCTTCTACTCAACTCTTCAAACCAAAAACTAGGAATCACCACAGTTTTTCCCTTCCCCTCACATCTTGCCCCACATCCAAAGCATCAGTAAATCCTACTGCATTTACTTAAAGTACCTCTCGAAGCTGTTCCACCTCACTGCTACTTCCCTTGTCTAATCCAGCCTTCTCTAACTAGACTGTGGGCTTTCATTCTTGCCCACCCTCCATTCTCCACAAAACAGCAGAGGAATCTGTAGAATGTAAACCAGATCACGTCACTCCCCTGCTTAGAACACCGGTGGTTTCCCATTACTCTTAGAGTAAAAATCTAACCTCCTTTATCTGACTCACAAAGCCCAGCGAGATCTGGTCCCACGTGGTCTGTCCTTCTCCTGCTCATTCTCTGGATCCCCTTTTTGCTCCTAAAGGAACCCAGAAGCCAACTCATCCCCATCTAAGACCTTTGCATGCTGTTCCCTCTACCTGAAAAATACTTCTTCCACTCCTTCACCGCAATGTCTTTGTCACTTAAGTCATAGCTCAAATCTGCTTCCTCAGAGAGGTCTTCATTCACTATCACATACAGTATTTTATTTTCTTCAGAGCAGTTTTCATAATCTGGAATTGTCTTGTGCATTTACTTCTTAATACACCCTCTCTCATAAAAAAGAATAAAATAATGCCATTTGCAGCAATATGGATGAACCTAGAGATTATCATACTAAGTGAAGTAATACGTGATATCACTTATATGTGGAATCAAAAAAAAAATGATACAAATGAACTTACATACAAAACAGAAATAGACCCACAGACATAGAAAACAAACTTACGGTTACCAAAGAGGAAAGTGGGGGAGGGATAAATTAGGAGTTTGGGATTAACATACACACACTACTATATATAAAATAGATAATCAACAAGGACCTACTGTATAGCACAGGGAACCATACTCAATATTTTATAACAACTTATAAGGGAAAAGAATCTGAAAAAATAGATATTTATGTACATATAACTGAATCACTTTGCTGTACACCTGAAACCAACACATTGTAAATCAACTATACTTAAGTTAAAAAAAAAATATACCCACTCTTCAGTAGAATGCAAGCTCCCTGAAAGCAGGAAAACTTTTCATCTTGTTTAGCACTGTATCTCTAGTGCCAGAATGTAGTTTCGGTGCAGTAACTTTCAAATGAATGCAAAAATGATATATAATCATATATATCTATATGAGTATAAGACCTGTAAAACTATGTACTGATTCTGACTCATACCATTGGTCTGGAACCCCAGTCACTCTCTGAAGTTAGTGGGGGACACCTCACAATGAATACTTTTTATCTTTTAATTGAGGTTAAGGATAAGTCATCACTGATTCTATACAGTATGCATAAAGGCCAAAAAGAGAAGGTCCCACATTTGAAGTAAAGATTAGATTGGGGCATTTTATATGTCGGAGAGGGAGGGTTGAGCAATATTTGAGAATTTACAGTGATGGGGAATATAGTAGCTGAAATATTAATTCCTGGAGGATCAATTATGGTAGAGCAAAGAGCACTGGACTTGGTGTCAGAAGTCCTGGTTTGAGTCCTGACTCTGCCACTTAGTTGCTATGGCAATGTAAACAAATCACGTATCTCCCTGAGAATCAATTTCCTTATCAAGAAAACTGGAAGTGTGCTCACTTCAGCAGCACATATACTATATAAAACTGGAATGATACAGAGAAGATTAGCATGGCCCCTGTGCAAGGATGACACACAAATTCATGAAATGTTCCATATTTTTAATAAAAATTAATTTTAAAAAACATTTTAAAAAAGACAAGAAAACTGGAGGTAATGCCTCTTTCTTATTTTCCAATTACAAATACTGGCCGATACTAATTCCCTCCAAAGTCTGAAGGAGATTCTAGAGTAGGCAAAGTCTCAGCTGGTGATCAATTCATAAAAAATTAGAATTATTTTCACTTGATGTTTCCTGGTTATCATCAAAGATTCTTCCAGAACAGGTATAGGAGTGGTAGAGGATATATCCATTTAACAATAACTGTGTCCCGTTAGGATTATAGAACAAATTTCTAGTAACACACTTGGCCTATTTTGGGTTTTTCTCCAACATCTCCATGGACTATGTCTGTTGGAATTTGGCTTGGATTCCAGTTATTTTCCAATAATAACACATGAAAGTGAGGGCATTCTCACATCTTTAACTTGGGCAAGCCCTCATAGTGAGCACAACTTCAGGAATGAGGACACCTCAGGGAGCCGTGTACTAAGCCCCCAAAGTGCCTTATTCCTACCAGAGGGGAGGAGAAGCTTGCAGAAATCACCAGCTGCCTGGCCTCTAGTTGGGTGAAGGCTTTGATTCCTCCGGGAGTCGAATTGGCTTTTAAAGGCACAGTCTACAAAGTCAACTATTTGATGAATGTGGCACATTTGTAACACGAACTCAGCCTAGCCTGATGTGGATGAAGAAATAGCTCTAGCTCATGAGAGCGTGAGACCTCCCACTACTAAGTAAAGTAGCAAATAAGCTATCTCTTAGTTAATGAAAGATTCCTTCAAGAAAAACAATAGGTCAGTAAGGTTACTGTTGATGTTGAAAGTGGGAGGGGAAAAGCAGAAGACAGCTATCAGAGGAAGAAGCCTCATTTAAGAACACTATCAGTGAGCAGTGCTGCTTCATATTTTCTAGTGTCATCTGCTACACATAATTGACAATAGGAGCAATGCTAAGACTCTACCACAGGGGGTATTTTCAGAGCAAATCAGTATCAAGATTCAGTAGGCACAGAGGAAGAAGAATTGGGGTTGGGGAAGGGAAGCTAAGGCTCATGGTAATGGATATTCTTCTCACCTGAAGCATTATTTGATGGTCTGAGTTACAAAACTTATTCTCCACCATCATTCACATACCTGGAAATAACCATGCCCCAAATACCTCTCATCCAGGGTTTCTCAGCCTCGACACCATTGACATTTTGGGCCAGATAATTCTTTGTTGTGGAGGACTGTCTTGTGCACTGTAGGATGTTTAGCAGCATCCCTGACCTCTTCCCACTAGATGTCTGCAGCCCTGCTCTGTAGAGATAACCAAAAATGTTTCCAGACCTTGCCAAATGTCCCCTGGGGGCAAAATCCCCCCCAGCTAAGACCACTGCTGTAAGTTTATTGAAGCTCTCAAAAGATAGTCCTAGAGAAATGTCTTGGGTCCTGTTTCCTATACAGGAAGTTTACTGGGAGTACTCCTGGAAACAGCACCTGAAGGGAGTGAAGGAAGCAAGAAAGAAACATTGAACATAGTTGCAGTTTCAATGAAGATGTCAATTGATCCCTTGGGGAGCTCTGGAGCCCTTTGTGGTTGTCCCAGATCCAGGCAAGATGCTGAGTCCTCCTTTTCCTACTCATTGAATAGGGCACAATCTTGTCAAGGCTCCCTTCCACAGAGGGCAGTGCCCCAGGAGAACTCAGCTATGAGCTGTGCTCCTGGCATCAGGAGAATGAGCTCCCCAGTCCTGAAAGGGGCTCTAAGCACAGCACCACAGTGCCCACTAACAGAAGAGAAGAGCTTCAAATATCTCAAAACCATGGTCATAAAGACTGAGCTTGGCTGCCTTTACAATTAACTGCTAGAAGGCCTCAATTTGACAATCACAATGTTCTTTCATAATCCAGTGCTGTAACGGTCCGAGAAAATTAAGAGCTACTTCTGACCCCAATCATTTTTTAAATGGATCTAATTTGAATGCAGTTTTCATAGATTCATAAGTTGGTTTTTATAGGTTAGCGTACAGATAAAACTCGCATAAAGCTGCCTTAAACCATGCTAACTAAAGCTCTTTTTCAAGAAAGTGTTTGAAGCCCCCTTGGAAATGGTCAGTGGGTACTGAGTTGTTTTGTGAAGGAATTAAGTTGGAAAATTTCCTCTGACTGTCTGAGCCAAAGTGAGTGTTCCACAAGGTGATGGGACTGTTCCAAATCACTCCTGGCAAAATGCTTGCTGGGTTGGTTGTGACAGACTGGAACTTGCCCCGTTACTATAATTTAGTCTCTTCTACTCAAAATGTAATCTTTAAACAGCAACGGCACAGCACCAAGTGCTCTGCCTTGCATGATCTCGCTTAATTGTAAAATAGCAAACCCGAGACCATCTGAGGCACTGTTCTTAGTCCCATTTTACAGGGGAAAGCTGAGGCTGAGAGGGTTTATTTACACTAAGTCACCCAGTTACCCTGGTAAGTGGCCAGGCTGGGACCCAGATCCTGGTCTGTCTGACTGCAGAGTACCACCTTTTGTTTCTTTATGTAAATATCCTGCATCATGGAATAGCTGGTTTTCTTTGTATGCAAATCTCTAGACCCTGCACCTATTGAAGGAAGAAGTACCATAACAAGCACTGACTTTTGTTCACCAACCAGACACATGCATATATTCCTCAGCCGCTCTCTTGAAATTTCACAAGAGAGGAGGAGCTATGAATATGCTCACAAAACACTTCCCCATATGTTTTCTCAGTCCTTAGAACAACCCTCGAGGGTACGGAATAGTGTCCTGACATCTTCGGTGATGAGAAAAGGCCCAGAGAAGGGACTTGGTCAGTCAGCTGCTAAGTGGTGCTGAGGCTTGTTTCCAAGCTCTGTTCTCTCAGCACCCCCAGCAGTAGTTTCTGGACTCTCCCTTCAGGAGAACCCTTCCCAACTTGAGTTCTATTTGGAGGTTGGCCAGACCTCCTCTTGTACCACTGGTCCCATGTTTGGAGATGTGGTGACTGCTTTGATCTGGCTGTTGTTTCTATGGCACCTATAGCTAAATAAATATATCAAACTAGAACAGGGTGTAAAATGTTTACTTTTGGCTTTACTTGGCACTAATAGCATAAATTGTGCAGTGGGGAGAAAGCCTAGAGAAGGATTTTATCTGAAGCCACACAGACCAGGTAATGGAGCAAGAAATAGCAAACAGGCCTATCTGGGTTCTGTGCCCTTTCCCACATGCTGTGTTCTAACTGCAAAATGCAGGCAAAGTAACGCATTTGACTTTTCTTTGAGGTTGCAAATGATGAAGATTTTTCTCAGTGTTTTGAATTCTTGGAATTGAAAAGGAGCTGAAAAACTTTTAACAGAACTGTGATCACACACAGAAATTGTCTCAATAAATAAAAGAGGAAGAGGGAAAATGGTGTGGCCTTGAAACTCAAAGATGTGAATGCTACCCACATATTTTATGTGAGTGTGTGTGTATGTGATCAGAGCTAACATTTATTGAGCACGTACTATACCAGGTGTTGCTCAAACGAGCACTTTAAATGTATTCACTGCTTTAATGCTCACAGTATCCAATGAGCTTGGTGATATTATTTTCCCCATTACACAGGTGAGGAAATTAAAATCCAGAGGAAATAAATAACACCCACAGTCTCTCAGCTAGTAAGTAGCAAAGCAGGGATTTAAATCCAGATCTCCTGGCTCTAAAATCTACACTCTTAACCTCCACGCTAGACAGAGACAATTCTTTGCTAGGGAGAGGACTTGCTTCATGGACCTGCCTCATAGGCACATAACCTGTGCAAGGCAAAGGGCCCTGGGCTCAGAAGGGCTCACACTTGGTTTAGTGTCCTGCTGTCACTGTCTTCAAATTCTTAACAGTTTTGAGCAAGGGACCCTACATTTCCATTTTGCACTAGACCCAGAACTTATGTAGTTGATTTTGGATAGGGAATACTTATTAACAAAATTATTTTTTAAGAACATTACTTCAGTTTATATTATCCTCTTTGATTATTTGGGTTTAAAAAAACTGAATGCCTTTGTATCCGTCATTGGTACCCTTTGGATGTGCTTGAATTTGCACAAGTATCTTAGAAAAATTTAAGTTTAGAAAGATTTGTCTTTCCCCCAAAATCTGAATTCTAATTCACTAATTTGGTAACGGCTTCCCCCTCCCAGACACTAGTCTGTATTCAGCCATGGGCAAGGGCACATCATAGACAGGACCCAGACCATCTCTCCAGGTTAAAATTAGAGTCTTGGTTAAGGACTGATGAGGAAGGAATAGAAGGGTCTTCAAAGAACATTTTATCCAGATGGACAAAATGCAGGAACAGTTTAGCAGTGGGGAGGGCTTTTTAAAAACTGGCCATTCCCTAGGAGGCCAATGCTGTACGCAATGTTTTCTTCTCCAGAGTCACTGGGTATGTTGTGTGTATGTGTTTGAAGGACTGAGGTGGTGCTCTTTTGTGTATGGACTTGAAGAAGTTATATATTTGACTAAAGGTGAAAGCCACCCTCAAAGAAAGCGATCATGGACTAACAGAGACTAGTATTTCAAGAAAAAGGTCAGAGGAAGCCAGTGATTTTTTAAAGAAAATTCTTTTAAAGAAATTTATATAATGTATTTGTTGACTGACTTAAGAATTTAGATACGAAGACTCCTTGTGAAAAAATGAGTAGGTAGGTGACAAGAAGTCCAAATGAACTAGCTGTCTCTTTATTGTTATTTTTGAACCGTAATACATACAAACTTCAACAGACCTAAAGTGAGATACAGAGAAAATTACGTCTCCTTCCCTCCCTGTTCCTTACCCCCAATCCGATCCCTTCCCTGATGGTAATCCCAGTTACCTGTCTCTTGTGAGTCTGTCCAGGCATATTAGGGTCAGCTGGGTCTTTGTTAAAAAAAAGAAAAGAAGATCAAAATAAAGTAGAGAGAAAGAGACTATGTACTTAAACTGGAAAATCTGAGACATAATTGGTATTATCAAAATAAGTGGAATCTAGGGCTAATAGCTAAGGAGATGTATAAATAGTGAAGGGTTGAAGTCAAAATGCACAAGAATTTAAATGTTTTCCTTTTTTAAAACAGAAAGAAAATGATGAAAGGAGTCACGTCAAAAAAGATAGGGAGTGTTAAGGTTTTTTTACATTCACCCAAATCCCAAAATACGTTGAGTGAGGACTTCCCTGGCAGTCCAGTGGTTAAGACTCCGTGCTTCCAATGCAGGGGTTGTGGGTTGGATCCCTGGTTGGGGAACTAAGATCCCACATACCACGCAGCCAAAAAAAAAAAAAAAAAAAAAAAAAAATATATATATATATATATATATATATATATATATGTTGAGTGAGAATTAAGAAGTGGCTGAACTTCTATCAAGTTAACCTGAATTTGAACACATGTTGGTGAAAAGAAAGCTTGATGCATTTCTTTTTCAATTGTACAAATACTCATTGAGCATCTGCAGTGTTCTGAGCACTTTTCTGAGGTACCCAGGAGGATGCAGAGGAATAGACACAACCCCTGATGGAGACAGACATGGAAACACAAAACAGTAACAGTTATTAACATCTAGTAGCCACCATACCAAGTTATGCCTTATCTCATTTAACTCTCACCAAAACTTCGGTGAGGCCATTGAGGCTTAGAAGCCACACAGGTAGTAAATACTGGACGTGGATTTTTTTACAGCAACAAGGTATAACTACCCATAGAAGTAAGTGATCTGAGGATACAAAGGAGGGGCCATTCCAAAGTGGGGAGGGGTAATTATTTTACTAATTTGATTGGTTAGTTTGAACTTGGGAGTATATATAAGAATTTTCTCCTTATGCACTCACTCCCATACCCTGCCTTATTTCTTCTAAATTACACCCCTGCCACTTCCTTCCTCCACCCTCCAAAATAATAACTTTCTAGACTCAGAGAAAGGAGGAAGAGATTTGTGTACTCTAGAACAAAACAGGTCTAGATTTGGTTTCTAAACACCTTTTATTTGTGGTTATTCTTTTACGGCTTCATTATCTTCAGGACATGGATTAAAAATTGTCCCAATTTTACATTGTTATTAATTCATTATTAATATGTAAATTTGTGTATATTTTATATATGTATACACGCATGTGTAAACACACAAAGCAATGTGTTCCTTTAACTTGTTTTTGGTGAAAAACAGTGTTAAACAGTCAAATTTGGGGATTTTGAGTGACATAAAACTGGAAACAAACCAACATTGTGCTTTTACATGAATATGAAAGAGGCTTCATCTGCACCTAACCTAGGACCATGCCAGAGGGGAAGATAGAAAAGTAACACAGCTCACCTCTGACGACTTAGAACAAGAGTCTCCAGGGAGGCTAAGGAGATCATTGAGTTTCTGATGGAAAGATAGTTTGGGAAATAAAGTTCTAAGATTCCATATAATTTTCTCTCTGAAATTTTTCATATGATAAAACTCATTCATGTGTTTTCATAAATTTGATCCAGAGTCCATTTTTTTCTACATGATATTTGGTCTACACAGTAGAATTTGTTGTTGGATCCCTACCAAAGCATTAGAATTCCTTTGATGGGAGATACGGCAGATTTCTGCATTCAATTCTTACTCAAAATCAAAGGGGAAAAAACCCTCCTAAATAAAAAGAAAGAGTTCAGCCAACAAAAGATACAGAATAACCTTTCAACCATGAAAAATGGTGGGTAGTCTGGGACTTAAGGACAGTTAGGACATTTTCCCTTCATAGCACAAGCTCGTGTGGAAGTAACCAACGGTATCTAAATGGTATCTTAGAATACTAACTATTTCTGCTTATACAAATTATTTTTTGTAGAAACAAAAGTTTGAAATTCAAACCAGGTAATTCTTACTCATTCAATAAAAAATTTTAATTACTTTTATTTTAATTGTGTAAGAAATATTATTATACAGTGTTTTAAATATAAATATAAGAATTTGAAAAAATAAGTCAAAACAAATTGAAAAGGGAACCACGATTAACATTTTGGTATGTATCTTTCCAAATGTTCTTCTCCTCATTAGAGAACAAAACAACATATATGTGTATGTGTGTGTGTGTGTGTGTGTGTGTATATATATATGTATATATATATATATCATACATTTTATTTTTACAAAAATAGATGACCACAGAAATTATGTCAACTCATATCTCTGCAATATCAGTTTGAGTATCTGCATAATATTATTATAATATATAAACCATAATTTGTTAAGCTGGCCATGTTTTGACATTTTTCCCACTTTATCACTATTATTTATTTTGCTAGTATTTAAGTTGCAATGTAACTGGTCTTAACAGATATTCCTAATTATTTTCTTGAAATATATTCCTGTCAATGGGATTGCTAATTAAAAGGATATACTCATTTCTAAGACCTTTGGCCTATTTTGCCAAATTTATCTCCATTTATGCAGTCAGTAAGTATACACTGAGTGCCTGCTGTGTGTTCAGTTCCATACCAGAGTCTGGGTTACAGCAGGGAGTAAAATAAGAATAGTACTCGCCTTTACAGAATTTACAATCTAGACAGACAGCAGAATTAAGCAAACACCCACCTATAATAAATCTTGAGGGAAAAGAAGAGAACACCATGAGAAAACCTACCCTAGGCAGGGCTGGAGGATGCATGCCAAGGAAGTAACACTGTTGACGCTGCTGCTGAGACCTGAAGGCGGGAGTGGAGGGACAAACATTCTGAGAGAGGGACCAGCCAGGTGTCAGGCCCAGAGAGAAGAGCTCCACGAAGGAGCTGGAAGAAGCCGTGGTTGGAGCGCAGTGACTGGGAGGGACAGAGCCTTGGCAGGGGCCATCCTAATTGCCAAGAAAGCTATCGTTGAAGGGTTTTCAGCAGAAGACTCACATGGCCTGACTTATGTTTTATAAAAGATTCCCTCTGGCTTCTATAAGCAACATAAGTCACAAGACCGCTTAGGAGATTAATTCAGTTGCCCAGAAGATCAGTGATGGTGTCTTGGAAAGAGGCAGTGGCAGAAGACATGGAAGGACTTAAGATATATTTGGAGGCATATCCATAGGCAACGGGGACTCAAGCACACAAGAGGGACCATTTTCCTGGACCCTCATAATACTATACGGTTTTTTATAAAAAAAATAAATTAGTAAAATAAATAAGTACAATAATAGTGATAAAATAATTTAAATAGAATTTCAATGTTGCTTCCATTTGTATTGTGTTGACTATTAACCCTTGAACATCTTTTACCTGTTTATGGCAATTTGCATTTATTCTTTTGTGCCCTGCCTAAAGGGTTTTTTGTCCCCTTTGCTACTAACTTGTTCTTTTTCTTGTTGCTCATGTATTTGTTTCCTAGGGCTGTCATAACAAAATACTACAAACTAGGTGTCTTAAACAACAGCAGTTTACTCTCTCACAGTCTGGAGACTAAAGTCAAGGTGTTGGCAGGACTATACTCCTTCCAAAGCCTCCAGGAGAAGATCCCTCTTGCCTCTTCCAGCTTCTGGCAGCCCAGGCGTTCCTCAGCTTGTAGATGTATCACTTCAATCTCTTCTTCCATCTCCACAGGAGTTTCTCCCTGTATGTCTGTCTGTATCTCCTCACCCATAAGGACACCAGTCATATTGGATTTACAGACTACCCTATCCTAATAGGACCTCATCTTAACTAATTACATCAGCAGTGACCCTGTTTCCAAATAAGGCCACACTCTAAGATACTGGAGGTTAGGACTTCAACATATCTTTCTGGGGGACACAGTTCAACCTGTAACAACTCGTAGGAGATCTTCACAGGCTGCAAATATTTTTCTCAGTTTGTCATTTGCCTTTTTATCTATTTCATGATATTTGGGATATATAGGTGGTTTAAATTTTATTTTATGATTTAGTCTATCAATTTTTCTTTTATTCAGTAAATACCTGTTGAGTGCGTACTGTTTACCTGATGCTATTCTAAATGCCCTCCATCCACAGGGGTAAGAGTGGGTCCCTTACCCCTGTGTGCTCACAGTCTAGGAGGCAGACATGCAAACAAATATAATTCAGTATGACCACTGCAATGATAGAGATTTGAACTAAGTAGAGAGTGGCAAAAATGAGGAAATATCCAGCTGAGTTTGGGTAGCTGGAGAACCTGCACGGAGGAGGTCATTGGGTAGCAGTTAAGGAAAACCAAATTTCACTAATTATGCCTCAACCAGTAAGGTTTCTGGCCAGCTGTGTATAGAGTAGCCTATTCAAAGTGTGCCCCATGGACCACAGCAGCAGTGTTACCTGGGAGCATGTTAGAAATGCAGAATCTCAGGCCCCACCCCAGCCCTACTGAATCAAAATCTGCATTTAAACATCCCTGCATGCTTTGTATACAAAAAGCATGAAACATGAAAGTTTGAGAAGCACTGCCCTATTCTTTGGAAGTTATTTTTTTCAGGTTCAGTCACAGGCCTCTGTCTGCAGTTGTAAGGACATAATTAGAAACTACCCTAGAAGCCTTGTAATACAAAGGCAAACTTTTAAACTCTTCCCATGTGTATGTCAAGATGCTGATTAGTACATCAAATGAGCAGCCTTCCCCAAATAGCTTCATAATCCATGGGAAAAGAGACCCAGTTTGCACATTTCAGGGTAAGCACAGTGGAAGCCAAGGGGACGATTTGCTCTAGGGATGACCCTGGCATGACCCTGTGATTCAGACTGAAGATAAGCTTCCAAATCCATGCCCTGGATCAGCTGTTCAAAGGGGATTTGTCTCCTTGGTTATAATTGGTCTCCCGCTTGTATTTTGAGCAGGTGGTTCAGGGAAAAGGGAAACTTCGTTTTATTTGTTTAAGCAGTCAAATAAAGGAAACGTCTCTTTGGGAGAAGAGAGAGACAGGAGTGGTTTCTGGTGTGGTAATTGGGTAGAGTAAGCCGGAGGAGGTGGAGGAGCAAGTGATGGGGAGAGGAGAACTCTCTCACTAAAGTGTAACAGCTGCTGGGTCACTCAAAAGCCAAGTTCAATTCTGTAGTGGAAAAGAAGGGACACAAGGTTAGATGACTAGGTTGCAGGTATCAGATACCACAGTCTCCAGATAGAAAATATTCCTTAGGAAACATGCAACATGTCTGAAGCCAGCCTCCTGGCACTCTGCAGGGTGCACGCGACCTGCCCACACAACCTCTCCCTCGCTTAACTCGGTTACGGTTTTTAGTAGAACAAAGACTAGAGTCCGTCTTAAAATATGCTGAAAGATGTAACGGAAGCATTCAACGCACACAATCACCAGGCCACTTTTTACTGCCTGCCTGATGTGCATTCTGTCCACCAAGAACTTGCCACTGATTTTAGAGGAAACTTAGGGGAATTCATTTCCACTCAACAAATAAATATCGAGACTTGCTGCCTGCAATTTACTGTACAGGTTAGGATCACCATGTGCAGTTGGACAGATAGACACTGCTTCACTCCAGGCACCTTTAGAATTGTGCACTACACAATCCAGACCAGCACACACTGCTGGGACCTGGGGAAAAACAAAGGTGATTAAGACAAGGGGCCTATATTTAAGGACTTATGATTTGATATAAAATTAAAGAGCTAGGAAAATACATCTAGAAGAAAGCCTCAAATTTCTTATGACCTATGAAAATGGGAGCTAGAAACTTTAAAATCCATTCATCTTCATAAAATGTGCATAAAAGTTATTTTGAGTTTCATGGACTATTTATTGAATATGTTTTAGTTGGACATTTCAAGCTTCTGTTATTTTTGAATTGCCTGTTTAAAATGTATAATCTAGACTTTTATGACTGTTTTTAGCTTTCTTGTGAATAAGTGAGATTTTTTTTTAAGGCATTGCTAGGACAAGGGGAATATGGAATGCCTTGCCATGCAGAACGTCACAGACAGCAGCCACCTGAAGGGAAAAGCTCACTTTGTTTTCATATTTCTTTTTCTAATTCCGTCTAATAATGATCAATTTAAATGTCTAGTCTATGGGCATACAGATCTTGAAGCAACACATTTTAGGAGTTTGAAAGGTGTTAGATAGTTGTGAGTATAAACTTATTTCTAAAATATTTTAAATTTTTATTCTTAAAAATATCATATGCCCCTATTGTACACCATGTACAAAAATTAACTAAATGTGGATCATAGACCTAAATATGAGTTAAAACTATAAAACTTTTCGAGAAGAAAACATAGGCGTAAATCTTAGTGACCTTAGATTGGGCAATGGTTTCTTAGAGATGATCCCTAAAGCAGAAGTGACAAAAGAAAAATAAATTAATTGGACTTCATTAAAATTAAAAATGTTTTGTGCTTCAAAGGACACCATTAAGAAACTGAAGAGAAAACCTGCAGAAGGGGAGAAAATACTTCAAATCATATACCTGATAAGGGACTTATATTCAGAATATATAAAGAACGCTTAGAACTCAACAATGAGAAGACAAATAACCCAGCTAAAAAATGGGCAAAGGATTTGAATAGACAGTTCTTTAAAGAAGTAAACAAATGACCAATAAGTACATGAAAAGATGCTCGATATCATTAGCCATTAGAGAAATGCAAATCAAAACTTCAGTGAGATACCACTTCACATGCACTAGGATGGCTATAATCAAAAAGGTGTATAGGGGGCTTCCTGGATGGCGCAGTGGTTGAGAGTCTGCCTGCCAGTGCAGGGGACACGGGTTCGAGCCCTGGTCTGGGAAGATCCCACATGCCGCGGAGCAACTGGGCCCGTGAGCCACAACTACTGAGCCTGTGTGTCTGGAGCCTGTGCTCTGCAACGAGAGAGGCCACGATAGTGGGGGGCCCGTGCGCCGCGATGAAGAGTGGCCCCCACTTGCCGCAACTAGAGAAAGCCCTCGCACAGAGACGAAGACCCAACACAGCCAAAAATAAATAAACAAATAAAATTAAAAAAAAAAAAAGGTGTATAATAACAAGTGTTGTTTGTAAGTATGTGGAAAAATTGGAACCCTCATATAATACTAGTGGGATTGTAAGATGGTGCAGCCATTTGAAAAATCAGTCTGGTATTTCCTCAAAAAAGTCCTTCAAAAGATTAAACATAGAGTTACCATTTGAGCCATTCCACTCCTACGTATATACTCAAGAGAACTAAAGTATACTTTCACACAAAAACTTGTACACAAATGTTTGTAGGAGCATTATTCGTAATATCCAAGAAACGGAAACAAGCTACACGTCCATCAACTGATAAATTGATAAACAAAATGTACTATATCCATATGATGAAATACTATTTGGCCATAAAAATGAATGAAGAATTGATACATGCTACAACATAGATGAACCTTGTAAACATTATGTTCAGTGCAAGAAGCTAGACATAAAAAGCCACATATTGTATGATTCCATTTCTATGAAATGTCCAGAATTGGCAAATCTGTAGAGACAGAAAGTAGATTTAGTGATTGCCAGAGACTAGAGAGAGAGGTGAAGGGGAAATTGCTAATGGGTACTAGGTCTTTTGGGGTGATGAAAATGTTCTATAATCAGGTAGTGGTGATAATTGCACAACCATGTGAATAGACTGAAAAACATTGAATTGTACACTTTATCTTTTTATTTTTCTTCCAGTTTTATTGAGATATAGTTGACATATAACACTCTATAAGCTTAAGGTATACAGTATACTGACGTGACTTAATATGTCATGAAATGATGACCACAATACGTCTAGTGAACATTCATCATCTCATAGAGATACAAAATAAAAGAAACAAGTTTTTTCCTTGTGATGAGAAATTTCAGAATCCACACTCTTAACAAGTTTCATATATAACAAAAAGTGTTAATTATATTTATCATATTATAATTGTATACTTTAAAGGGATGAATTTTATGTTGTGTGAATAATATCTAAGTAAAGCTATTATTTTGAAAAATGTATGTCCATTTCAGAAAAGGAAAGAACAGAATGGGAAGAATTCACCTCAAATCCTAACATACAAAAATTCTCCTGCAAATATTTTTCTTCAGAAAGATGAAAAAACTAAAAAGAATGCATAATTTGTCAATTTATAGCTCAAAAATGACTAGATACGCCACAAACAAGTCACGCAAGTGAATTCTACGTGGAAAAGACCCTGAGGGCTCTTGCATGAAGCTTCAGTACACCCTCTAAAATGAGGCTTCTGTAAAAGGTGTGCTTACCCACTGAAAAATGTAGGAATACAGAATCATGATATCTACAACCTACTCTCAAACTGTTCAGCAATAATAATGACAACAATAAGTGTAAACATATAGAGACAGATAAAGAAAACATGGTAATAATAATTGATGAATCTAAGTTGAGGATATATAGTAGTTCGTTATACAATTCATGCAAGTTTCCTCTAAATTTGAGTTTTGTTTTCAGAATAAAATATTAGAAAATAATAAGGTGGATTAAATACAGCAACTCTCATTTTGGGGGCCTAACACAAGGTCTCTAAAATTTACTATGTGCATTCACCTGTTACTTGAAAAATTAGATGGGGTGGTGGCAAAGGGCAGTAAAAATAATGTCCCCACCCGCCCCCCACGTTCCCAGTCGTGGTTTATGATGTGGGTTTCTTGGTGATAGGTGGCATTTGAGGAAGAAAACATATCCTACCCCAACCAGTAACTTAAGAGCATCCCAGTCCTCACTCTTAGCTGGTCAAGGTACCAGTTTGGAGTACTGTCGTATGTGCTTTCATCTAGGTTTCTTCTTCTGCTCCTTTATTCCAAAATTATTTTTAAGTGGTTAATCTGTGTTATAAAAAATGTATTTCTATACACATAAGAAAAGGATGCCCACTAAAGTGGCAAGGGAGGGAGTGGAGAGAGGTAAGAAGGGATTTCCACTTTTTATTTCATATATTTACATGTATCTGTATTGTTTTAATTTGCTGTAGTGTTCATCATGAGCAGGTACTACTTTTATAATTAAAAACCACTGCTCAAGTTTCTGGGATGAAATTACATGATCTCAATAATTTGCTTTAAAATATTTCAGCAAAGAATAAAAGGAAAAAGAAAAGTAAATGTGGCAAAATCTTGATAATTGTTGAATCTGGGGTGTAGGCATGTGACCATATTGTACTCTCTACTTCTGTATATATTTAAATTTTTTATAATAAATATTTTTAAAAAGACCACTGTGAAAAAATAATATTTTTTTAAGAGCAGGAGAATGAGGAGGAAGAAGAAAGTAGCACCCATCCCACTAAACTATATGAAAATTAACTTTGTCTTCTTTTTGAAAAATATTTAAGGGTATTGGAAAATGCTTACCCTGGGTCAGGGACTGGAAAATGTTTTCTATAAAGGGCTGGATAGTAAATATTTTAGACTTTACAGGGTTATAGCCTCTGCTTTAACTACTCAGTTCTACTATTGTGCTGTAAAAACAGCCATAGACAATACATGCAGCTGTGTTCCAATCAGACTTTATTATGGACACTGAATTTGAATTGCATATAATTTTCACATCACAAAATGTTATTCTTTTGATTTTTTTCAACAATTAAAAAATGTAAAACCATTCTTAACCTGTAGGCCAGACAAAAACAAGCTATGGGCTAGAGTTGGCCGCCAGGCCATGTTTTGCCAAACCCAGCTCTATACTGTCTGAAAACGCTTACCTTATTATATATACAATGCAAAAGTGTATACATAACTTGTCAAAAAATGCTAAGAGGGGTTAAACCAAAATGTGAATAGTGACTATGTTTGGGTGATAGACTTATAGGTGATTTTTATTTTCTTTATTTTATTCTTCAGCATCTTCCAAATTTTTACAGTAAGTATATATTTCTGGTAATGATGTTTTTAAAACAATAATTTCACTGACCGTGACAAGAGAGACAGGAAGATATAACACGGAGTTTAAGCTCCTGCCCATCTGTCCTGAATGTCTTCTGGAGTCCAAATCGAATTAAAAAACTTCTGAAGATTTCCTTCCTGTTCTGGGATTCGGCCTCCTCACACAATCAAATGCCTGTAACATAATTCCCTTCAATTTGGAAAGCAATCCTCTCTCTTGCTTCACAATGAAAGTAAATTTCGGAAATTAAGTCTTGTAGGCTGAGGGGCCTCGTCCCCCGTTTGGGCAAATGTGATTAGCAATCGCATCTGGTGTTCAGGGAACCAGGCGGTCTTGCTACTCTCAAACCAGCCTGGAAATGTGAAACGCAGTAGAAAAAAATGCCCTGCGAAAGGCCACAAGGGGGCAGAGAACCTGCAGCCCAAAGAAAAAGCAGGCTTGGCCCCAGAGAGAACATACTCTTGTAAATTGCCCCAATTATCTAAATCCCTTTCAGAAACCAAATTAAGAATAATATACAGACTTTGATTTGTTCACATGAAATGGTAATTCACAAAATTGAGTGTGCCTTTAACTAGGGTCTTTCAAAAAGGACAAGCCAATTTTTTTTTTTTTTTTTCCTCAAGATCCAAGCTAAAGGTTCTGGAAAATTTATACATTTTCCTCCCCAAACAGGGAGATTTGTTCTACCTCACAAGCAACCATTGCTTTACAAAGATCATCTTTTTCATTTCTTCATATGTAGCAAAAATCAACCAAGTCAAACTTAAGTGGAAAAAAATTCCCATTTTTACAACTCCCCCCATAAGAAGAAAAATCTAGTAATCAAATGAAGTACAGGGGGTATAGACAAAGGAACCACAACTAAGTCTGTTTAACCATATAAGTTATTCTAATAAAGTATCCTAATACAGTTTCCTAAGTATGATATTGTGATTTACAATAAGAAATATATATTTGGTCTTGGTCCCTTATATCTGGCACAGAGCTCCTAAAACCCTTCGACTTTCTTGATGAGAGTGGTTAAGGTGTCTTTTGTTATGTTAATGAGTGGCTTTTGGGAAACCCCTGAGGGTGGGGGCTGGTAACCAGTGGGGCCAATAGAAAGTAAGATATTTCTCTGAGTTCTGTGAGCCACTTTAGCAAATTAAGTGAACTCAACAAGGGGGTCCTTGGAACCTCCAGTCTATCTGGTCAGTCAGAAGCACAATTGAGAACCTGGGCTTGTGACTGGTGTCTGAAGTGGGGATGGAGAGGCACTCCTGTAGGACTGAGCACTTAACCTGTGAGACCTGACGCTATCTCTGGGCATGTCAGGCTTGAGCTATAGGACACCCAGCTGAGGTTGTGGGGAATTGCTTGCTGTGGGGAAAAAAATCCTACACATTTGCTGACCAAAAGTGAAGGTTTCTGTGTGAGAAGCAAAGGGAACACACAGGTGGAAAACTGTGTTTTTCTAAAATACTAATTCACAAATTTAGAAGAAATAAAAATTTAGGAAATAATAAACAGCTAATGGTAACTATACCTAACATTTATTCAGCGCTAAGTGCCACGTATTATGACAAGCACTTTTCACATGTTAAGTAATCACCATGAACTTGGGTGTAGATAGAACTATTATTTCCTTTATTGTAAATGCAAAATCTCATCTACCTGTTTCTTACCTAGACATACCAAAATTCAGGCCTGCTTATCAGCACACTCCACTCTCTCGCAAGTTTCCCACTGAAAGAGGAAGACTGTGTAAGCTTTCTTATATTGACAAACATACTTTTTTTTTTTAATTTTTGAATTTTATTTATATTTTTATACAGCAGATTCTTATTAGCTATCCGTTTTATACATATTAGTGTATATATGTCAATCTCAATCTCCCAATTCATCCCACCACCACCACCACCCCCTGCCGCTTTCCCCCCCTTGGTGTCCATACGTTTGTTCTCTACATCTGTGTCTCAATTTCTGCCCTGCAAACCAGTTCATCTGTACCATTTTTCTAGGTTCCATATATATGCGTTAATATACGATATTTGTTTTTCTCTTTCTGACTTACTTCACTCTGTATGACAGACTCTAGATCCATCCACGTCTCTACAAATGACCCAATTTCGTTCCTTTTTATGGCTGAGTAATATTCCATTTTATATATGTACCACTTCTTCTTTATCCATTTGTCTGTCGATGGGCATTTAGGTTGCTTCCATGACCTGGCTATTGTAAATAGTGCTGCAATGAACATTGGGGTGCATGTGTCTTTTTGAATTATGGTTTTCTCTGGGTATATACCCAGTAGTGGGATTGCTGGGTCATATGGTAATTCTATTTTTAGTTTTTTAAGGAACCTCCATACTGTTCTCCACAATGGCTGTATCAATTTACATTCCCACCAACAGTGCAAGAGGGTTCCCTTTTCTCCACACCCTCTCCAGCATTTGTTGTTTGTAAATTTTCTGATGATGCCCATTCTAACTGGTGTGAGGTGATACCTCATTGTAGTTTTGATTTGCATTTCTCTAATAATTAGTGATGTTGAGCAGCTTTTCATGTGCTTCCTGACCACGTGTATGTCTTCTTTGGAGAAATGTCTATTTAGGTCTTCTGCCCATTTTTGGATTGGGTTGTTTGTTTGTTTAATATTGAGCTGCATGAGCTGTTTATATGTTTTGGAGATTAATCCTTTGTCCGTTGATTCGTTTGCAAATATTTTCTGCCATTCTGAGGGTTGTCTTTTCATCTTGTTTATGGTTTCCTTTGCTGTGCAAAAGCTTTTAAGTTTCATTAGGTCCCATTTGTTTATTTTTGTTTTTATTTCCATTACTCTAGGAGGCGGATCAAAAAAGATCTTGCTGTGATTTATGTCATAGAGTATTTTGCCTATGTTTTCCTCTAAGTTTTATAGTGTCTGGTCTTACATTTAGGTCTCTAATCCATTTTGAGTTTATTTTTGTGTATGGTGTTAGGGAGTGTTCTAATTTCATTCTTTTACATGTAGCTGTCCAGTTTTCCCAGCACCACTTATTGAAGAGACTGTCTTTTCTCCATTGTATATCCTTGCCTCCTTTGTCATAGATTAGTTGACCATAGGTGTGTGGGTTTATCTCTGGGCTTTCTATCCTGTTCCATTCATCTATATTTCTGTTTTTATGCCAATACCATATTGTCTTGATTACTGTAGCTTTGTAATATAGTCTGAAGTCAGGGAGTCTGATTTCTCCAGCTCCTTTTTTTTCCCCTCAAGACTGCATTGGCTATTTGGGGTCTTTTGTGTCTCCATACAAATTTTAAGATTTTTTGTTCTAGTTCTGTAAAAAATGCCACTGGTAATTTGATAGGGATTGCATTGAATCTGTAGATTGCTTTGGGTAGTATAGTCATTTTCACAATACTGATTCTTCCAATCCAAGAACATGGTATATCTCTCCATCTGTTGGTATCATCTTTAATTTCTTTCATCAGTGTCTTATAGTTTTCTGCATACAAGTCTTCTGTCTCCCTAGGTAGGTTTATTTCTAGGTATTTTATTCTTTTTGTTGTAGTGGTAAATGGGAGTGTTTCCTTAATTTCTCTTTCAAGTTTTTCATCATTAGTGTATAGGAATGCAAGAGATTTCTGTGCATAAATTTTGTATCCTGCAACTTTACCAAATTCATTGATTAGCTCTAGTAGTTTTCTGGTGGCATCTTTAGGATTCTCTATGTATAGTATCATGTCATCTACAAACAGTGAGAGTTTTACTTCTTCTTTTCCAATTTGAATTCCTTTTATTTCTTTTTCTTCTCTGATTGCGGTAGCTAGGACTTCCAAAACTATGTTGAATAATAGTGGCGAGAGTGGACATCCTTGTCTTGTTCCTGATCTTAGAGGAAATGCTTTCACTTTTTCACCGTTGAGAATGATGTTTGCTGTGGGTTTGTCGTACATGGCCTTTATTATAACAAACATAATTCTTCATAAATATGAACAACCTAGGATCACAATACAAGAACAAAACACTTGAAATCACCTCTACCTCCAGCTGTGCCCCATTTTTGCCTTCCCATCACGGAAAAACTCCTTGGAAGTTTCTCTGCTTGCTGTCTCTAATTTCTCTTCCCCATTCTCTCTCCTTTTAATTTAAAAAAATTTTAATTGTTATAAATGCACATAACAAAATTTACCATCTTAACCATTTTAAATGTACAATCCAGTAGTGTTAAGTATATTCACAGTATTGTGTAGCCAATCTCCAGACCTTTTTCATCTTCCCAAACTGAAACTCATACACATGAAACAACTCACTTTCCCTGCTCCCAGCCCCTGGCAACCACCATTCTACATTCTCTCTGAGTTTGATTATTCTTTTTTTTTTTTTTAAATTTTCTCCCCTCTACTTATTTATTTATTTATTATTATTATTATTTTTTTGGCCATGCTGTGCAGCTTGTGGGATCTTAGTTCCCCGACAAGGGATCGAACCCCGGCCCCAGCAGTGAAAGCGCCGAGTCCCAACCACTGGACCGCCAGGGAGTTCCCGAGTTTGATTATTCTTGATACCTCATACAAGTGGAATCATGCAATATTTGTGTTTTTGTGACTGACTTATTTAACTTATCATTTCATTAAGGTTCATCCATGTTGTAGCATATGACAGAATTACTTTCTTTTTTAAGGCTGAATGATATTCCACTGTGTATGTGTTTATCCATTCAGTCATGATGGACGTTTGCATTTTAACAAGCCCTGCAGGCTAAATTTTGAGGTCCATTGCTCTAAAGGTTCCAGTTAGATTTTTTATTGTTTCTTTTTTAGGCCCTTCTCCTGAAAAACTCCCATGAGTGGGACTCTGGTAATGAAAGTGTTAGGAGCCAGAACCAAGTTATCTGTTTGGTGAGTCATTTGTAGATGTTTGTATTTTGGGAACTATATGCATATTTTGAATATAAGCTAAAAAGGAAGAGGAAAACCCTTGAGCTCAGATTTTACTCCCAAGTTACTGTTTCATTTCATGTTATTGAATGCTTTGGACTGTCTCCCTGTAAAGGAGAGATTCTTATATAAAACTTTCTCCACAAAAGATTTTCTCGAAGTTACGTTCTTTCTATGGGGCCTCCTGCACAAAATAAATTTAGAAATTGTTTTGCAACAATACTGATGTCAGCAATAATAGCCTCTTTTGTTTTATACTAAAAGGAAGTTTTTGGAGACTTGTTTAGAATTATAATATATCTACTGCAAAGATCCACTTCTGTAGACATAAACTTATGATGTCTAGTGCTGCCAGAAAGATGAATGTATATGTATGAAAACAATAAACTTAATAATATCAGGCAAAAATGAGACTAAAAATGTCTTCCAAAGAATCCTAAACATTTGCAAAAGTGTGAGTTATTCTTTGTGATAACTCCTGCCAAATTATGTTAAGTTGTGATTTTCTGAAAAGTTGTTTGGAAAAATGTGTGCTCCAAGGAAATAAATTAGTATGAAAAGATAGAAGACAAATGAGAGTGTTTTCTGTATCTAGAGGTTATGTATAATGAGCAGTGACAGAAGAGAAAGACAGTAAAACTCCTCCAACAACATGATGGTAAATCCCAGCAAAATTTTTCTAGTCCCTCAAGTTGAAACAAATCAAAATACGCCAGTAAATTGGCCTTAACTCATGTGTGATATATTAGGTGCTGAAGTGAAGTAACTGGTGATATGGCTGCCTTAATCTGATATAAATTAAAATCCTCCTCACTCCCATCCCTTTTCTTTAGAAATGGAATTATTTTCTTGTATATTATTTTTCAATTACTCTTTGCTCTTTACTTTGAGGTCTCAGCTTCCTGTTTTTTTTGTTGTTTTTTTTTTTGAATGCAAATAGCTGGCATTTACTGGGCCATTGCCCCGGGCCAGACACTACACTGAGGATTGCTTTCACTATTTCATTCAGTTCTCCCGATGCTCTTGTGAAGTGGGAGGTGATGCCCTCTTGGCAGATGAGGGACTGGAAGATAGAGTAGGAAACTTGCCCAAGGTCTTACTGTGGTAACTGGTATAACCACTACCAGGAAGCAAAAAGTGATCTGTCTTAATTATGGTTCATGTTCCTAACCAACTTTTTAAAAACAAAACCAAAACAAACAAACACCAGATCCCTAAACTAGAGATGAACTGTCTGGGAAGTACTTGCAGAGATGAAGTCAAGTCATAAAGGGAGATTTTAATTCAATTAAGGGGATCAAGTTGTTTGTGAAGAACACTGTGATTCTCAGGAAACCACAGGAAGGCCGGATTCCTCAGAGAGACAGAGAGAGGAGGAGGGAGGATTTTTCCTCCATGTAATAACCATGAGCTGCACACGCCCTTAGAGCAGTGGCTCTCAAAGTGCAGTCCCTGGAACAGCAGCACCAGCTACCTCTGAGAGCTTGTTAGAAAGGAAAACTCTAACGCCCTGCTGCAGAGTTAGTGAATTACAAACTCTGGAGTGAGGCCCAGCAACCTGCATTTTAACAAGCCCTCCAGATGATTCTGATGCAAGTTCCAGTTTGAGAACCACTGCTTTAGAGTTTATTTTGTCAACTGCTAGGAACCCTGATCAACACAACTTATTACAAACAAGATTAGCAAGTTTAAATTTTGGACCTGTCTACATGGCACATTTAATCTTAACAAATTTAAGAATGTTCATCCAATTCAGCCAAGTGCTTTGCAACCAATACCTAACCTAATGCTTTAATCCACTAGGTTTAAAATAACAGTTTCAAGCATTCAGGAACTTACTATGTGTCAGGTGCTATTCTAAGTATCTTAAATTGATTAATTCATTTAGTCTTCATAACAATCTGTAAGATGTGTGCTATTCTGACTCTCTTTTTATTGATGACACTTAGGCTGAGAGAGGTTAAGTAACCTGCCCAGGTCACTGAGTGAAAGTTGAACCCAGGTTACTTGAGTCCAGAGTCCCAGTTTCTAACTGCTGGACTATCTTGGAGACAAAAACTTTTTTAAAGAAATCTATTTAATGGAGTATTTTTAGGCAAAATAAAAATTTTTTTTAGCCTAAGAAATTTGAATATTGAAGAATTTTAATCCTCTCTGTCAAACCAGTCAGTCTATAAGAGACAAATATCAGAGTCCTTCTAGATGCATTATTGTGACAAAGAGTCTTCAGAAGCATTCATCAGTTCCTTGGGAAATTTGGAAGAGATACTAGGCTTAGGTGATTTCATGCATGTACTGATTTTAAGATTCAATGAGGCTATTTCTGAAGCAATTTCTTTCTCTCCTTTCTTCAAATGATACTATGATCTTCACCCTGTAGCAGTACATTTATCCCCAAATATAACAAAGAACCACACCAGAAAGCATATTGCACCAACAGATCAAATATCCACTCCATTTCTTATACTTTGGCCTAGACGATGAACATAGTAAATGGAGAGAAAGATTTTACGGCAAGTCCCATGACTTTTATTTTCAGTGTTTAATTATGTTTTTTTTTCAGATCCCTACTGGATAGCTGGCTTACTGGCTGTATATGGATACTAATTACTGATTTATTAGCATGTACATAGTTAACTAAACACATAAAGTGAGAGGGTTGTGAATTCAGAAAGTTTGAAAAGCTCTGCACTGGCCCCTCCATACTCCATGGACTTTCTGAGGCTTTGCCTCATTCTAGGGTAAAAGCTGGGTGGCCTGTACCCTCTGAGACCTGGAAAGTTTCATGACTGCTGCCTTGTAAAAGGGTCTGTTTTTGAGTAACTGAAGAGGAGAGGAAAGGCTGGGATAGCACATGGGTGCCAGGCAGGATGGGTCCAGGCAACCCGAGAGCAAGTCTCTCTGCACTCAAGATAACGTCTTAGGATTTTGTTGAGAAGGACTCTGGAACAGGGTAATCTGGCAAGAACATTCCAGGCAGAAGAAACAGTAAGTTCGAGACAGAAAGGAGGTTGGCATGCTTGAGAAATGGAAGGTAAGTGTGGCTAAAACAGGGCTGCTCAGAGTGTTGTCTGCAGCCAGGTGAGGAATTTGTGCCAGAGTGTAAATCAAAGTACTACTCCATCAAGGAAGCTTTGTTACCACAATAAAAAAAAACAAAACCTGAACTAAACAGTGTACTTAGTGATGTGATTTCTTCCCTTATGGCACATATTCTTTTTTTGGTTTTGCAGAAATATATACAGAATATTGAAGAAGTAGAGTTTAAGATTCTGTAAATTTGATATAATTTTTGTGGTTTAGTAATTTAAAGATATTCTAATATCTCTTATTACTAAAAAGAAAACACTGATTAAAAAGTAAGTCAATATTTTACAAATCTTCTACAATCCAATCACTACTACACTTTTATTTTTAATAGCATTCCATTCTTTGTTCCTGTGCATATATATCTTTATGCAGTTAAAGTCATATGGTACACATACTTCTGCTTTTCAGTTAATACTGAATCACATGCATTTTATAAATCTATAAATAGAAATAATAAATGTCACTTTAACAAGTACATAATAGTTCATTGGGTTTTTAACAGTTGACTTAAGCATCTACCTTTCATGAGACATTTATTTCCTTTTTTTCCCTCTACTATAAATAACCTGGCTATGAAAATCTAAGTGCATACTGCTTTTCCTTTTTTTGGATTATGTCCTTAAAACATCCCCAGAAACTGAATTACTGAATAAAAGAATATTTTAAAATGTGGGTTAAAAGGACCTGCATTTGCTGTACATTGCCTTATTGCAATACATTGTTTACTAATTTAAAATTTTATCTGCAGGGCTTTCAGTGCAATGCAAAACAATCAGTACCTGTTAAACTTTTTTCTTTAGAATCCTCAATTCTAAAAGAGTTGACATCCAAAAATGAACTTGTGCCAAATATTTTATTATATGTGCATATATTTCTATAATTCAGTTAATAAAATAATTAATAAAATTATTTATTGCAACAGTTTCTAGGAAACAGTTTCATTAACATCTGAAATTTTAAGCACTCAAAAAACAGAAAAAGTCCCCTAATAGCTGTTGGTCCCTTGGAGTCTTTCTGTAATCCTGGCATTTTAAAGGCACCCAGTCATATATGCCTGTTACCAGGATAAACTCAGGTTGTGACCTCAAGTTCACTCTACTACAAATGAGGCAGGCTTGTACCTGCAGAAATGGGAAGAATCTAATTTATTGCACATGGAAATTAGGAAATCAGACACAGAAGAATTCACCTAGATGTACCCAGGGACAAGCCAACCAAATTAAAAAGAGAGAAGCTTTACTTAATCCCATCTAGTTTTTTTAATAGCAACTATTTAGTTTTGATGTATTAACTAAATTACAGAGCTGAACACAAAGATTCAGCTTCTGTTTAGTCTTTCAAAGACATTAAGATCCTAGCCATTCTTTCATTGTTAACAGTATCATGGAATTTCAAAGGGAGTCTTTTCTTTTCATGACTTCCTGGTCACCCACACTTGTGACAGGCCCACACAGGTAGAAGTAAGAGATGTCAATGGCCCCATGTCTGATCCTTGTCCCCCATGACTCTAAAAAGAAGACATAGTTTAAAGAGAGCTGGGCCCAAAGCCAAAATGTGATAATACTGGTTTCCCCTTCATATCAGCATTCCAGGCCCATTTTGGCTTTTATCAGCCCTGAAAAGGAATTGGCTGCATTCAGCAGACAATTTTTGTATATACCATGCTGAGCATTCAGTAACATCCTTCCCTCTGTTCTGTGTGTGACTTTGACACTAACCCCTTATTAAATCCAAAATGTAAAGAGTAGAAAATACCACTTTTCCATGGGAATGTTTACTTGTGGCATTCTGCAAAGAGCATGCTGAGTGCTGCTTGCCACCTGAAAGGGTTATCGTTTCAAACTGTAAGTCACACTGTACTTTGAAGAAACTTCCCAGGAAAGGCCGACTAGAGGTACAGCTTTAGCAGTGCTGAATGGAGTTGCAATTTGTGGACAAAGGCTCCAGGCCAACGGTGAGACCAAGAGGCAGTATCATAAACAACAAGAGGCCCTTTAGGTAGCAGCCTCTTCACCCATAGTCACTAATCAAAGGGCTGGCTCCTCACGTGCTTAAAGTGGACGAACTTCTCATTTCCATTAGGCCTCTTCAGGCACACGTATGCAGGCACACACACCTACACCCCAAACACACACATACCGACAAATCTTAATAACCGTCTTCGAAAGATGAGGGTTGATAGGAAAAGTTAAGGCCCATGTGCAGTCCACTGCTACGTTAACTGGCTTTGCCATCGGCAAACCAGCAGGCAGGTTCTGCTAAAGAGAAGATTCTTTCTGAGCCTGTATCAAAATAAACCTTAATACAAAATATCTCTCTTGAGGATTTATTTTTAAAATGCATTTATTGAGAAAATATAAATTTTAAGGAAAAGGAAATAACTAAAAGAATATTTCCATTGAAATTTAAAAAGTAAAGTCAGATGTTTTTGAGATTCATGTTTTCAACTCAATAACATCAAGTGTTTTTATATTTAGAATCAAGATTTTCTCTGCACTGGAAATACTCTGATAATTTGCATGCTTCCAAGGAAATTGGCTAATGGGTAGATTGTTGTGGTTTTTTTAAATTTTTTATACAATTTTTAAAGTTACATTCCATTTACAGTTATTATAAAACGTTGGCTGTATTCCCCGTGTTGTACAATACATCCTTGAGCCTATCTTACACCCAATAGTTTGTACCTCCCACTCTCCCACCCCTATATTGCCCTTCCCCTCCCGCCACTAGTAACCACTAGTTTGTTCCCTGTATTTGTGAGTCTGCTTCTTTTTTGTTGTATTCATTAGTTTGTTGTATTTTTTAGATTCCACATATAAGTGATAGCATACACTATTTGTCTTTCTCTATCTGACTTATTTCACTTAGCATAATACCCTCCAAGTCCATCCATGTTGCTGCAAATGGCAAAATTTCATTCTTTTTTATGGCTGAGTAGTATTCCATTGTGTATGTGTGTGGCCACCACAATGATATGTTTCCCCAAATTTTTTTAATTATAAGAAAAAGAAAATGGGCAAAGGATATCCTTTGGACAAAGGAAGAAAGGAAAGCCCTTTGTTACAGAAGAATGCCTTCAAATAAATGTAGAAGCAATAATAGAATTAGAAAAATCATCTTTTTTTAGTCCCCAAAGTAATAACTGATTTGGCAAATATTATCAATGGATGCTAAAACACAGTGCAAACAGAGTTTCACCCCACAGGTTATTAACTAAATGCAAGGAGAAAATGTATGTTCCCAATGGAGAGATCCAGTGGTTACCACCTTAACCAAGTGGTCAAACCTGAGGGCTGGTTCCCGTGGGGAGACCCGAGTGTGTGTGCAAGCCCACCTCACATTTACAGGGCCTGGGGTCCAAGAACACAAGGAGGCCCACATGCCACTCTTTAAACATTAAAACTTGTGAATCAAGCTACCAGTTTTCATAACGTATATTTTATTCTCAGACCTTGACAAATACACCTTTATAATGTTTATAATATAAGTATAAAGCTATGGTTTTTATACAGGGAGTTTTAAAGGACTGAAAGCTGAAAAAATATCAAAGACAATTGAATTTAATTACTATTGTACCCATGTGAGTTTTGTTTGATGCACTGTGATGTTGTAATAAAGACATACATAATTTTATTATATATTTATTTTAATATATTAACATTTATTGCCTCTCAGTAAAATCAAAGTTATTATAATCAATAATTTGACATAAATTGCATCCTATAGATAGTAATAATCTAAAGAATTAGAAATATAAAATGAAATTACTTATGCAAAACTTGAAGCAACTTTAAAAATGATGATGGTGATGATGATAATAATAGAGATGATGATGATAACAGTAATAGTGGTAGCAGCAGGCCTTACTCTGACGCAGGCACTGTTCAAAGTGCTTTACGTATGTTAACTAATTTCATCTTCACACCAGCCCTCTGAAGAAGGTTTTAATATTATTTCTGTTTTACAGATCAGAAACTAAGGCAAAGATTGATGAGCAACTTGCCTAAACTCCTAGAATTAATAAGCACTAGAGCTGGGATTTGAACCCAGGCAGCAGCTAGGGATGAAGTGGAAATTAGCGCAGAGCAAAGGAAGTGCCGGTAAACGTGAGAGCAATTGACTTAGTATAAAGAGTTACTTACATTAAAAACATGAAAAATCCTGCTTGATAGGCTGGATTCATTTTATATACGTAGAGTAAAATTTTGCAAGATTGGTAAAACACAATGCAAAGTAATATTCAAAGAGCTAATGTCAAAGTAAAGCACTCTACCACAATGAACTCTGAAATGTTTACTTTAAACTGTTGTTCAAAAAGAAGAAAAAAGCAATTAAGAAATCCAGATTGCAGAAGAGTTGGAAGGATTGAAGCTCATTTGTACATATGTTTGTCTGGAAGTTCTCATATCATATTAAAAAAATGAGAGAAAAAAGTAATTCAGCAATTAATTTTAGACTTAGGTTTCACTTTAGTATTCTACCTTTCTTCATCTTTCCTATAAAGTAAAAAGAGCTATAAACCAGAAAACAACAAACATTAAATTGAAGTAAAATATTCTTATTCACATAAAGAGAATACCTCAATGCATCCATGGTTTTTGGCGATGTCAGGAGATCTTTCTGCACACCATTCATAACTTCTCCATCTTCTGAGTCCTGTGTGTAATTCTGTAGTGAAACAAACCCATAAGCATGTGAACGCTATGCACATAGAACTGAAAATTTGAATAAAAATTCTCAACAGGAAAAAAACATGTAATGGTATTCAGAGTATCCAAAATTTGAATATATTTTATCAAAAACATAAATTATACAAAGAAAAATGTAGAAAGTTTAAATTTATTTTTACATAAGCTTTCCAAAAATACCATTTTCTTCCAAATATTCAAAATAATATATTGAAAGGCAACTGCAATTTATTATTAACAAATAACAAAACTTTTAATGAAAAGTGTGTAAAGCTGAAATTATACTTAATTTTTTGAAAATGTGATGAAAGCTTATTCAATATTTTTATAAAAATACATTTTTTTGTAATTCTAGTGTTCCGTATTCATCCAGTTGCCTATGTAAATATTAGTATCATATTCATACATATATAAAAATTGTTTGATATTGCAAAATATGTAACTTACACACACCACATGAATTTGTGAGGATTTCCAGAACCTCAATTTCCAATGTGAAGAGAAGCAAGAAAATGGATGCTTGGCAATACTTCATTATGCCAAGAATTTTTTGCACTCCTGCTGAGAAGAATGATTTTATGAATTAATTTGTATTTTCTCCCAAATAAGTACTTCTACCCCTCACCTCCTTCTCACAGTCTAAAGCAGTGTCCCTCCATCATTGGCTGTAGGGACAGCTCTAAACTTGCAGGGCATTTGGTCAGAAGCACTTTGTGTTCCAAGGACATCGGTGTGGAGAAGCATTTCCATGGGACCTGAATGGTGTCTGTCATCAGGAGGACCCACGGCAATGAACTGAGAATGATAAACTTCCTATAAGATGATTGGCTTGGTCTCCTCAAAAGTTAACATGGATGAGAAGTATGAAGAGACTGCTCTAGATCAAGAAACTAAGGACACACATCAATCAAACACAACAGGTGAAGCTTGATCTACAACTGGTTCCTAAAAGTAAAACATTTATAAAAGGTTTGGGACAATTAGGGAAATTTGAGTAGGAACTGATTATTAGATGATGCTATGAAATTATTGTTAATGTTCACAGTTGTAATAATGACATTGTAGTTATATAGGAGAATGTTATTTTTTAAGAGGTGTATGCTAAACTCTTTAGGGATAACATCATGTTAAGACGTTAGCAACTTACTTTCAAATAGTTCAGCAAAATATGTTTCTTAACCAAGAGACTGGTAAACATCCATGTCATGGTGAATAGGTTGTGGTGAACGGACCCTGTTACATTCCTCTTGGGTGTGTAAATTTATAAGACCAATGTCAAATGTGCAAATCCACAAATCTTTTAATGCAAAAATTCCACCCCTAGGAATTTTTCTTACAGGTATATGTGCAAAATGATACATGTCCTTTGGTAGGGAAATGATAAAATTAATTATGGTACATCCATGCAGTGGAGTACTATGCAGAAAAAAAATAGAAGGTTTTAATTTAGTGATGTGGAAAGATCTCTAACATCCATTACTAAGTGGAAAAAAAGGCAAGGCTCTGAAAAGTGTAATAGTATGCTCCTATTTGATTAAGAGGGGAGAAATGTTTATGCATAAACTCTTTTTTTGGCAGGATACACAGGAAGTTAAAATGGTTGCCAGGAGGAAGAGAATTAGGTAGCTGGTGGGACAAGGATAAGAGCTTTTATACTTTTGTAAAAGTATAAATGACCTTTATACTGATGACCTTTTATACTTTATAAAAACTATCAACCAAATTAAACAGTACATATCAACATGAATGTCAAAGGTTTAATAACTGTAATATAGAGAGAATTTTATAGACCAACAAGAAAAAAAGGGAAAGAGTGGGAGCTGTCAGCCTTGGCTAGGGTGGATGGGGAGTATTTTATCATTGACCTTGTTTAGAATGCTGGTGCAGACTGACTCTCAGTAGGTTTTATTATTAGTTAAAAATTGTCTAGGGGTTTCCCTGGTGGTCCAGTGGTTAAGACCCCATGCTCCCAATGCAGGGGGCCTGGGTTCGATCCCTGGTCAGGGAACTAGATCCCGCATACCGCAACTAAGAGCCCACATGCCGCAACTAAAAGATCCCGCATGCAGCAACTAAGACCCAGTGCAGCCAAATAAATAAATAAATATATATATTTTAAAAAAATCATCTACACCCAGTGTGGACTGTTTTCATTCCACTGCCCTTAATATGCCAATGTCCCAATTCACATACAGAGAAAAAGGAAGAGAAAGAGAAGGGAGGGAGGGAGAGAGAGAGAGAGAAAGAGGAGGGAGGGAGAGAGGAAGAAAAAAGAAAGGCCACATCAAAATATGTTCAATTTTATTAGTAATCGTTGAAATGCAAATTAAAACATTCATGGAATAATGTTTTTCATCTGGCAAAAAATACTTTTTATAAAACAGTAACATATTAGCAAGTGAATGAAGAAGTGAGGATGCAGATTTTTTACATTTACATTTTTAGATGATCATATCCACTGACCTCATCATTCCATTTCTGGAAATTTATCTAAAGAAAGGAATCAGAGATGGGAACAAAAGTATTATTTACAATAGCAAAAAATGCCCATAATATGAAAGTAAATAAATTGTTATATCTATATTATGAGAAATGATGTAATCATTAAAAATGTTATAAAATAATGTTAAGTGACTTGGAAATGCTAAGAAGGCAATTAAAACCATATGTACAGAAAGAAACCATTTTTTGTGGTAAACTTTACATAACATAAAATTTACCATTTTGACCATTTTTAAGTGAACAGTTCTGTGGCATTAAGTACATTCACAGTGTTGTTTCAACCATCACTATCATCCATCTTCAGAACTTTCTTCACCTTGTAAAAGAAACTCAATGCCCATTAAGCAACAACTTCTCATTCCCCCATCCCTCCAGCCCCTGGAAGCCACCATACTACTTTCTGTCTCCATGAATTTGACTACTCTAGGTACCTTATATAAGTGGAATCACACAGTATTTGTCCTTTTATGATGAATTTACTTCAGTTACCGTAATGTCTTCAAACTTCATCCACACCATAGCGTGTGTCAGAATTTCCTTCCTTTTATAGCTGAATAATATTCCATTGGATGGATGTATCACATTTTTGTTTATCCATTTATAGACATTTGGATTGCTTCCACCTTTTGGCTCTTGCAAATTATGCTGCTGTGAACATGGGTGTACAAATATCTGTTTGAGTCCCTGCTTTCAGTTCTTTTGGGTATACACCCAGAAATGGAATTGCTGGATCATATGGCAACTCTACTTTTAATTTTTTGAGGAACCATCGTAGTGTTTTCCATAGCTGCTATACCATTTTTCTTTCCTACTGGCAATGCACAAAGGTTCCAATTTCTCCATATCCTTACTAACACTTGTCATTTCCTGTTTTTTTAATAATAGTCAATGGTTGTGAAGTGGTATTTCATTGTGGTTTTGATTTGCATTTCCCTAATGATTAATGATATTGAACATCTTTTCATGTGCTTATTGGAAAGAAACCATTTTTATAAAAGAAATAAACTTTTATATAAAAATGTAAAATTTCCTTCATAGGGGAGGAAAAAAGAAAATATAAACATCAAAATATTATCAGTGTGCTGAAATACTGTCCAGCAAATATTGACTCCCTTCCCTAGTATCATCATGGGAGGATATACTTCCCCACCCACTGAAGTTGGACTTCCTGTACCTTGTTTTGGCCACCAGTGGAGCATGGACAGAAGTAGCAGTGTGCCAGGTCTGAGCTCAGGTCTTAGAAACATCACATGTTCCCACTCATCCTCTGAGCAGACATTCTGCAGGTAACCACTGAGCCTGAGCCACAAAATGACAACTGTGGAACAAACCTGAAGTCCTGTAACCTGAAACAGCTGCTGGAGCTGACCCATAGAATTGTGATCAAAAGGTAATTGCTAGTTGTTGTATGCTAGTGAGATGTTTGAGGCCATTTGTTACACTGAAAAGGCTAACTGGTACACAGAGGTTATCTCTGGTTAGTGAGATTGAGTGATTTTTTTTCCCCCTTATTTGTATTTTTATAGTATTTTCCAAATTTTCTGTAATTCTCTATTTATTGACGATTTAAAAAAATAACCTGGGGGACTTCCCTGATGGCGCAGTGGTTAAGAATCCACCTGCCAATGCAGGGGACACGGGTTCGAGCCCTGGTCCGGGAAGATCCCACATGCCACGGAGCAACTAAGCCCGTGTGCCACAACTACTGAGCCCACGTGCCACAACTACTGAAGCCCGCACGCCTAGAGCCTGTGCTCCACAACAAGAGAAGCCACTGCAATGAGAAGCCAGCGCACCGCAACAAAGAGTAGCCCCTGCTCAATGCAACTAGAGAAAGCCCGCGCACAGCAACGAAGACCCAATGCAGCCCAAAAATAAATAAATAAATAAATAAATTTATTTAAAAAAAAAATAACCTGGGATATTTCATACCGAATTATTAACAGTGGTTATTTTTGTTACTGACCACATAGTTTTAAATACTTTTACTTAAATTCTGAATTTGTTTCACAATGAACATGTCTTATTTTATAATCAGAAAAAAATAATAAAGGCTTTTTTTTCTAGAACAATGGCCATTCAAAAATTCCAAAAGGAGCTTTCAGGAGTTATTAGTAAAGCCAAGTAGAGAAGGATAAAACATGCTTCCTTATTGGTTGCCTGGGCTGGGAGTGGGAAGGGGAATGACTATATATGGGCACTGGGATGTTTTGGGGGTTTTAGAAATGTTCTAAAATTGGATTGTGGTTACAGTTGTACAACTCTGTAAATTTACTAAAGCTCATTGAATTATATACTTAAAAAGAATGAGATTTAAATAATTATATATAACCTCAATAAAATGTTAAAAAAAAATTCTTCCTTTACATGACAATTTAAAGAAATAAGGTTTAGCTTCAAGAACTGGAACCACAGATAACTCTCTGAATAACAATGCAAACTATAACAACATTAAAAAATAAATGTACAAACTCTCATTGAAAAAGTAGAATAATTAAAAGGCAAATTTGTGTGAGAATATGAAGCAAAGAGTCTTTGAAAAAAAAGTTCCTAAATTTAACAGGAACATTTTACTTTCACTGAGCAAATTGTGATTTGCCAATTATAATCTATCACACACAAGGGCGGGGCTTGGGGGCAGAGGGGTAGCAATGGGATCAATTCGTGTTCTTGGAAGCCAACACAACTTGAAGATGGGATAGCAGACAAAAGTGCAATAGCACCCAACTTGCTAACAACAATTGCAATATGACAGGCAACTTTTCCTTCCCTCATGTCTACAGGCTAACTGGTCAGCTACTAGTTGAAACTTGAAGGATATAAATGCATATGTTGTAGAGTACCTTGTAGGATCTTGGGATATAACCAAATACTCCAGGGTCACTTCAGAGGTGAACTTATTCGAATTGAAATGATTTACAAATTAAGTAAAGTAGTTTCAAGTACAGTTAAAGTCCTGTGTCCCAGCCCAAAAGTCCTAAATCAGCCCCTCTGTCTGGAAGTCATCTGCTTGTCAGACCTCTAGGCTAACATTTAGCTCTTGCAACATGAAAGTTGCCATGACAACTGAGGGGAAAGTTTTGGTCAACAGAGTATAATCCAAAACCAATTTTTTAAAAAAGCAGCTTCTCTAAGCCAAAGGGGATTCAGATGATACACACCCAGAAAAAACACAGTGTCTCACAGGTATAAAACCTGCGGGTCATGGGGCAAGAAACAAAAAACTAGATGGCAGAGTCAAATGGACAAAACAGGAAGCATGGCTGCCCAAGCACCTCTTTACCTCGGGCATTTCGAACATAAGATGTCCAAGAAATGTTTGTTGGTTTGATCTGATTGGGCTCCAAATCCTTATTTCATGTCCCAGAGACGAATGAACTTGTGTCATTTGAGCTAAAGCCCAAACACACTAAAAGGATATGTATTTCCAGAAATCCCAGAACTTGAAATGATTAAGATTTTATTGCTACATTTCCTCAACCACCCTAGATGTATTTGATTTGAGTTCAGTTCAAGGGAAAACTGCTTTTGCAAAAATTAAATTCAATTAAGAAAAAATGGAAAGTAAAACATTCAAAAATAACTTATTTTTGAAGTATATTTTTGGGGAAATGTTTCTCTGTATATAATGGGAATTTGCTTATTTTTCTGTGCATCATCTATTCTCTCCTCATCTGATGACTGCCCCTGATTTCCCATCTCCCATTTTCAGCTGTGTGGTTCAGGGGAGCTGATTCCATTCTAAGTTTCTGGAAGATACTGTGACTAGGCTTGGCCAAAGCAGAATCTTTACCCTCTCCTGGTCATAATGATTGGTTCAGGATTGTACACATGACCTACTCAGAACCAACAGAGTCAACTCTGGACCATTCTCTGAAGGAACTGAAAGAGTCTTTATAATGTCTTCATGTCCTTTTGGGTTGGAGGGCACTGTGGCAGACTGCAAATATACCACTACATTGACCAAAGGACTTGTTTTAAGGCCCTGCCTCCTACAAGCTGTGTGACCTTGGACAAATCACTTAACTTCCTTGGGTCTCATTTTACTCATCGAAAATTCCTTGAGGGTTTCTGTGAAGATATTATAAAGGATGCATATGTGAAGGCATGTTATAAATTGTAAAGCCTTACTGAAATATAAGACCTTGCCTTTTGTTTTCCTAGCAGCCAAAACTGTAGTAAGCATGTAGAGATGTTTGGGCCTGTTCAATGCACTGGAAAACAAAGAACATTACCCAAGAAGAGAATCTGAAGCCACAGAATGTCAGATCCAAAAAAGACCTTGGAGGATATCTGGTCCAACCCCCTTATTTCACAGATGAGGAAACTTGCTCTATCTACCCTTGAAAGGGAGGAAATGAGATAAGAACGACTATTGCAACCATTCAGCCAGGGTCCCCACATTAAATTAAAGCAATCAGATAATAAACTATGACCTTTAAGCCAGAACCATGCCTGTGTTTGAATAATATGGTTATCTTCTGCCCGTCGTAAACAGCCTCACCTCCAGGGAAATGACAGCTACAGGAAAAAAAAAAAAAAGAAGAATTTACCGAAGGGTTCACCTCCTCCACACAGCTCAACCCTTTGAGTTCTAAGATGGGAGGAAAAGAATTTTGCAGTTGGAAAAATTGCTGAGCCATGTGTCTGAAATGCTTAACAAATCACAGTGGGGACTTTATTTAATTTTTTTTCATTTTCCCTGTTGGTGAGAACCACTCCTGCCAAGAAATTATTTGCCAAATGGTGACTTCATTTATGATGCCGGCAATGTGATGTTTAACAGCTGACATTTGACTACTTTTAAAACAATCATCCCTTAGCTTATACAGCAACAGAAGTGTTACAAAAATTTAGAGGAGCCTATGTAATGTTCAATAATTTTGTGTGGATAAGAAGGCATGGAAGAAATCCTATCTGGTTGATATTTTTAAGCATTATAATAATAAAAACACCTAGTACAAAGAGTACTTTATGTATATTAAATAACTCAATCTTCAGAATAACTCCAGGAGGTAGGTACAATTTTTATCATCTAGAGGTCTGAAGTGAGGCACAGAGAGGTTGAGTAACTTTCACAAACTTACTCAGCCAGTGAACAGAGTGACTGGGGTTTGAACCTAGGCATCTGTAGGCTCTGTAGTCTGACTGCTTAACCACTCTGCTAGACGGACCTAATGGTAATCTTTTGCGTAGAATGCCTTATATGTTCTTAAATAATTTGCCTATAAAATTAAAATAAGTTAAAACGTCTACTCAAATTTATCTTTCTAGAAACACTTTTTAGAAAGCAGAGTGACATGAGTGAGAATGCAAGCTTTGGAGCCAGGTTCAACTGAACTTGAGTTTAGTGACTGGCATAGCTGTTATGACCTTGGGAAAGTTCCTGAACCTCTCTGTGCCTCAGTTTCTTCATCTGTAAAGTAGGGATAATGTTACTTAAATCCTAGAGTGGTGCTGGGGTTAAATGAGATAGTTTATGTAAAGTGCATATCCCAGTGTCTGGCACATAGAATGGCCTCAATAATCATCACTCATTATCATTACTAATACCAATATCATTATTACCCTGTGTATCAGACACCACTTCAGTTTCTCTCAGTCTTACCTATCTCTTATGCCAGCCACCCCTCCCTACCCACTTTTCACCCAAGGACTGCAGCCCAGTCCTGCACAGGCTCCAATCTGCTTCTCCCATTGGCTACCTCCCAGGGCCTCACCTTAAACCCAGCTGTGCCCCTGTCACCTCCTGCCCTAGGACATCCCTGTTGACACCAGTGTGTGAGACTCCAGGGGAAACTGCTTGACACAGGAGCATATGCAGCCCAGAAGTGCTGGCAGTGAGCACTCCCAGGCAAAACTTTCACCCCTTCTTCTCCCTTGTCAGAGGGTGTATATGTTTGCTAGGGCTGCCATAATAAAACACCACAGACTGAGTGGCTTGAACAACAGAAACTTATTGTTGCACAGTTCTGGAGGCCAGAAAGAAGTTCAAGATCCAAGTGTTGGCAGGATTGGTTTCTTCTGAGACCTCTCTCCTTGGCTTGTAGGTGGAGACCTTCTCCCTGTGTCCTCACATGCTCTTTTCTCTGTGTGTACACATCCCTGGTGACTCTGTGTTTCCAAATATTCCTTTTCTTAAAAGGACATCAGTCAGATTGGATTAGGGCCCACCCTAACAGTCTCATTTTAACTTAATCACTTCTTTAAAGACCCTATCTTCAAATAGTCACATTCTGAAATATTAGGGGTTAGGGTTTCAGCTTATAAATTTGGGGGGGACACAATTCAGCCCATAACAGAGGGTCCTGAGATGCATTTTATTAGGCCCCTCAGAAAAACTTATAGGATAGAGCAACCAGTTGACCAGAGTGGTGGCCAATTTGAAGTATACCCTTCTCCCTGCTTTGTGTCTCCGCCCCTCTTTGGGATCACACTCACCAATGAAGTCCTTGCGTATGAGCCTTGGCCTTAGGTTCATCTCTCTGGGGAATTTGACCTAAGACACCTGTTGGAAACTGTGGATGGTGTCCCATCAGAGGGCCAATCAGACCAGTCAAATGTGGCCCCAGCTGTCCTTTCAGCCCTCCCTGCCCAGCCTGCATGGGGCTGTGTGATCAAGCCTCTCACTTGTCCTCTCCAGAACACGAGTCCTCATCTTCAAGTGACAGGGCTGGGTCCCTTCCTCCCCTTCAAGTTCTGTAAGAAAGCTCAGTTTCACTTTCCTACGCATGACCTTTATTACCCTCCTGAAATGAGTTATTATCTCTATATAATTTTAATATAAATACATATTCTGGGCTAATTAGGAAGATTAAAATGTTCCAGATTTGCACAAAAAAAGAGGAAATCACAGTCCTTCAGAAAGTACCTAAATTACTGCTTGAGAATTATATAGGAAAAGTTAACAGATGTACAGCTGGCCAATCCCAGATTTTAATTAAACCCATCTTTTATTGGTCAAAACATGACTAGTGTGACAGCCAAGCCAAAAGAGAAAGCTAGATTAAGGCACACATGCTCTCACACACACATACACAAACACATACTTAGCATTCTGGTATTTTATACTATATGGAGGCAGCAGGATGTGGATACAAATGGATTTTTCATGTATTTCTCTTGGCATTATGGCCATATTTAATGTAGCATCCAGTAAAGTTGAAATTTTAATTAAGTTTATGGTCTGACCATCTGTATTTGTTTGGAATTTCTGCCTCTTCAAAGCAAAAATGTGAACCTGGCTTTAGACCTGGAAATATCTCAGGCTGCAACCAAATGCATTATCAACAAACTGAGAATGTGTGGTCTGAAATATAAAATAAGATTAGAAGAAGGGGAGCCCATTATCAAAATATCACAAAATACCTGTATATTAATTATGCAGTCACCAGTTTATTCTGACATGCTTCATGGAAGATAAAAGGGAAATTTTATAGTTTTTCAATGGAAAAAGAGTCTTGGCATCAATAAACTGCCAAGGAATCAATTAAATACATTTTATTTGTTTCTGTGGGTTTGGGTGCTACTTTTCTTTTAATCTTCACTCTTTGCATTTTATAACTTGATAAAACTGGTGTACGATCTGGATCCAAATGTTTTAGTTAATCATTTAGGCTCCTTTTCTCTAAAACAGTAAAAACTCATTTATGTACACCAAATAAGAATAGTAAGCGTGGCCAATATAAATTGGTAAAAAGTATTTGTATGTATTATGCTTGGGAGCAATACAAAATATTCTTGTAAAATATTCCATAGTACAGACACGATGTAGACCTGCAGTCTCTTGCCTGCCCTTTGGGGGATGAATTGAGCTGCCTCTAGTTTACCTTTTCATTCTCTGTGAGGTGTTCATTAAGTAAATTAAAAGTATAACTACATGTCCAGTTTGAAATGGCAAATCTGGGTAGAAACCCTGAAACAGCATTGCCTACCTTCCTACTAAAATTCATATGAAGACCCAGGAAACAAAAATTCACAATACTGAAAACAAGGACAGTTAACCCACTGCCAGAATCTGGTAGGTCTTCCCAGTTCTTGCCTCTAGAAAAGGAGATTGTCTGTCTAGGTAGAAAACCGTTTATCCCTTCACCACCACCTTGCTGCACAAATACAAGTCTAGGCCAAGCAGAAAAGGAGGAACTGTCCTATTATATGACGGCTGCTTTCTGAGGCAGTCAGGGCCCTGTCTCTACCGCTAAACTCTCCCATTTTTGAACTAACTCTCTTCTCTCAAACTTGTCCATTAGATACATTCCTGAATTTACTCAACAATTATTTATTGTATGCCTACGATGTGCATGCCAGGCACTGTTCTAGAAGCTAGGGATACAGGAGTGAACAAAAATAAGATGTTGTGCAGCTTCCATCGAGCAAGACATATATCAGTTTTATGTCCATTTAGAGATTGACACTCAGAAAACAACTCAGCAGGAGGTGAGAGAGAGAGATGGGAGTAATAGTGCACCTTGGGAGGTGTGGCCCCTATGAAAAAGTGCTATGGGGGAACACAGAAATCTCAAGTTTTTCTTGTGTTCCATCCATTCAGAGTGACGATGAAATGGGTCTAATGAAGCCCAGCAAAGCAGAAAGAATCCTGCTAGACAGCGTGGAAGTGAACCTGTTCTATGTCAGGTGGGTTAAGTGCTATGGAGGAGACCAAAGCAGGATAAGGGGACAGGAATGTAGGGATGGGGTGGGAGTGGGGACAGAGTGGTCAGGGGAGGCCTCCCTGAGGAGGTGACATGTGAGCAGAGCCCTGAAGGACGTGAGGAGGTGAGCCATGCAGGTGTTCGGGGAAGAGCAGTCCCAGGCTGTGTGTGAGCGTCAGCCTCCACCTCCAGGCCCTGGAGTGACTCCTGGTGTGTGCTTCCGGTTTAGTCAAGGCCCAGCTGTTTCCGTCAACAGCATCTCCACAACATCTTCCTCCTTCTGTGCTCTAGAGCCTTCTTTAATCCTGATGTCTCCACCCCTGGGGAGCTGGCTTCAGGCCCAGCCTTTATGGTGGAAGAGCTGCAGGAGAAAGGAAAAAATAATAATAAACTGAGTGGCATAGACAGAAAGTATATCCAGGGGCTTTACAAAAATCGTATTTCCATTATACATATTCTAGAAAAATTATTAAATTAAAAACAAAGAACAATCCAAACAAGCCGGGAGAATGAAAGGTTGCCTACAAAAGGGTACAAATCAGCTCACCCCAGACTTGGCCTCTACAATAGCAAATTCTAGAAGACAATGAAGATACGTCTGCAGACTTTAGGAAAAGGATCGTGACACCAGAATTTCACATATTTATGTAATTGTATATGTCATTCTCAAGGATGTGGCATCTCAGAACATGAATCATTCCTGTATCCTACTTGAGGAAATTTCTAGAAGATATATTCAGATGACCAAGATATCAATGAAAATTAAGAATTCCCGAAAGAGGAAGTTGTAGCTCAAAGGTCAGAAGATCCCTTATCTACTCAGGTCAGGACCTAAAATCAGGAGCTCCAGCAGGGGTCTGAGCGCAGGGGCAAAGCTTGGCCCTACTGTGCTTCCTTCAACACAGCCTGTCCTGTGCACCTCTTTCCAGTTTCCAGCGCCAGGAAATGGGCTCATTGAGCCATATCCTTCAACTTTCATTTCAGAGGAAATCTTCTGCATGCTTAATGGCCACTGACAACAGTAATGGATCGTGTTCTCTCCCACTGCTTGCTAACAATGGCTACACTGGTCACTCTGTTAAGAAACTGAACCAGAGGAATTACTTTTTAAAGGTGCTTTCCCTGCACAAAAACAGCATGACATAGTGCAACATAATGGCCTCTTTTTTTTTCTGCCATTGAACATGACTGATGATTTTCTATACTTTTAAAAGTCATACTGAATGAGTGCTGAGTCATAGAGGTTTGATTGGGAAAGACTACTAAACCACCAAGTAACAGATCTGATATGTCACTGAACCTCTTCATACCCTCTTTCTTACAGGACCTGCAAATGTTCCTGAGTTAACAAATCCTTAATCCAAGATAATTGCAATCATGTAGGAAAAAAAGTATGGAAAAGGAATTGCAAGGAAATGCACCCAAAGTATGTCTGGGCAGTGAATTTCTAAGTGATTTTTTTCCTGCTTCATATAGTTAGCAGATTTTTTTTTACATAATTGACCACTTTTTTGGTGTTTTTTTAATTGAATTATAATTGATTAACAATAATGTATTAGTTTCAGGTGTACATCAAAGTTATATATGTATATAAGAATATATATATATTCTTTTTCAGATTCTTTTCCATTATAGGTTATTATAAGATATTGAATATAGCTCCCTGTGCTATACAGTAGGTCCTTGTTGTTTATTTTATATATAGTAGTGTGTACATGGTAATCTCAGACTCCTAATTTATCCCTTTCCTCCCCTTTCCCCTTTGGTAACCATAAATTTGTTTTCTATGTCTATGAGTCTGTTTTTTAAATAAGTTCATCTGTATCATTTTTTTAGATTCCACATATAAGTGATATATAATACTTGTCTTTCTCTGTCTGACTTACTTAGTCGATAATCTCTAGGTCCATCTATATTGCTGCAAATGGCAATATTTCATTCTTTTTTATGGCTAATATTCCATTATATATATGTATGAGTATATATATATGAGTATATATATATATATGTGTGTATATATATACACACATACACACACACCACACTTCTTTATCCGTTCATCTGTTGACGAGCACTTAGGTAGTTAACAAATATTTTTAAAACAGACTTTTAGGAAACCAGCATATGCAATTTTGTGTATACCATGTAATTGCAATTACGTAAAAATGTATACATGGAAAGGAAAATAAATCACAAAATATTTCTAAGTGAGACCATTGATACATTTTTTCCTTCGATTTTATTTGTAAATTTTCAATAAAAGCAGGTATTACATCTGTAATGGAAAATTTTTTTCTTAAATTAAAATAAGATGGTGAGTGATTTGAGCTTGCTTAAAGAGAGCAAACAGACTGCTATGTGGATGCCAAAAAAGTAACTGCTAATTATACACAATTCTCATTTTCATCAAAACTGATCAGGCAGTTTCTACTTATACTTCTAGCAGAAGCCAATGTTTTTAGCGGAAAGAGTGGAATTTCTTGTATAATATTTTAGAGTTCAAACTGCTCACATAAGCTCTTCAAGACCATTAGTAAAAATCTGTACTGAGCAAGTCCACATTAAAAAAGGATTTTCTATAGGGGGAAAGGGAACAGACCATCAGTCGTAGCCTCAAGAGGGATTAAACAGTCAGATCTTTCTAGATCCAAAGCAGATCCTGCCAGGTGCTCAGAAAGAGCGCTGGTCTTTTGTGTAAACCCCATCATACAGCCTGGTCCAATTTGGACACCAACTCATTCCTTAATTCCCTTCAGACCCCAAGGTTAAAGTTAGAAAGACCCACAGATGTAGGATGCCAAGTTCACTGTTGTATCTTAGAACATGGTATTGACTCAACATTTGAGAGTTGAAAAATCTGCTGAATGTGCTCACCTTTACTGAAGGATTGGAAATAACAAAAAGAAACAAGTAAAAAATCAAAATAAAAGCAAGAACCTTCAAGCTGAGTCATAATAGGTGCGCTTCCAAATGGGAGTCACCTGCTAGCTCTGTCTCTTCTTCCCTGGCGTGCAGCCAGCATCTTGCAATGGCTGGTACCTTCCCACAAGAACACCCTAGACTCAGTTTTCTTCTCCCCAGAGCCCAGGCCCCAACCAGTGCTTGAATGAGGACCTTGCAGTTGAGGATCTTCTACCTTCCAGGATGGCTGACCATCCAAGAAGCCCTGACCTTCAACGAACATCTCACTCCTATCGCCAACAGGCAATGCATCAGGATTCAACCTGACATGTTACCTTTTCCAAAGTTTGGGACATTTTGTCTAAAGTAACACCAAAGGGAGTCATACACTAAAGGTGTTGGGCTTTGCTATTCCCAGTCCCACTCCCACCCTTTGCAGGCTTCCCACCTGCAAAAAACAATCTAGACTTTCTCTCCTCCTGCTCCAGCTCACCTCTGCTCCAGCTCTCCCGGTGAAACTATTTGGTAACTCTTTAGGAAGCAAAATCATGTCCAGATTCATAGTAGTCTAAAGCTGCATTAAGAACAAACAATCATATCCTACAAGAAACAATCTACCAAAATTTCATCTCACTCACAATGAAGACGGCCTTTTATTTTACTTTGCTGATCTATTTAGATGTCATTGTCTTAAATCTTTCCACTTCTGAGTAGGTTTGTTTTTCCTTTGAATTACCGAAAGGCTCATTAAAGAGGCTTTCCCAAAACAGTGTATTCTCAAAGTGTAAATCAAGGCACACTTTCTCCAGCCATGTTTCTCAGTTTGTCCACAGCTGTCCCGCCTCAGAACGACTAGTGTGCTTTTTAAAAATGCAGATTCCCTAGGACCTGCCCAAGATCTTCTGAATCAGAATTTCTTAGGAATGGGCCCCAGACATTCCATTTGAAAGCAAATTTCTGGAGGAAAGAATATATGTGGCTCACAGTATGTTTGCAGTTAATATGTGATGAATAAATTAACATGAAAAGGGGGAAAAGTTTTCTCAGTGCTTCTAATGCAAGCTAAAGTATAAGAACCACTGTTTTCTCTAGAAAAACAAACTGAAGTTTAAAATTTTTGATCTGTTCTTTCCACGCTCCCTTCGATGTTTTTCCATCAATTCCAAATTACTAGAGTTCAGACTCAGCTCAAGAACCCTGTTGCATCCCACTTTACAGATAGCAAAAGGGATTGAAGACGTGCTCTTATACAGAATTCACAACTTCAAAAGCATCTGACTTCAAAAGCATAACAACAATAGCCAATATTTATCAAGCACTCACAGTGGTCCATGTGCTTTACAGACATTATCATACATAATCCACACTATGAAAAGATAAAATCTTACAAAATAGATGCCATTATTCCCATTTGGCACTTGAAGAAACTGACAGAATTTGAACCCAGGTGGTGTGTTTTGTCATCCAAAATTTGGGCTTTTCCTGCTGTGGCCTGATGCCTGCGCCTACCCTGAGTTTTCTTTTGTTTTGCCCAAATATATTCTATATGCTCACCAATGCCTTCGATTACTTATTTAGAGCTATCCTGTTAACTTAAAGCTTTGTTTTCTACTAAAACTTGCATTTTATTACTCTCCAGGCATTAATATCAGATTAGTTACTAAAAAACTTTTGATAAGGAAAGGATGGCAAAAGTGTAAAAGGTTGGATGCAGAGGGTGGGAAGGAGGCCTCTGGCATCACTGAGGAGAGGGCACCCATGATCAGTGGCTGTTACCCTCACAGTTTTACCCAGGACCATCTTGCCCTGGAAGCCAATACTAACCTCTTAAGGTCCATGGTCACTGAGGACAGCCCTGTTATGCCAATAGCCAAGCTTTTCAGAGGATCTCTGTATATGTATGAAAAGGGGGGAGATGTTAACCACCTGGAGAGAGACAAGTATACAGTTGATATCAATTAAAATAGGTATGTTTGTTCTTCATGCTACTTCTTTGTTGATCTCTGCTATAAAAATCGATGCATTGGGGGTGTGATTCAATCTGGTAAATCACTTTTATGAACTTTTCCTTAAAAGTTAGACCAGTACCTGGCCCTCCATTATTCATAAAGGAAGTGACCCCAAAGAGGTGGTTTAGCATCTGAGAAGGGAATGGAAGGTGGGAGGAATCATGTAGAAGTTGGGCATTTGCTTCTTAATTTCACTATTTCCATTTTAGAGTATGTTTTTTAACTGCCAGCTCTGAGTTCAGGGAAGGTGTCTCTCTGGCTTACTGGCACCTAGTACTGCAGCTAGACCAGAGAAGGTACTCATTAAACATTTGTGATGAATGTTGTATTTGAAGCCTTTCAGAAAACCCTATGTCAGCTTTGTTACAGTGATTCTGAATTTTCTAAACTCTTACAGAGCAATAGAATTAAATGCAGTAACAACGTCTTGAGTTGTGAAATAACTGAGCCCGTATGTAAGATTTCAAACGTTCTCTTTTGTTACTAAAGATCTAACTAGAAAAATGGAATAAAACAAAGTATGATAGATTAGAACAGTGTTGAAGAATCACATCAATCCAAATTTAAAAATATCACAACAATGTTTGTTACTATTTTTCTCTTTCCTTTTGTTCCAGAATGATACTACTTGGTCCAGGAACAATGAATCATTTGTCATTATGCTCTTTTCCAAATAAAATAGCTATGTAGGGTGGATTTATAGACAAAAGCCTTCTTCGGTCTAAAGACAGGCTAGGGTAATATGTTTAAGACTGGTGATTAATAGCAGTTATAGGAATGTCTTACTTAAGTTTTAAAGTCTTAAAAAAAATCAGTCTTTAGGTTGCTCCAAGTTTGTTGCTAAGCATCATAAATATGGGTAATGTATTATTTCTTTATGGAGGTATAACTCTTAAAGTAAAATGGCTTTGTTTTGTTTTCAAAAGTATATACTATTCAGGTCTATTGGATGTGGAGTCATAAACAATCTATTTATTGTGGTTTATGCTAATCCTACAAGAATCATTGATACTTCCACATTAGAATGAGAGAATTATAGAATAATAAAGTTAGAAAAGACTTCAAAAGCTCATAAGGTATGGGCCTTGTTGATACTCATATTATGGGCTAAGCAATATGATAAAAATTCTTAAAAATATGCATTCCCTCTGACCCAGTAAGTCTACTTCAAGGAATTTATCAGAATGTGTATAAAGATAAATGTATAAATATGTACATCATATCCCTATTTATAATGGCATGAAATTGGAAACAGCCTAGATGTGCAACAGTGGAAGATTAGTAAAATACTTTATGGTATCTCTGGTCATTTGCAACCACTGAAGCATATTTGTTGATATAGAAAATGTTCACCATCTATTGTGAAGTAAAAGCTGAGAAGGAGACAAAGTATGGCTGGTATGATGCCATTTTGGTGAGTACAAAGCTGTGCTTTTATGTGTGTGCATGCACATGGGGGTGCCCACACACACGGGAAGAGAACCATCTAAATATTTATAGTGCTTGGATTGGATATTTCTTGTGCCTCACATCCCCTTACTCAGCCTTTTCACTTTAGTCATTGCTGTTGAAACCAGGTGAGCAGGTGTTTTCTCAACCTACTGATTCATCTGCAGAAACCCTCTCAACCTTCTGAGGTCTGTGCAGATTTGGAAGAGCAAGAGAGTTCATGCCCCGTATGGTGACCCCTGACCAAGGGAAGGTGGGAGTCAGTGAATAAATATTTCAAGTGGTGTGCTGGCAAGTGTTTAACATCAGCTCTATGACAAAAAGAGGCCTGATTTGTGGCATTCACCAATTTCCCTCTGGGAAATACTCCCACTGTGGTCAGTTTCAAGCAACCAACCTGATGTCACTGAACACAAAGTTGGCAAGAGACATGCACCGTAGACTGCGGCAAGCTGGGCCAAACAGGCTCCAGCACACCACTGAATGATACCCACCTCTTCCATCTCTTGAGCGGACAATCTACAGCACATTCTATACGTCTCATCTCCTCAGATGGTACCCAGTGATTGAGTCCTACTTGCCCAGAGTGGTCAATAATTTGATAATATACCTTTGAATTGCCTTTCCATCCTTCCCTATTTCCGTCTCTCCAGTCCTCCACTGTTGTTCCCTGGGATCACTTCCCAAAAGAAACAACCTGAGCCCTTGTCTAATGCTCTTCCTGTGGAAAGCCAAGGTAAAACAGAAGTTATTTGGGGATATGACCATTCTGAGTAGCTTGAATTTTTTTATTTGTGCTTTGTAGTGTTCTCAGTTTCTTGTATCCATTATGTCACTTATGTAATTTAAAGGAAAATAAGTATTATTTAAAACTATGGAGGGTGGGATGAATTGGGAGATTGGGATTGACATATATACACTATTTTTAACGTCTTTATTGGAGTATATTGCTTTACAATGGTGTGTTAGTTTCTGCTGTATAACAAAATGAATCAGCTATACATATACATATATCCCCATATCCCCTCCCTCTTCTGTCTCCCTCCCACCCTTCCTATCCCACCCCTCTAGGTGGTTGCAAAGCACCAAGCTGATCTTCCTGTGCTATGCAGCTGCTTCCCACTAGCTATATATTTTACATTTGGTAGTGTATATATGTCAGTGTTACTCTCACACTTCGTCCCAGCTTACCCTTCCCCCTCCCCGTGTCCTCAAGTCCATTCTCTACGTTTGTATCTTTATTCCTGTCCTGTCCCTAGGTTCATCAGAACCTTTTTTTTTTTTTTTTTTTGATTCCATATATATGTGTTAGCATATGGTATTTGTTTTTCTCTTTCTGACTTACTTCACTCGGTATGACAGGCTTTAGCTCCATCCACATCACTACAAATAGCTCAATTTCATTTCTTTTTATGGCTGAGTAATATTCCATTGTATATATGTGCCACATCTTCTTTATCCATTCATCTGTCAATGGACACTTAGATTGCTTCCATGTCCTGGCTACTGTAAATAGTGCTGCAATGAACATTATGGTACATGACTCTTTTTGAATTATGGTTTTCTCAGGGTATATGCCCAGTAGTGGGATTGCTGGGTCATATGGTAGTTCTACTTTTAGTTTACCTCCATACTGTTCTCCATAGTGGCTGTATCCATTTACATTCCCACCAACAGTGCAAGAGGGTTCCCTTTTCTCCACACCCTCTCCAGCATTTATTGTTTGTAGATTTTTTGATGATGGCTATTATGACTGGTGTGAGGTGATACCTCATTGTAGTTTTGATTTCCATTCCTCTAATGATTAGTGACGTTGAGCATCTTTTCATGTGTTTGTTGACAATCTGTGTATCTTCTTTGGAGAAATGTCTATTTAGGTCTTCTGCCCATTTTTGGATTGGGTGGTTTGTTTTTTTGATATTGAGCTGCATGAGCTGCTTGTATATTTTGAAGATTAATCCTTTGTCAGTTGCTTCATTTGCAAATATTTTCTCCCATTCTAAGGGTTGTCCTTTCGTCTTGTTTATGGTTTCCTTTGCTGTGCAAAAGCTTTTAAGTTTCATTAGGTCCCATTTGTTTATTTTTGTTTTTAATTTCATTTCTCTACGAGGTGGGTCAAAAAGGATCATGCTGAGATTTATGTCATAGAGTGTTCTGCCTATGTTTCCCTCTAAGAGTTTTATAGTGTCTGGCCTTACATTTAGGTCTTTAATCCGTTTTGAGTTTATTTTTGTGTATGGTGTTAGGAAGTGTTCTAATTTCATTCTTTTACATGTAGCTGTCCAGTTTTCCCAGCACCACTTATTGAAGAGGCTGTCTTTCCTCCATTGTATATTCTTGCCTCCTTTATCAAAGAAAAGTTGACCATATGTGCGTGGGTTTATCTCTGAGCTTTCTATCCTTTTCCATTGATCTATATTTCTGTTTTTGCACCAGTACCATATTGTCTTAATTACTGTAGCTTTGTAGTATAGTCTGAAGTCAGGAAGTCTGATTCCTCCAGCTCCATTTTTTCCCTCAAGACTGTGTTGGCTATTCAGAGTCTTTTGTGTCTCCATACAAATTTTAAGATTTTTTGTTCTAGTTCTGTAAAAAATGCCACTGGTAATTTGATAGGGATTGCATTGAATCTGTAGATTGCTTTGGGTAGTAGAGTCATTTTCACAATATTGATTCTTCCAATCCAAGAACATGGTATAACTCTCCATCTATTTGTATCACCTTTAATTTCTTTCATCAGTGTCTTATAGTTTTCTGCATACAGGTCTTTTGTCTCCCTAGGTAGGTTTATCCCTAGGTATTTTATTCTTTTGTTGCAATGGTAAATGGGAGTGTTTCCTTAACTTCTCTTTCAGATTTTTCATCATTAGTGTGTAGGAATGCCAGAGATTTCTGTGCATAAATATTGTATCCTGCAAGTTTACCAAATTCATTGATCAGCTCTAGTAGTTTTCTGGTGACATCTTTAGGATTCTCTATGTATAGTATCATGTCATCTGCAAACAGTGACAGTTTTACTTCTTCTTTTCCAATTTGTATTCCTTTTATTTCTTTTCCTTCTCTGATTGCCATGGCTAGGACTTCCGAAACTATGTTGAATAATAGTGGTGAGGGTGGGCAGCCTTGTCTTGTTCCTGATCTTAGAGGAAATACTTTCAGTTTTTCACCATTGAGAACGGTGTTGGCTGTGGGTTTGTCATATGTGGCCTTTATTATGTTGACATAGGTTCCCACTATGCCTACTTTCTGGAGAGTTTTTATCATAAATGGGTGTTAAATTTTGTCATAAGCTTTTTCTGCATCTATTGAGATGATCATATGATTTTTCTCCTTCAATTTGTTAATATGGTATATCACATTGATTGATTTGTGTATATTGAAGAATCCTTGCATTCTTGGGATAAACCCCACTTGATCATGGTGTATGTTCCTTTTAATGTGCTGTTGGATTCTGTTTGCTAGTATTTTGTTGAGGATTTTTGCATCTATATTCATCAGTGATACTGGCTTGTAGTTTTTCTGTGTGTGACATCTTTGTCTGGTTTTGGTATCAGGGTGATGGTGGCCTCACAGAATGAGTTTGGGAGTGTTCCTCCCTCTGCTATATTTTGGAAGAGTTTGAGGAGGATAGGTGTTATCTCTTCTCTAAATGTTTGATAGAATTCGCCTGTGAAGCCATCTGGTCCTGGGCTTTTGTTTGTTGGAAGATTTTTAATCACAGTTTCAATTTCAGTGCTTGTGATTGGTCTGTTTATATTTTCCGTTTCTTCCTGGTTCAGTCTCGGAAGGTTGTGCTTTTCTAAGAATTTGTCCATTTCTTCCAGGTTGTCCATTTTATTGGCATATAGTTGCTTGCAGTAATCTCTCATGATCCTTTGTATTTCTGCAGTGTCAGTTGTTACTTCTCCTTTTTCATTTCTAATTCTGTTGATTTGAGTCTTCTCTCTTTTTTTCTTGATGAGTCTGGCTAATGGTTTATCAATTTTGTTTATCTTCTCAAAGAACCAGCTTTTAGTTTTATTGATCTTTGCTATCGTTTCCTTCATTTCTTTTTCATTTATTTCTGATCTGATCTTTATGATTTCTTTTCTTCTGCTAACTTTGGGGGTTTTTTGTTCTTCTTTCTCTAATTGCTTTAGGTGTAAGGTTAGGTTGTTTATTTGAGATTTTTCTTGTTTCTTGAGGTAGGGTTGTACTGGTATAAACTTACCTCTTAGAACTGCTTTTGCTGCATCCCATGGGTCATCGTGTTTTCATTGTCATTTGTTTTTAGGTATGTTTTGATTTCCTCTTTGATTTCTTCAATGATCTCTTGGTTATTTAGTAGCGTATTGTTTAGCCTCCATGTGTTTGTATTTTTTACAGATTTTTTCCTGTAATTGATATCTATTCTCATAGCATTGTGGTCGGAAAGGATACTTGATATGATTTCAATTTTCTTCAATTTACCAGGGCTTGATTTGTGACCCAAGATATGGTCTAGCCTGGAGAATGTTCCATGAGCACTTGAGAAGAAAGTGTATTCTGTTGTTTTTGGATGGAATGTCTTATAAATATCAATTAAGTGCATCTTGTTTAATGTATCATTTAAAGCTTGTGTTTCCTTATTTATTTTCATTTTGGATGATCTGTCCATTGGTGAAAGTGGGGTGTTAGAGTCCCCTACTATGATTGTGTTACTGTCGATTTCCCCTTTAATGGCTGCTAGCATTTGCCTTATGTATTGAGGTGCTCCTATTTTGGGTGCGTAAATATTTACCATTGTTATATCTTCTTCTTGGATTGATCCCTTGATTATTATGTAGTGTCCTTCTTTTGTCTCTTGTAATAGTCTTTATTTTAAAGTCTATTTTGTCTGATATGAGAATTGCTACTCCAGCTTTCTTTTGTTTTCCATTTGCATGGAATATCCTTTTCCATCCCCCCACTTTCAGTCTGTATGTGTCCCTAGGTCTGAAGTGGGTCTCTTGTAGACAGCATATGTATGGGTCTTGTCTCTGTACCCATTCAGCCAGTCTGGGTCTTTTGGTTGGATCATTTAATCCATTTACATTTAAGGTGATTATCGATATGTATGTTCCTATTACCATTTTCTTAGTTGCTTTTGTAGGTCTTTTCCTTCTCTTGTGTTTCTTGCCTAGAGAAGCTCCTTTAGCATTTGTTGTAAAGCTGGTTTGCTGGTCCTGAATTCTATTAACTTTTGCTTATCTGTAAAAGTTTTAATTTCTCCATTGAATCTGAATGAGATCCTTGCTGGGTAGAGTAATCTTGGTTGTAGGTTTTTCCCTTTCATCACTTGAAATACGTCCTGCCACTTCCTTCTGGCTTCCAGAGTTTCTGCTGAAAAATCAGCGTTAACCTTATAGGGATTCCCTTGTATGTTATTTGTTGCTTTTCCCTTGCTGCTTTTAATATTTTTTCTTTGTATTTAATTTTTGATAGTTTGATTAATATGTGTCTCAGCATGTTTCTCTTTGGATTTATCCTGTATGGTATTCTCTGTGCTTCCTGGACTTGATTGACTATTTCCTTTCCCATGTTGGGGAAATTTTCAACTATAATCTCTTCAAATGTTTTCTCAGACCCTTTCTTTTTCTCTTCTTCTTCTGGGACCCCTATAATTCGAATGTTGGTCCATTTAATGTTGTCCCAGAGGTCTCTGAGACTGTCCTCAATTCTTTTCATTTTCTTTTCTTTATTCTGCTCCAAGGCTGTTATTTCCACCATTTTATCTTCCAGCTCGCTTATCCGTTCTTCTGCCTCAGTTATTCTGCTATTGATTCCTTCTAGAGTATTTTTAATTTCAGTAATTGTGTTGTTCATCACCATTTCTTTGCTCTTTAGTTCTTCTAGATCCTTGTTAAATGTTTCTTGTATTTTCTCCAGTCTGTTTCTGAGATTTTGGATCATCTTTACTATCATTACTCTTAATTCTTTTTCAGGTAGGTTGCCTATGTCGTTTTCATTTATTTGGTCTTGTGGGTTTTTAACCTTGCTCCTTTGTCTGTAACATATTTTTTTGTTGTTTCATTTTTTTGTTGTTGTTGGTGGGTGGTGCTGTATTCCTGTCTTACTGGTTGTTTAGCCTGAGACGTCCAGCACTGGAGTTTGCAGGCAGTTGGATAGAGCCAGGTCTTGTTGCTTAGATGAGGACCTCCAGAAGGCCTCACTCCCATTAATATTCCCTGGGGTCTGAGGGTCTCTGTTAGTCCAGCGGTTTGAACTCAGAGTTCTCACCACAGGAGCTCGGGCCCAACCTCTGGCCTGGGAACCAAGATCTCACAAGCTTTGTGGCCTGGTTAAAAAAAAAAAGAAGAAAGAAAGAAAAAAAGGAGCAGTGCAATATCAAAGAATAAAAAACAAAATAAAATTAGCAAGATAAAAAATATATTAGGAAAAATAAAACTGTAATTGAAACAACTGCAACGAGGTAAAATAAAACCACAACAGAAAAAAGAAAAATAAATAAAAGGGGGGACGGGGAACAAGCCAAAAGGAGAGAACAATAAAGTATAAAGAATAAAATAAAATTAGAAAAATAAAAGATCTATTAGGAAAAATAAAAATGTAAAAGAATCAACAACAATGAAGCAACAAGGTAAAACACAACCCCAATCTAAAAGAGGAAAAAAGAAAAAAAAAAGCCTTGGCTATGGAGGCAGAGTTTAGGCAGGGGTGGAACTTAGGCAGAGGCGGGGTTTAGGGTGGGGTGGGGCCTAGGCGGGTTGGGGGGGGTGACGTTTGAGCGTGGGGTGGGGCCTAGGCTCAGGACCCACGTAGCCGGAAAAGGCCCTGGGAGCAGGGCCTAGGCGGGGTCTCTGCTTAGGACCTGCACAGAAGCAGAGAGGCAGCACGCAGAAAGGAGGGCCTCTGGAGTGTGGGGTTCTGGAGTTTGGAGGTAGGGCCCTGAGTGAGGGTGTGTGGGCGGGGTTTAGGCCCAGCGCCTTGGAGGGGGTCTCCGAGTGTAGAGGTCAGGCCCTGGTGGGGGTGTAGGGGCGGGGCTTGGGCTCTGCGCTGCAGGAAGGAGCCTCTGAGGGTAGAGGATTAGGCCCGGGAGCCCAACAGGCTCCCCGGTACCTAAGTGGACAGGGAAGGCACTGGCTGCATTCCCTTCTGTTCCTTCGTGCCCCTCCTCCCCTTCTCCCCCGGGGTTTTACCTGTCCCCACTGGACCCCTAACCGTGGGTGGGTCCTGCTGGGTGCAGGAACTCCTCCTCTCCCCCAGCCACCCCTCGGGGTGCTGGTCCTAGAGGTCCGGCCTTTACTTTTGCTCCCCCTTCCCTCCCTCCCATTCCCTCAGGACCCACGTGGCTGGAGGGGGGGGGCCTCGGTGGGCACAGGATCAGGCCCCGGGATCTCAGCAGGTTCCTGGGCACCCAAGTGGGCAGGGGAAACCTGGCCATACTCCCTTTTGATCCTCTGCCCTCCCAGTGGTTCCCCAGTTTCCCCCTTGGGGCGTGGGATCCCTTCCCCTCCCCCAGCCACCCTTCGGGGGCGCCAGTCCTGTCCCACCTCCACTTCTCCTCCCCCTTCACTCCCCCCACACCCCATGTCCTACCCAGTTGCTGGGGGTTCCTCCCGTCCCCTTAGGTGTCCGTGGTCCCCCACCGGTGCCTGGTAGGTGCCCTAATTGTGTGGAGGCGCGAATTCCACGTCCTCTTAGTACGCCATCTTGACTCTGCCCATCTATATACACTATTGATACTACGTATAAAATAGGTAACTAATGAGAACCTACTGTATAGCACAGGGAACTCTACTCAGTGCTCTGTGGTGATCTAAATGGGAAGGAAATCCAAAAAAGAGGGAATATATGTATACATATAGCTGATTCATTTTACTGTACAGTGTAAACACAGTATTGTAAAGCAACTATACTCCAATAAAAATTTAAAAACAAATAAATAAAATAAAATTGTGGGTAAATTCTGTATGTCGTACTAGGGTCCCTGTAAATTGGAGCACATGATACAATTTAGGAAGGTCTAGCTGCCTCCAGAGCTCACATTTGTTTTTCTCCATGCCTGCTGGTCCTGTTCTCCTATAATGCAGACATGAGACTGATACATAGGATGGGGAAGGAAAGAAGGATATGCCCAGGAAAGCAAGAATTAATGGAATAGATAATTTTTATTTATTTTTCTTGTTGGCTTATTTTTTCTTTAATCCCATCAAGGGTCACATATAGGTATTCATTAAAGGATAATGGAAATAGTAATTATAGACATGAAAGTTATGATTCACAAAGTTTAATGATGAGAAAAAGAATGTTGGCATACCATTCATATTTAGAAAGATAATCACTAAGTATAATGAGTTTTCAAAACTTGCCAGTTGACAAGGAGGCGATAACATTATCATTATTTTCAGGAAATACTTCATCCTGAGAAAACCTCTGCAGGAAAAAAATCTTGTAGTTAAAAGAGAATTTAGTTAGGCATCCAGACACAAATGTCTATAGATATTATAAATGGTAAGGGGGATATATAATAGAACAAATATTTTTGTTTGCAGTGTAAAAAAAGCACACATATATGTATTAACCCCAACAATAAATATGTGGGACCCATATCAAAAACTGCCAAATTTTACTGAGGGATATGAGTCTTAGAAAAATGGAGGGACTACCATGTGAAGGGATTTGGAGTCCTTAACCTAATTTCCTTTCCCCCTACAATAAGGTCAGAGATTGTTTTGAACCCCCAACAGTTACAGTGCAGGACTTCAGAGAATCTTTCCAGGATGCCTCTTTCCCATTTGCTCTGTCTGGAGTGTCTAGATGTGTGTGTATTATATATACATATATGTGCATACACACATACATGCATGCACACACAGAAATGTGTGTATATTTATATACATACATATAAAACCATAACTATGGAAAGAAATACACCTAAAGGTTTAAAAAATCTATATGCAGTAGATTTATAGTGACATTTATTTTCTTCTTTGTAGTTTTTCCATTTTCTGCAATAAGAGTATATTATATATTCTATAATCAGAAAAGAAGTATTTAAAATCAAATTCAAATGGGACAGAACAGTTTTAGACTCTCAGGTACTTATGCCTAAGTTCTCCCCCTCAAGCCTGTATCACTACCCACCTGATGGCAGTCATCAAAATTCAGTCATCAAGTTCGAGGCGCTTGGGGGTACAGGCTTCATAAATTTGGCCTATTTCAGTGGCAGCACAGGTCACAACTGGGAAGCTTAAAATCTACATAGCTGAAATGAAAGTATGACTTAGCAATGTCTTGGAGTTCGAGATGCTAAGACACGAGTTCAGTGACAGGGTGCTATTCTTCTCTTGGGCAACTGGTTTATCAGGTGCTGGTTTTTATTTCCATCTTTCCTCAGAGTGAAATTCATGTCACATCTTTTCCAACTCCATATGATCTTAAAGTATGTATTTTGGGAATATATAACATTTTGCTTGCTCATAGTTTCTCTTTGACCTGATTATCTTTTTATTTTGGCATTATTCTACTGTATTTTATGTCTCGCTATATAATCTGCCTGAAATCATTTTGGAAGAGAAAGGACACAAAAATCAACAAACTAAACAGAGTCAGGAACACACTGAGTTCCTCAGGGCCTTCCCAAGACTCTGGGAGCTCCATAAGAGGCACCGCTCAGTGCAGGGGAAAGAATTAATTGGGGAAAGGAAGACCAGCTTCCAAACATGCCCTTCTCACAAGTGAGGCCTGAGTCAAGTTGCTTAGCTTCCCTGGACCTCAGTGTATGGAAGGTTTGCTTTCTTCTCCCAAATTCTTTGGAACTTCCTCTTGTCCTGGTTTCCCTGACTTGTAAAAGCCATACACATTACCTGCCATAAAGTAAGTGTGGATGATGAGGGCCACCATTTAACAAATGTTCTACATAGATGTGTATGTAGGGCAGTATGGGACGTTAAAATTTTCATACTTTTTACCCTAAAACCCAACTTCTCTGAGTTAATTCTGAGAATTTCTTTCAAGACCTATTATCAAGATATTTATAGCAGGTTCATTCCTAATGGCAAAAAAATTTGATACCAGATAAATATTCAACTATAGGGAACCAGGATAAGTAGTTTCTCAAATGTAATTTAAAAACTCTAAATATTAAGATGAGGTAGAAATGGGGAAAATAATATGTATAATAAAAACAAAAGAAAACATATAACTAAATTGTATATATACATATATGTGTATATATACACATACATATATACATGTATGTGTATGTATACACATTATATACATACATATATATTATATATACATATATATACATATTATATAGTCAGTATGACTGCACAGGAATTTAAATGGCTGAGTTTGAAGTAGAGTTATAAGTATATTTTGGGGGTATGACAGGTAGGAAAAAATTAAATGATTATTGCTAGTATCAAGTCATTGATTGCTTTGAACATTTAAGTTCAAAACTTCGGATAGACTTTTACTTATGCAAGTGTTAGTGCCCATAAATGTATTCAAACCATAAATTCCTCATCCATGGATCTGATAATCATTTGAGAAAATGTCAGCGTAAATTATTGCCTCATGAAAAACTGGGCAACTTCTCTCACGGTTTTAACAGTTTTCAGCTATTTTTGGCTTTAACAGGACTAAGTTTTTTCCAAGAGTTCTTTTGCTTCTGCTGCTTATTCTTTACTGTATGTCATAATTCTATGTTTGTAGCAAAATAATCATTTCTGTAGCAACCAACTGGGATGTCTCAAGGAGAAGATTATGACTTCAGGAAAGGAATAAACAATAGGAGAGAATGAATAATGAAAATAATCATGATTCTTATTCTCAGTAAGAATAGAATATGAGGATGAGAAAGTATCTTACAGGTCTTTGAGAATTATTGCAGCCTTAAAAATACTACTTCAGCCAGTTTTCCAGGAGACGTCAGTTATTCCAGGAGGCAAGCTCCTCTTATACCACAGAGCACTGTATGCATAAAAGAGGTGAGGGATGGAGGGAAGCCTAATAAAGTCTCCATAACACTTTGATTTACTATTGTGTATTAGAAAGAAATGCATAGGTATATGTAAGTACACTATGGGGGCAGAGCTGAACTACTCTTTTTTAATTTACTCTTTTTCTAGAACAAAAGGAATTCATAGGAAGTAGGACAGAAAGAGTAAGCCATTCGAAGACTTTGTTTAAATGAAGCAGGGATTAATTTGGTCTACACTTTTTTTTTTGAGTATGAATATTACTGTATTTATTCTCATAGAGGCAATTTTTCTATAGCTTGAACAATTAAAAAACATTCTGGATGAATCAAAAATATAAAACAGTTATCGATAGAATGTACTTGTATCATCTGTATTTTAGAGCAAGTATTACATAGTAAAGTGATTAATAACATGGCCTATGGGCAACCCTAAATGTGTAGCACTTCAACGTATAGCAACTTGCATGTTCCACAATTTGCCCTTTGGACTCTACACTAGATCTACCTTCGCTGTCAGTTACCTCAGCCAGCCAGCCAACATGCAGTCGGCCAATTCTGAGGAAAGATAGCCCCGCAGAACACCAGGAAATGTTTTTTGAATTTGTTTTCATTGTGGTATATGTTATAGATGGTAAAATGCACATATCTGAATTGTGTAATTCTAGGACTTTGACGAATGTGTGTGTCCAGGTAACCACTACCCAAATCAAGATAGACATTTCTATCACCCCAGAAAGCTCCCTCATGCCTCATTCCTCCCCTCTTGCCTCTACCAAGGTAACCACCATTCAGATTGCTTTCACCTTAGATGAGTTTTGCCTGTTAAAAAACATTGTGTAAATGGAATCATAAAGTATATGTTCTTCTGTGTCTAGCTTCTTTTGTTCAACAGTTTTTGAGAGTTTTTGAGATTCATCCACATGGTTACATATATCAGTAATTCCTTCCTTTTTATTGCTGAGTAGTATCCCATTGTATGAATGGCTCATTTTAATTTGTGCATACTGATTGATCATTTGTGACCTGTCTATATCATATAAATTGTAAACCACAAGCCAGCCTGCTTATATGACCTATACTTCTTCTCTCATCTAATGATCAATATTTTGCATTTCTAAGCATTAAAATGATGTTAAAACTCTATAATTTGGACTGATAGAAAAAGCCAAAAGGAAAGAATATTTTTAAAAGCAAAGTTTCATTTCTTTCATATTTATACCTGAACTACTAGCTACCTTTTGTGCAAAGTGGAGATTTTCTTCTCAGGACTACTTTAATGAATCCACAGGGATTTTAATTAGCACATCAATTACTTCAGAGCTACCACAGGGCAAATTTTGTGGGGCAGGCAAACTTTGATTTGGAAATCCACCCCCATCACCCCTTTCATTGCCCCCTCTTCCTTCTCAGGGCTCTTTACCCCATGCCCTCCCCAGGACGGCTATCCCAACTCCAGTCTCACATGGCCTTGATCACAGCTGGCTATGACAGATGGAAATGGTTCTAATAAGTTAATTCCAGGGGTTAGATAATGAGGGCTTAAGGGGTTTTCCTTGCCAGAGGGAATTTACATTTTAAAAAGGGAAGTCTTGGAAAGCAATGCCCAGCATGTGGAAGGTAATCCATAAACGTTATCTCCATTCCCTTGAAGAACCAAAGTTATGAGACTTTAAAAGTAAAGTGAGATAGAGGACAAGATAGATATTGTCAGAACAAGATATCATAGCATCCTTTGAACTCTACTGAATTCTACTCACAATGTTGTTGTGGAACTGCCAGCGAGCATCTTGCTGTTGCAGAAAGACAAGCAGAAGAGTGGACTCTGACACAGAGAGGAGCAGCCTGCGAAATCATACCAGTCCTGGGTTCGGACGTGCCTTGGACTTCCTTTACTAAAGCTCCAGCTATGGCTGTGTGTGATCCTTCACAAATGGGGAAGAACGGTACTTTGAAATACTAGCCTATGCTCCTTCTTTCCCCAATATTCGAAGCTACCCCATCCTTCCCCCAATTCAGAGAGCAGAGGGTGTGTGTGTGGCGGGGGGTGTGTGTATGTGTGTACCTGTGTGCACATGCGCCCTCAGAGTACGGTTGCCATAACAGAAATGCAAAGAGGCAGAAAAGAGACGTTGACTTTCAAAAAGGACTTTTGAAACTAGAGACAATAGTTTGAGATAAAGCATTTTTGAGTTTCAAAAACCTCGATTATCAGAATCAAAACCAAGATCCTTAAGGACTAGAGGCATAAAATTTATCCTATTATTCACAGATTTGGAAAAAACCTTTTCCAAAGGAGACACAGACCTTTCATACAGAGAGGAGGAGAAAGCAAGCTGTTTAGACACTGGTAGGTGTTCCAAAGAAGGAGTCAGATAGGTAGTCTCCTGATAAATTTGAGGATCTGAGAGCAATCAATGGCTGTGTCTCACTCCTTAGCTGAGGTGCACTGAAGTAGCAAATCTCGCCGTGGTCTCCCACACTAGCATAGTAGGACAGCAGCAGTAGACGACGTACAGTCTGTCTAGGCAGAGAGAGCCTTAGGCACCCTCACTCCGCAAGTCACACAGGAGAGTATTTGAAAGTCCTGAAGGAAATTACCTTGATGCCATGGTAGCCTCTAAATATACCAGCAAGTTATCCCAGAGGTGCTGGATCAGAAAGGCTCGGAGACCACATTAAGATGTGTAAATCACACAATTTATTAGATCAATTTAAAATACACAACAAAACAGAAAGAGGTGGGGTCAGGTAGAATACTTAGGAGAGGGTGTGAGCAAGATGGAAGGACCACACTACCTGAAACCTGGCTTATGCAATGCTCATAGGACCCCTCTCCCTGCCCCATCAGGCTTTCCTGCTGATGGTGTGGCTACAAGGACCAAAGATGAGGTTTGAGCAAAGAGGCCTAAGATATAGAAGATGCCTGGGACCAACACAGACACTTGTTTGTAGGAGAGACACAGGGGTGTGTAGACCTGGCCAGAGTTGTGGCTCACCTGTTAGCCTGATGAGCAGCTGTGGATTTTATCTGGCAGAGGACATTTGGGGCTAGAATGGGTGTCACCAATGGCTGGCTAATTTAAGACCTCATGAATGTGGAGTGCTTCATACCTCCTGCGTATTTAGTATATTATGAAGATTAGGTGCTTCTGGTGCCCCATGTATATTGAGTGTTTTGTGGAAATTAGGTGTCTCTTTGTTCTTGCCTTCCTTTTCATCTGTGTTCAGTACACATAAGCCTCACTTAGTTTATGTTTGACATGTCTCACAAGTTACTAACTTCTCTGTATTTAACACATTTATTGAGTGTTATCCCATTTCTTTTTTTCTGTAACAGAATTGAGTATTCTCAAATATTAGAGAAAATGAATATTCACCCATTACACACATCCCCGCACACACACCACGAGGTCACAAACAATGTTTATGGGTTGACCTGCACACCAGAAGCTACAGTCACCTGAGAGACCAATTACCAGAGACCAAATAAGAACTCAGACGTCTTGGCAAATGATAGTTGGAAGACTGAGACCCAGATACCCTTCAGGAGTCTTGTCAAACTTAGATTCAACTGACGGGATAAAGAGAGGATGGGGGTCTGCTGAACTGACCGAGAAACCCTTGCTTTGACTGAGTTTGCCCAACGTTGATTATGTTTTTCCACCTCTGGGAAGAATAGGGGCTCTGGATCTGTTCTGTTTAAGATGGCAGATGGCTACTATATTTGGCAGTGGCAATACAGAATATTTCCATCATCCAGAAAGTTCTACAGGACAGAACTGCTCTAGATATTAATTGAGTTATAGAAAAATAAAGTATATCCCTGGAACACCTAGCCTTATAGACTGACATTGTTACTTGTTATACATATAAACATTCATTACTGGGGTATCATCGACACTACTCTCTTTTTTGCTTTATTTTCTGTTTGTGTTTAGCAGATAGAAATACTCTGATTCAGCCACTTACTCTCACTTAACTATTTTCTGTGTTCAGTGACCTGTGTTTTCAAGAGAGCTAGCTGCAGGAAAAGGATTCATGCAGAACAGAGTGAAACAAACCCTGTTAAAAGAAAGAGAACCATAGTATCATTTGCTAGATAAGGTCACACCTGGGGGAAAATTTAAAGACTTTGCCTTTTTCTCTGGGTGAGACGGGAGCCATTGGAGGGTTTGAGCAGGGGAGTAAGATGATCCAATGCATGTTTTAAGAGGCTCACCCTGGCTATGTGGAGAATTAATGGGAAAGGTACAATGGTGGATAGAGGGAGACCATGTATTGCAAGTAATCCAGGCTCAAATGCTGGCTGCTTGGCCCAGGGTTATGGTAACAGAGATGCTGAGAAGTGGTCTTCTGAATATACCCAAAAGGAGAGCTGCACTATTGCTAATGGATTGCAACTGGGGTAGGAGAGGAACCAGGATAAATCGAAGTGCTTTGGCCTAGGCAACTGGAAGAAGAGTGTCTCCATTTATTGAGTTGGGAAAGCCTGCAGAAGGATAAGAGTTGGCAGGGGGAGTGTTTTGGAACATGTCAAATTTGAAATGACTATTTATTCATCACGCAAGTAGAGACACTTTATAGGTAGCTGGAAGTACAAGTCAGCATTTTGTATAAAGTTGAGTGTTATCAGCCTATAGATGCCATTTAAAGCCATGAGGCTTGGATAAGATCGTTTCAGGAATAAGTAGGTGAGTGTAGTTAGAGAGGAGAGGAGGTCTGAGGACTGCTCCCCAGGGCCCCCGATATTTAGAGGTGGCACCAAAAAAGAGAGCTGAAAAGAAGCAAACAGCAAAGTCTGAAAATCAAGATAGTGGTGTCCTGGAAGCCAAGAGGAGAGGGTGAATGAGTAAATGATCAGCTGGGGTTGGTAGGTTGCACAGGTGTGCACCATGAATTGACCATTGAGTCTGGAAACAGAAGGCCATTGGGCGTTGAAGAGAGAGGTTTTGAACGCATGATGGGGCTGATAGCCTGATTGGAATGTGAGTCAAGCTTCCTGGGATGCCTGGTCAACTCTGTGAAGTGTAAACACACACAGAATTTAGAGCATTGAAGGAACTGATAGATGTTATTGATTTTGGTGGACCAAATGAAACAAATCTATAGAGAGATATGTTTCACAGCGGGGAGACAGGGCAAGAGCAACAGGGCAAGAAAAATAACGAGAAAATCAAGAATTTTGTGGTATTAAATCACACTGAAAATATATCAATTATTGAGGCTTTGGAAACACTCAAGATTATTTGTGTTACTGTTAGATGAATTTTCCTCATATTTAATTCTCTGGCATTTCCTCTTAAAACTCTTGGTTTTTCAGATTTACTCCTAAACTGTAGCTGATACTTTAAGAGGGATCAGATTAGTGAGATTAATAGAGAGTATAATCTGCCTCATTAGAAGGTTGTTGGTTTTTTTAAAAAATAAACACTTTATTTTGTTTTTTTGGTTGGTTTTGGCCGCGCCACGCGGCTTGTGGGATCTTAGTTCCCCGACCAGGGATCGAACCCAGGCCCTCGGCAGTAAAAGCACAGAGTCCTAACCACTGGACACTGCCAGGGAATTCCCAGTACTTTTTTTTAAGTACAGAAGAGTGTATAGTTAAAAGCCCCACCCTGACCACCTCGTCAGAGGAAATTTCTTCTAATCATTTCTGGGTTTGGTTATTTTTACACAATAAGCTTATGTTTCTTTTCAAAACTTTGTCAGTTTAAGAGATTATCATTCAAAAGATTCAAGATCATTCAAGAGTTTGCCAAAAAGGGATGGAGACTTAATTCATTTTCATTATTCTCTTTCTCCCCTCCAAAATGTTTATGGCTGTTTCTTTAGTTCTTTGTATAAGGTACTTGGATTATCTATTTAAATAAACTTCCAAGTTTTTCATATCAACTTTAACCATTACCTTCTGACTCACTGCTTTAATAGATAAGTATATTAGGACCCTTTTAGAAGTGCTTCCAGATACACTTGATAAAAATAATTTTAAGAGCATGATCGTTTGAGGTGAGGGAGTTACTTTTACTCCCCTCCCCCAACCCAATCAATCCCCGTCCATCTCTTTATCCCTGTCTCTGTTACCTTGCTTCAGGCCACCAACCCCCACTGTCATTTCTGACCTGGATTATTGAAATAGCATCCTAAATGCTTTCCCTCAGTCCTTTCATATTTTCTAATCCAGAGGCTCTCAAATTTCAGCATGCATCAGAATCACCTAGCAGGCTCGTTCAAACACAGATTGCTGGGCCCCACTCCCAGTGTTTCTGATTCAGCAAATGTGGAGTAAAGCCTGAAAATATGCATTTCTAGTGACTTCCCAGATGAGGCCAATGCTGCTGGTCCACGGTCATACTTTGAGAACTACTCCTCTATTACTTCTCCACACTGACGCCAAACCCCTAAGCACCAGCATGAAGGATCCTTCATCATCTGACACAAATTGTGTCCTTTTTTTAAATAGCTTTATTGAGATGTAATACACATACTATACAATTCACCCATTGAAGTGTACAATTCAGTCACTTTTAGTATAGTCACAGAATTGTGTATACATCACCACAATCAATTTTAGAACTGTGAAAGAAATCCCACATACCTTAGCCATCACCTCCAATTTCCTCTATCCCCTCACCCCAGCCCAAAGCAACATTAATCTATTCTCTGTCTTTTTAGAGTCACCTATTCTAGACATTTCATATAATTGGAATCATACAGTATGTGGTCCTTTGTGCTTGGCTTCTTTCACTTAGCATAATGTTTTCAAGGTTCATACAATTGTAGCATGTATCAGGACTTCCTTTCTTTTCATTGCTGAACTACATTCTATTGTATAGATACACACTTTATCCATTCGTCGGTTGATGGACATTTGGGTTGTTTCCATGTTGGGGCTATTACAAATAATGCTGCTGTGAACGTTTGTGTACAAATTTTGAACAAGTTTGTGTGGACTTATGTTTTCATTTCTCTTGGGCAATTCCTAGGAGTGGAATTTCTGGGTCATATGGTAATTCTACGTTTAACTTTTTGAGAAACTGACAGACTGTCTTCCAAAGGTGTTACACTGTTGTACCTCCCCAATAGCAGTGTATTTCTCCATATCCTCACCAACCCTTGTCTTTTTGAGTATAGCAATGCTAGTGGGTGTGAAGTGGTATCTTATTGTAGTTGTGATTTACATTTCCCTAATGATTAATAATGTTGAACATTTAAAATTTGCTTATTGGTCATTTCTATAACTTCTCTGGCGAAATGTCTATTCAGATCCTTTGCCCAACTTTTAATTGGGTTATTTGTCTTTTTATTATTAGTGAGTTGTAAGAGTTCTCTGTATATTTTGGATACTATTCCTTCATCAGGTACACTATTTGCCAAAAAGTTTTCCAGAATAGGAAAATTGGGAGTCACTTTCTTAATGGTGTCCTTTGATGCATGATTTGTGTGTGTGTGTCTTATTGGTCTTAGTATCCCAAGCACTTAACACAGTGCAGGCATACAGTAGGCATCAACCTGTATTTATCAAATGAATGAAAAAATTCAATCAATTTAGTTAATAGGCTATAGGTAAGATTCCACAATATAGTAAAGAAGCATAGAATATACTAGAGCAAACAGTATCCAGACTCCTCTTCTTAGTAATAGAACCTTAATTCACATTTGGGCACACTGCCATCCCACTCTCCCTTGTAACAGTTGGCCATGTGACTAAGATCTGACTGAGATGGAAGTGGAAATAATATGTAGAACAGCTGAAATCTTCCCAAAGGGAAGGGGCCACACCAATTTTCAGCCCTTCTTTTATCCTGATGCCTGGAACTAGGATATGATATCTGGAGCTCTAGCAGCCATCTTGGACAATGAGAAAAAAGAGGCAGAAAGCTGGAAGGGCTCCCCTGACCCTGAAGACCAACGAGTTTCATATCACCTTTTACATGAAAAATAAGTGTGCTTCTAATTTTTAAGCCACTATTTTTGGAATTTCTATTATTCTAAGACTAATCTAATTCTCCCTGATTTATAAAAGCCCATACTCTTTTCATTGCACTACAGGTTTCAAGGCACAAAAATGCCTTTGTCATTATTGTCGAATTTAGCACACTTTGTTGTCATTCATTAGTGTTCCTTTAAGCATCCCCTGAACTTGGGGTCAATGCCAAAGTTTCCCAGTCTCTTAGAGTATCTCTGATTTATTGAAAAAGAATGGGACCTGGAGTCAGACAGTCTTATAGTCAATCCTTGCTCTGTCTTTTAATAAACCTTGCTGAGCCTCAACTTCTTGAGCCAAAGGGTCGTAACAAAACCTACCTGCAGACTAGCTAGGAAGATAAAAGGAGATGAGGGATGTGAAGCATACAGAGGAGTAGGTGGCACATAGCATATAAATGCTTCTTCCTGCTCAAATGGGGTCTCTCTAGAGAGCTCAGTTCAGAAATTAGTTAATTTGAGACATCCTTGGGTTTTTCATGGGATCCACAGGAGACATGAGACTATGATTTAAAAGAACCTGAGCAGGATTATAAATTCCATGAGGGCAGGGGCTGTCTTATTTATTGCTATATCCCTGTTGTCAAGGGATATTGGCTGAATGAATGAATAAAAGTATGTAAGTTCCATCGCCCCAATGCCTCAGAATCCATATTCCCCTGAATGTAACCCAGACTAAATATAGGCCAGTGTTATATGGGAAAGTGACCAATCAGACCTATGTTAGGATCTCCTTAGGCCAGTGCCAGAACAACCTCCAAAACACCCCCTATAGCTGTTTTGGGGTCCTTGAACTCTGCAACCTAAAAGAAGGGCCAAGATGCTCAGCTATCAATAATAAGCAGCAAGCAATGGGATGCAAGCAAAAGTCACAACATGGCAAAACAGAGGCAACCTGTGTAAAATCGACTTAAATCCCAGATGCCAGGGAAGATTAAAATTCCCTTTCTTTTTTTTCCCACTTTTTTCTCTTCTTGGGGAGAGTATGACTGGGGGATAAATTCTGTGCCCAGGTCCTGCTTTACCTGCTCTGTTAAAAAAAAAAACTCTTCTCACCCCCAGAGCTCTTATGAGCTAATTACTTAAAATTTCTGTGAAACCCTTTAGAAAATATAATATCCCTATAGTGATTCTAGTAGATGCCTCAGGAGAGAAGCAGCATTCTCTCTCCTATTTTTATATTTTAAAAGGTTTAACTAAAGCTCCATGCAATCCCCCTGGAAATTCCCTCCTAAGGTCTGTGAATAAGCTGGAAACAGCTACCAGCGTCTCTGACTTCAGATATTCATTCTGAGAAGCAGGTGCAAGACTGGTCCTGCATATCAAAGTACAGCATCATTGTTGATCCACATAAAATTTTCGGGAAGCAGATTTTGCAGAGGTAAGTTCAATATGTGGGGAAAAATTTGGAGCCAAAATCCTTCCCATGAGAAGTAGGGAAGGAATGAAAAAATGTGACCTTCCTCTCCCTGGCAGGGCATTTGCTATCCTAGCCAAGCCCTCATTACCCTGAGAGGGAGGACCAGGGCACTTGCTCACTGTGGCACCCACCAGTAAAAAGTTCTCAGCATGACAACTCACCAGTCCTGCCCTTTGTATACTTTCTTACTTTCCTGTAGTAGATCTACAGGATCTGTTGATCTTCATTACTTTATTACTAAAGGAATGAAGTGCTGACATGTTCTACAACATGGATGTACCTTGAAAACATTATGTGGAGTGAAAGAAACCAGGTCCAAAAGGTCACATGTTATATGATTCCCTTTATATGAAATATCTAGAATAGGCAATCTATAGAAATAGAAAGTGGATTCATGGTTACTTAGGGCTGGGGGGGAATGAAAGGATGGGGGAGTGTTAGCTAAAGGATATGGGCTTTCTTTTTGAGGTGATGACAGTATTCTAAGATTGACTATGGTGATGTTTGCACAACTCTGTGAATATCCAAAAACCATTGAATTGTACACTTTAGATGAGTACAGTGATGATTTAGATGATTTGTATGGTACTTGAATTGTATCTCAAGAAAGCTATTACCAAAAAACAAAAACAAAAAACCTTTTATGGCTAGTTTTAAATCACATTATTCTTTATGTAAAAACAATGAAATATCAGAAATTAAGGAAACAATCCCATTTATCATTGCATCAAGAAGAATAAAATACCTAGGAATAAACCTACCTAAGGAGGCAAAAGACCTATACTCTGTAGACTATTAGATGCTGATGAAAGAAATTGAAGATGACACAATCATAGGGAAAGATATACTGTGTTCTCAGATTGGAAGAATCAATATTGTTGAAATGACCATACCACCCAAGGCAATCTACAGATTCAGTGCAATCCCTATCAAATTATCAATGACATTTTTCTCAGAACTAGAGCAAAGAATTTTAAAATTTGTATGGGAACACAAAAGACCCCGAATAGTCAAAGCAATATTTTTTTGGATCCATCTCCTAGAGTAAGGGAGACAAAAGCAAAAACAAACAGGACCTAATTAAACTTAAAAGCTTTTGCACAGCTAAGGAAACCATAAACAAAATGAAAAGACAACCTATGGAATGGGATAAAATATTTGCAAACGATGTGACCGACAAGGGATTAATTTCCAAAATATATAAACAGCTCATACAGCTTCATATCAAAAAAAACCCCAGCCTAATCAAAAAGTGGGCAGAAGACCTAAATAGACATTTCTCCAAAGAAGACATACAGATGGCCAACAGGCACATGAAAAGATATTCAATATCACTAATTATCAGAGAAATACAAATCAAAACTACAATGAGGTATCACTTCACACCGGTCAAAATGGCCATCATTAAAAAGTCTACAAATAATAAATGCTGGAGAGGGTATGGAGAATAATGAACCCTTCTACACTGTTGGTGGGAATGTAAGTTGGTGCAGCTGCTATGGAGAACAGTATGGAGGGTCCTTAGAAAACTAAAAATAGAGTTACCATATGACACAGCCATCCTACTCCTGGGCATATATCCGGAGAAAACTCTAATTCGAAAAGATACATCACCCCAGTGTTCATAACAGCACTATTTACAGTAGCCAAGACATGGAAGCAACCTAAATGTCCATTGACAGATGAATGGATAAAGAAGATGTGATTGATATGTACACACACACATACATACACACACAATGGAATATTACTCAGCCATAAAAAAGAATGAAATAATGACATTTGCAGCAACATGGATGGACCTACAGTTTATCATGCTAAGTGAAGTAAGTCAGACAATGACAAATATCATATGATATTTATATGTAGAATCTAAAAAAAAAATGATACAAATGAACTTATTTACAAAATAGAAACAGACTCACAGACATAGCAAACAAACTTATGGTTACCAAAGGGGAAAGGGCGAGGGGAGGGATAAATTGGGAGTTTGGAATTAACATATACATGCTACTATATATGAAATAGATAACCAACAAGGACCTACTGTATAGCACAGTGAACTATATTCAATATCTTGTAATAACCTATAATGGAAAGGAATCTGATAAAAGAATACATATATATATATATATAAGTGAATCACTTTGCTGTACACCTGAAACCAATACAACATAGGAAATCAACTGTACTTCAATAAATAAATTTTAAAAATTTTACATAATTCTTATTTTTTTACATTATTTTTATTTTTGGCTGCCTTGGGTCTTCGTTGCTATGCGTGGGCTTTAGTTGAGGCAAGCGGGAGATACTCTTCATTGCGGTGTGCAGGCTTCTCATTGCGGTGTCTTCTCTTGTTGCAGAGCACGGGCTCTAGGTGTGCGGGCTTCAGTAGTTGTAGCACACAGGCTCAGTAGTTGTGGCACGTGGGCTCAGTAGTTGTGGCTGGCGGGCTCTAGAGTGCAGGCTCAGTAGTTGTGGCGCATGGCTTAGTTGCTCCACGGCATGTGGGATCTTCCCGGACCAGGGCTCGAACCCGTGTCCCCTGCATTGGCAGGCGGATTCTTAACCACTGCACCACCCCAGAAGATACTAGGTTTTCAGCTGCTAATAGGTGTAATAATAATTAATTTTTAAAAGTTTCCATAGTCAAAGCAATTAGGGAATGACAGAGTTAAACAGATTGAAACAGGATCTTTACTGTTGTAGTGCTCAGAGTTTTAATAGGCTGACATGCATTGTGAATCTCTAAGAGCGGGATAAGAGCATGCATGGTTTACTAAACTGGTTTAATCTTGAAACTTTTCGTCACAGAGCATCGTGCCGAATCAGTCTTCCATGACATTATGCTGGTAAATGCTGGTGTAAGTCTCTAACCTCAACAGGAAACCCTGGAAACAAATGTTATTACGTAAAAATTAACACAGGCCTCCACAGTTGAAACAGTTTCAATTACACGTCTGCATCCATTTTTAAAATTCAATCATAAACGTTTTTGCTTTGTAAGTTCTTTTCATTCTATATTTAAGATCTATAAACATCATGAGTGTGGTTTAGAGTAAAAATTCACTTCTTTACTAAATAAGTAATTCTCTGGTATAACTCCACTCGCTTCTGTGAAATGGAATTTGTATTATTTTCCTCCTGAAATAGAAAGGCACTCTAAGAACACATAAAAATCCTCAGTAATCCTTCTATCCCTGACCCATAGATCAAATCATTCTCTCAGAATTCCACTGACTGCATTTCTCAGCAAAGATGTATTGGCAGGCTAAACGGGAGAGGTTTCAAGTTACTCAGGCTTTATTAATTTTACAGAATATGCTTTGAAGTACTAAAAATAATAATTAAAAGTGAACGGCACATTTGAAATTAGTGAGCAAATGTGTGGGGACATGACTCTTTCCTTTCTACCCCGTTGTTCTCTACTGATGACACTACAGAAAATACAGTAATCCCAGCTACATCTTTCCCTCTTCACTGCTTGGGTTCCATTGCCCAGACTTATTTAGGAATAACAATTTAAGAGGAAACGGAAGGAAACTAACGATTACTGAGCATAAGAACTCAACAGACAGAAATGTGAAGGAAGAGCCCTCTAGGCTGAGGAAGCCACCAAGCTGAGAAACTTTAAATGAGGGTGACTTCTCTTAACAGGTTTCTTTGGTGACTAAAAACAGGCAGCATTTATAGTACTTTCCAGTGTACAAAGCACTGTCATGTGCAATATCTTACTTAACCCTCAAATCAACCATGAGAGGTGAGTCCTCTCTCCCCATTTTACATATGGGGAAACTGGGGCCCAGAGAAATTAAGAAACCAGCCCAAGATTCTCAGATAGAATATCGTGGTACAGTGATGTAGCTCCAACATTTCTGGATTCAAAATGTACGACTGCTCTTTCCACTGATACTCAACCGGGAGAAGTTAGAAAGCCAGGCTTGGGGGAGGTTGTGAAGGTCCTTGAACAACAGATAAGTTTATACTTTACCCTGCAGGAAATATGATTATTATATTATCTTATCCAAATGTTTACAGATTCAATATGCTTGGACAAATAGATTAGCCATTTCTGATTCTTCTAAGTTCCTGAGTATGTCTAACCCTCAAATGAGTTCATTATAAGCATCAAATATTCTACTTGCTGTTTTTACCCAGTTTTACAAATGTTCATTGTGCAGTTAGGCCGGGAGCTTTTTGCCAGAGGTCAATATCAGTCATTCACAAAGGATACAAATAACCCCATTTCCTAACTGTATGTCTGTACCTGTAAGTTTTATAATGGAACAGAAAGCAATATGGCAGAAAGGTTTTTTTTCTTGAAGTATAGTTGATTTACAGTGTTGTGTTAGTTTCAGGTGTACAGCAAAGTGATTCAGTTATGTATGTATGTGTATATATATATACTCTTCTTCAGACTCTTTTCCATTATAGGTTATTACAAAATACTGAGTGTAGTTCTCTGTGCCATACAGTAAATCCTTGTTGTTTATCTATTTTTTTATATAGTAGTTTGCATCTGCTAATCCCAAACTCCTAATTTATCCCTCCCCATCCCCCTTTCCCCTTTCGTAACCAGAAGTTTGTTTTCTATGTCTGTGTGTCTATTTCTGTTTTGTATATAAGTTCATTTATATCTTTTTTTTAGATTCCACATGTACGTGATATATATTTGTCTTTCTCTGTCTGGTTTACTTCATTTAGTATGATAATCTCTAGAAGCATCCATGTTGCTGCAACTGGCATGATACACCACATCTTCTTTATCAATTCATCTGTCGATGTGCATTTAGATTGCTTCCATGTCTAGACTATTATAAATAGTGCTACTGTGGACAGTGGGGTGCAGGTATCTTAAAGTTTTAAGTCCCGTTTTATGTAATAATTTACTAATATATTCAACACACATTAAATGAGCACCTACTATGTGTTAGGCATCATGCCTGGAGCTGGGCATTCAATAAATGAAGATGACACATCCCTATCTTTATAGAGCTTACAGCCAGATACAGGAAAGCATCCAGGCAAACAGAGTGCCCTGTGATAAAGGATATCATAGAGAAAATACAGAGGGGCTTAGGAGCACATAACCTAGACCTAGCGGGTGGGGAGGTTTCCCTGTGGAGGTGGCGTAAAGGCTGAAGGACTGGCAAGTACAACAATGTCAGGACTGAGCGCAGGGATTCCAATCCTGGCTTTGCATTAGACTCACCTGGGGAATTTCTTAAACTACTGCTATCCAGACTCCACCCATGCCAATTCAATCTGAATCTCTGCAAGTAAGGGCCAGGCAACGATTTTTATAAACCTCCCCAGAGGATTCTAATGTGTGGCCAGGTTTGACAATGGCTGACTTACATAGTTACTAAAAAGTTTTTCAGAATGAAAACTACATGAACCACCTCTAAATTCAGATGTAAGTCCCATGTAAATTCAGAAGTAAATCATTTTAAAATGATTTTCTTAGTTACTATAATGTGACCTTTATCTTAATTATCTTGGAGTTCAAAAATATTTATGGCTACAGAGAGATAATAAAACTTCTTTAAAAAAAATGATGAATCTGAATAGTCTATTGCTAACTTTTCCTGATAGTGAGGGAAAAAATGCTTTGTGGTAAGTACCACTGTGTTTACCAATATTTTCTGCTCTCCTCTCATGGGCAATGTGGAGAATTATTCTTCTTTGCCCCTTTGAAATGATGAGTGGTCATGTGACTTTCTTTAACCAATAAATAGTGAGCAGAATTGACACGTGTCCCTTCCATGAGGAAGTGTTTCAGAGCTGGTCAGCTATGCTCTCTTCTCCTGCTTCAGAGATCCCTGAAGAATGGTGTTGACGTGGGAGCATCAGAAGATGGAGGGACAATAAGGTCAAAGCAGCCTGAGCCACTGCACAAAGAGCAGTCACCTTGCAGAGCCACACAGGTGGGCTTAAGAAATAAACGTTTGTTGTTTTAAAGGGCTAAGATGTTAGGGTTTTTTATCACTGCAACATAACGTAGCCTCACCTGCCTTCTTATACTACCTTCTCAATCAGGTGGATCCCTATTTTTGTATTTTCTTTCTCTGATTCACAGACTTTCTTTTTTTTTTTGGTAGATCTTTATTGGAATATAATTGCTTCACAATACTGTGTTAGTTTCTGTTGCACAACAGAGTGAATCAGCCATATGCATACACATGTCCCCATATCCCCTCCCTCTCGAGCTTCACTTCCGTCCTCCCTATCCCACCCCTCTAGGTCATCGCAAAGCACCGAGCCAATCTCCCTGTGCTATGCTGCTGCTTCCCACCAGCCAACTATTTTACATTTGGTAGTGTATATATGTCGATGCTACTCTCACTTCACCCCGGCTTCGCCCTCCCACCCCATGTCCTCAGGTCCATTCTGTGTGTCTACCTCTTTATTCCTGCCCAGCAACTAGTTTCATCAGTACCATTTTTCTTTTTTTTTAGATTCCATATATATGCGTTAGCATACAGTGTTTGTTTTTCTCTTTCTGACTTACTTCACTCTGTATGACAGACTCTAGGTCCCTCCACTTCACTACAAATAACTCAATTTCATTTCTTTTTATGGCTGAGTAATATTCCATTGTATATATGTGCCACATCTTCTTTATCCATTCATCTGTCGATGGATATTTAGGTTGGTTCCATGTCCTGGCTATTGTAAATAGTGTGGCAATGAACATTGTGGTACATGTCTCTTTTTGAATTATGGTTTTCTCAGGGTATATGCCCAGTAGTGGGATTGCTGGGTCATATGGTAGTTCTATTTTTAGTTTTTTGAGGAAGCTCCATACTGTTTTCCATAGTGGTTGTAACAATTTACATCCCTACCAACAGTGCAGGAGGGTTCCCTTTTCACCACACCCTTTCCAGCATTTATTGTTTCTAGATTTTTTGATAATGACCATTCTGACCGGCGTGAGGTGATACCTCATTGTAGTTTTGATTTGCATTTCTCTAATAATTAGCGATGTTGAACATCTTTTCATGTGCTTCTTGGCCATCTGTATGTCTTCCTTGGTGAAATGCCTATTTAGGCCTTCCACCCATTTTTTAACTGGATTGTTTGGTTTTTTTGATATTGAGCTCCATGAGCTGTTTGTATATTTTGGAGATTAATCCTTTGTTGTTTCATTTGCAAACATTTTCTCCCATTCTGAGGGTTGTCTTTTTGTCTTGTTTATGGTTTCCTTTGCTGTGCAAAAGCTTTTAAATTTAATTCCCATTTGTTTATTTTTGTTTTTATTTCCATTACTCTAGGAGGTGGGTCAAAAAAGATCTTGCTGTGGTTTATGTCAAAGAATGTTTTTCCTATGTTTTCCTCTAAGAGTTTTATAGTGTCTGGTCTTACATTTAAGTCTTTAATCCATTTGGAGTTTATTTTTGTTTATGGTGTTAGGTAGTGTTCTAATTTCATTCTTTTACATGTAGCTGTCCACTTTTCCCAACACCACTTATTGAAGAGGCTGTCTTTTCTTCATTGTATGTTCTTGCCTCCTTTGTCGTAAATTAGGTGCCCATAGGTGCGTGGGTTTATCTCTGAGCATTCTCTCCTGTACCATTGATCTATATTTCTGTTTTTGTGCCAGTACCATTCTGTCTTGATTACTGTAGCTTTGTAGTATAGTTTGAAGTCAGGGAGCCTGAATCCTCCAACTCCATTTTTCTTTCTCAAGATTGCTTTGGCTATTCGGGGTCTTTTGTGTTTCCATATGAATTTTAAATTTTTTGTTCTAATTCTGTGAAGAATGCCATTGGTAGTTTGATAGGGATTGCATTGAATCTGTAGATTGCTTTGAGTAGTATGGTCATTTTCACAATACTGATTCTTCCAATCCAAGGACATGGTATATTTCTCCATCTGTTTATGTCATCTTTGATTTCTTTCATCAGTGTTTTATAGTTTTCTGAGTACAAGTCTTTCATCTCCTTAGGCAGGTTTATTCCTAGGTATTTTATTCTTTTTGTTGCAGTGGTAAATGGGAGTGTTTCCTTAATTTCTCTTTCTGATTTTTCGTTGTTGGTGTATAGGAATGCCAGAGATTTCTGTGCATTAATTTTGTATCCTGCAACCTTACCAAATTCACTGATTAGTTCTAGTAGTTTTCTGGTGGCATCATTAGGATTTTCTATGTATAGTATCATGTCATCGGCAAACAGTGATAGTTTTACTTCTTCATTTCCAATTTGAATTCCTTTTATTTCTTTTTCTTCTCTGATTGCTGTGGCTAGGACTTCCAAAACTATGTTGAATAAGAGTGGCGAGAGTGGATATCCTTGTCTTGTTCCTGATCTCAGTGGAAATGCTTTCAGTTTTTCACCATTGAGTGTGATGCTTGCTGTGGGTTTGCCATATATGGCCTTCATTATGTTGACATAGGTTCCCTCTATGCCCACTTTCTGGAGAGTTTTGATCACAAATGGGTGTTGAATTTTGTCAGAAGCTTTTTCTGCATCTATTGAGATGATCATATGGTTTTTTTTCCTTAATTTGTTAATGTGGTGTATCACATTGATTGATTTGCATATATTGAAGAATTCTTGCATCCCTGGGATAAATCCCACTTGATCATGGTGTACGATCCTTTTAATGTGCTGTTGGATTCTGTTTGGTAGTACTTTGTTGAGGATTTTTGCATCTATGTTCATCAGTGATATTGGTCTATAATTTTCTTTTTTTGTGATATCTTTTTCTGGTTTTGGTATCAGGGTGATGGTGGCTTCGTAGAATGAATTTGGGAGTGTTTCTCCCTCTGCTGATTCAGGCTTTCTATTCATATACTTATCCATAATCAGTATTATAATTAATATCCTTCCCTCTTTCCTCCCTTCCTTCCTTTCTCTCTTCCTTCCTTCCTTCCTTCCCTCCTTAATAGTTAATTTAAAAGGTCATTGAGGAGGCCCAAGCAAGAAGGACAGCAAGAAAGCAGTTGAATGAATGGTGGCCCAGCAGGTTAGAGAATTTGTTGCATACAGGGGGATTGAGCAAATAAGTAAATATATTGAGGATTATGGAGCCAGATGTCTTGCTGTCAGATAAGGGAATTAGAAGTATAAAAAGGGAGAAGGATAATGAACCCTGTTATATTGTGTTTGAACTGAATTGGAAGTACTGTTGTGAACTTGGATAGATAGATAGAGAGGGAGGTAGGTAGATAGATAGAAAGATAGGCATATAGTAATATGAATATAGATGTATCTCTGTTCTGTTGTAGTTCTGTCCACTGAGAGTTCCTGGAAACTGCAGTAGCCCATAGCAATAAGCATACTCAGCATGCAGATCTTGATTTCTAGAAACTGTTTTCCACTGACAGTTGAAGAGGTCTAAGAAAAAATGACTGATTTCAGGACTGGGGCAGCAAAAGCACAAGATGAGTATGAAAGGTAATTTAATGTCAGGAAGTAATGAAGTATGCAAAAAATGATAAGGGCACATCAAAATGATGTAGAAGCCAGTTTGAAGAGCCAACCACTGGGCAAATCTGGGACAATTTGAGATCAAAATCAATAATGATAGGGATGAATTATACCCCATTGAATAAAATATCCTTTTAGTCCATGCAGGTTTAAACAAACAAATGAATAAATGGGAGAAGGAAAACCTCTTCCATTTAGTATGTTGCCAACTATTAAACGTAAGAGAAATAAAAAAGAAAATCACCATTATCCAACAATCTTAGCAATACTCAATTCAGGCAAGAAATGTCAATGGATGCTACAATTTGTGGGTAAAAGATGACAAATAGAATATTTACATAGCCTCAAAGTATCTCCTCACGAAAGACTTACAGTTATAAAGGGGAAGGGACTTCCCTGGTTGTCCAGTGGTTAGGACTCTGCACTTTTACTGCCAAGGGCGTGGGTTCAATCCCTAGTCAGGGAACTAAGGTCCGCAAGCCTCGCAGCACAGCCAAAAAAAAAATGAAAAGAAAAATTATAAAGGGGAAAAGAATAGCTTTTCAGTGAAGTAAGCTGACAGACACTACCTTATTCAATTGTAACATTAAATGTAACATGACCAGATTGAAATCATGTGCCACCTGACAGGATACAAGGAGAATTTAGTATTGCTTTTCGGGTATTCCTGCCAAAAATGGACACATAACCTGAATCTAAGTAAAAGGAAACATCAGACAACCCTAAATTGAGGACCATTCTATAAAATAACTTGCCTGTTGTCTTAAAAAATGTGCTAGTCCTGAAAGTCAAGGAAGGACTGTGGAATTGTTCTGGATTGAAAGAGACTAAAGGGGTTTGACAACTTAAAGCAACAGATGATGCTGTATTGGGTCATTTTGCTATGAAGGACACTGCCAGGACAGTTGGTGAAACTTGACTAGGGTCTCTGATTGATGTATAGATAGGAGATCTTTGAACTATTCCTACGGCTTTTCTGTGCTTTTGAAATTATTTCAAAAATTAAAAGTATTAATATTGTTGCAGTGTGAAATTCTTCTATAGACTTCCTATTCAGGTTTACATTATAAAGTGAAAAGATGTGGGAAGTTTGAGAGAAATCTCAAAATATTTGGTTTGGCTATGGTGTGTTTTCTTTCCTTTTTTGAAATAAAGTACCTGAAGTTAGGGATCTTAATTTTTTTTTAAGTTCATCCTTATTTAAGTTTGTCTTCTTTATTTAAGTTTGCAAATCTCTTAATGCTTTCAGAACTGTGATGGATTCTAGGGGAATATGGGTATGGCAGTTAGGCATGTGTGTAATATAAGGGATTTACAAAGAAGTTATTTTCATCCAGGTCTTTAGCAATTTGAATAGATATTCAGAGCATAGCATATGCCAACAGAATATGACTGAAGCCTCCATTAAATTCAAAATATAAAAGAAAAACAGACCACAAGCATTAAGTCTTTTCTCCATGCTAACATAAGTAAATTTCTTTGGCCAGAAGAATATCAAATGAAGATTTTTGAAAATCCTCCTCAAAAATGCAAAATATTATTTTTTATCATAGTCTGTAAATTAAACAATAGAAAAGTTTATTAAGCAAATGAAAGTTATTTTTTCTATCTCAATAAACACATGTAAATAGTTTGCAAATTGTGTTCCAAAAGGCTGCTCTTCAACTTGCTAGTAAGCAGGTATCCTGTTGACAATCCCAGCATGCATCTCCTGACACCTTCTGAGCCAAATTCTACCCTCCTCTACTGAAGGAGAGACAACAGGGGGTTCAAATTCTTGGCTTAATATCTAGGGGTTGGTCTCTGAGTGAGCCTCAGATTGCCTTCATCCACAGAAGTGCGTGCAATCTATCCCACTCTATCCCCCAGCCATCCAATGAGGCATTGGTATTGAACGTCTACCTTTGCCAGGGACCCAGGACCAACCTGAACTCTTTATTCCATTATGGGGGAACATAGTACAAAGAGAACTGTAAGTCTGACTTATAAGTGTATTGAAAAGTTCTAGTTATCAATATATGTTATGCCATTTCATATCATAGTGCTTTCACAAAAAAATAAGAATAAGAAAATGTAACAGTTCTGAAAGTTTCACAGAAAATTTTTCATTTATCTCAGAATTGAATGACTTTGTGGACTCCTTAAGGAGTATATTAAAATAAGTAGACCAGAGACAGGCAAGTAAGTTTTCAAATAAGTTTCCATTCACCATATTTTCTTGATCTCAAAGCTGTAGGTAATTAAAAATCAGACATTATGTACTGACATAATTCCTTGGCCATCCCTAGCCGTATTCATGTGCTAAGGTGGCCATAACAAAGTACCACAGACAGTGTGGCTTGAACAACAGAGATTTATTTTCTTAGAGTTCTGGAAGCTAGAAGTCTAAGGTCAAGGTGTCAGCAGAGTTGGTTTCTTCTGAGGTCTCTCTCCTTGGCTTGCAGGTGGTCATCTTCTCCCTGTTTCTTCACAGGGTGTTCCCTCTGTGTATGTTCGTGTGTGTCTAATCTCTTCTTATGAGGACACTAGAAGATTTAGGGCTCACTCTGATGACCTCATTTAACTGTAATTACCTCTTTAAAGGCGTTTCTCCAAATACATTCTGAGATAACGGGGGTTAGGACTTCAGCATATGAATGAGGGGCAGGGGGTGGGACACAGTTCAGTCCATAACACTAAGTGTTGCTTAAGAATTGTTCCTGTTGCCTGGATTAAGGCTTATATCAATAATATGCACACCTTTTCAAAAGAGATAAAGTTCATCCCATAATGAGTTTCTAGAAAAATTTCAGGGCCGTATGGACAAATTCAGTGTTGGAGAAGTCACATTTCCTAGCCCCCAATTCAGATCCGGCTCAGGTCTCTCTGTGCTAGATCTTTGGGAAATCAGCATTATCATTAAATTCTAACTTGATCTCTGTCCTTCATGGGCTTACAGTTTATTTAAGTCCAGCCACTACGGGGCTCAAGGATATGACTGAACGATCAACTAGTTTGCATCTTATGGTGGGTTTTAAAAGCAGTTGTGGACCACCCTAAGCAGGTCCCACCTTGATCACAATCTCATGGCCACAATTTCAAGACAAGCCAAGGCAGCACTTGAGAACATAGTTTTAAGAGCTGCCTTCCCCCAAATTCAAAAGTGTTGTAACACTCAGTTAGGAAGGCAGTGGTGAAACTCTCATACATTGCTGGTGCATTGGTGTATAACTGGGTGATAAACTATCAAAAGTAAAAATGTATAATACATTTTGGTCCTGATATCCACTTCTGAGAATTTACTCTACAGAAAAATGTATGTGTATGTATAAATGGTAGATGTGGAAAATCGTTCGTTACAGTATTATTTACTGTAAGATCAAAAGATTAGAAAAAATGTCCCTTATAAGAGAGTGGTTAAATTACTTTGGTATGTGAGTATAATAGAAAAGTACGCAGCTGTTAAAAAAAAAATAGGTGATTATACTGCTCTTTTTGATAATGGCAAGCTAGTTATTCAGATCAACCCTCCCACTGAAAGCAATTAAAAATGCTGGAAAAACATTAAAAAAAAAAGTATCCCTTAAGACAAGGAAGATCTGTCAAATGAAAAAAATACCTAAGCAAAAGCCAAAAACAGAGAGAAGTGAACGCAGCAGCTCCTCGTGCCCTGAGATCGTTTGTCAATCCCAGCAACTTTGAACTTGTATTTGTTGTGATGAAAGAAAGAAGGCGAGAAATCTGAGTCTCAAGCCCATCCCAAGTTGGGAATATAACAGCAAACCCCTACAATAAGAAGGGACCGCATGGTAAGACCAAACCAGAAGTAAAACCAACACTGACCCCAACCCCAGGGGAGGCAAGGAAATTGCCTTCGTGCTGGGCTAAGCAGGGGGGAAACCTATACTGAGATTTTTTTAACCACAAAATAGCCCTCACAAAGAATTTTACCTCAAATTTACATCCTGTGTGTGGTCCAAAAGAACCTCACATCATGAGTTTAGTTTAAAGTCATCCCAGACTGACAATAGTTATTCATGTGGCAACAACAAAGACAACGTCTTTGTAGAGGGGCACCTTTATTCTTGGCCTCAAAGAACTCCCACATAGAACTTTTCAAAGGCAGTGAGAAGCACATGTCAAAAATAACCAAGCACCCAAGGAAATTAGACATCATACATGAGAACAGCAGAAACAATAGAAAGTAGAAACAGACCCACAAATAATTGAGGTATTGGAATTATTAGGCACAAGTGGCAGATATAGAAAATACAAAACGTGATCTAGCATATTTGAGAAAGAACTAAATTGAATGTCTTGAAATGAAACTAGTAACTCAAATAAAAAACTTAATAGATGGGGTTAACAGTAGTATTAGAAGAAAGTATCTGGGACATAGCCAGAGAAAAAAAGATGGGGAAAAAATGGAAGAGAGATGAAAGGACATGGAATGCAGAGTGATAAGGTCTATTATACATTTAATAAAAATATTTTCCATGTGCTGAAAGAAAATAGCTACCAATGTAGAATTTTATCTATTTCCCAGTGAAAATAACTTGCAATAATGAGGGCAATAAATACCTTTGTAAAGAAACAAAAGCAGATAATTTATTACCAGCTAACCCTCATTCAAAGAAATTCTAAAGAAGATACTGCAGTCAGAATGTAAGTGAACTCAGTTGGAAGGTTTGAGATGTAGGAAGGAGTTAACCATAAGAAAAAAAGAGGAGGTAAGAATGGCAAGCAGAAAGGTGGGGGAGGGGTGATGGCATAAGGGGATAAAGCAAGAGGGTTGGACAAAGCCTGTGGGTAAACCGAGCCCACAGTTACAGCATCTTCTTTCTCTGTCTCTCACAACTTTTGGAGCGGAATTGACAAGTGCCTAAATATAGAATTAGTCATAACAAAACTAAAACCACCAGTTAGAAACCAAGATAACAGGAGACAGCGGCCTTAATTTGTAGGCAAGGAAGGGGGTGGCTGTCAAACATCCTGAACTGATAATATGACAAAGGGAATAAAAATGAAATGAACACCAACAACAACATTGAAAATAGCGGGACCAATCTATATAAAAGTGGTTGTGAATCTTGACAATGAATAAGTAAAAAGTTGCAGTCCTTACCTGGAAGTGAGAGAGGGAAGAGATGAAGATGTCATCTCTGCAGGCTGGCTGGCATGTCATTGCACCCTAAGAAGCGGCTGGGCCATGCTGTTGTCACCACCTCCCAGGTCTCAGCCTCAATTCTTCAGGTCCCAAACCCCCATTTGTCAGTGGACCCGAAGTGAACAGTCCTTTTGACATTGGCTGTCAGTTGCCAATTTATTCAAGTATAGCCTCTCCAGTGACCAGAAGGCTTGCATCCACTTTTATAGTCATCTGATACCAGAATGAAGGTAAAATAAGCATGTATATTCATATTTTCTTGTATGTGGCTAAAGAAACTCTGAGCAGATGACCTCTGTGTGTTGGGAGCTAACTGGCTAGGGGATAGGAGTGGAGGAAGACTTTTTGGCGTATATATTTACATGGTTCAATAATCTTTGAGTAATGTGAATTATCTATAAAATTCAAATAAAGCTATTTATTCTTCTTCTCTGAAAACTCTTGAAGTCAGACATTCTGAGCAACACGGTGCCTTGCAGAGGTAGGTGGTGATGGAACTTCTCCTCTGCTCTTACTCTGTTACATAAATCTCAACCATATATGCCTTCCTGCCTTAAATTGCACACTTCCTGCCACCTGCCGCTCGGCCACAAAGCAACCTGAATCCCTCACTGTTGCCTCCTGTGGACCTGCCAGGGAAGTGACCCCTCCAGAGCCAGGAATAAACCTACAGTCAGATTCCCTGCAGGGATAAAGAGATGAGCTGCCACTAGGGTGACCAACTCATCCCAATTTGCCCAGGACTTTCCCAGATTTAGCACTGGAAGTCTCATCTCCAGGGAAACCTCTCAGACTCAGGCAAACTGGAGCAATGGGTCACACTAGCTGCCATCAGCTTCCTCGTAGAGCCCAAATGACTTCAAATTCATGAAAAGATAAACCTGGTTGAATAGAACCGGAATAATAATAATATCAAACAGCAGATACGTAACAGTCACCATGTGCTAGACACTATTCTAAGCAATCCATTCATGTAGACTCATTTAACCCATCACAATAATTTTTTTAACTCCATTTCATGGATGAGAAAACTGAGGCCCAGGAAAGTTAAGGAACTTTCCCAAGATCGCCGAGCTAGTATGTGGCAGAGCTGGGATTCAAAGCCAGCCTGGCTTCGGAGAACACATGCTTAACTATTTCACTATACATACTGCCTTGTTTATATTACGTTCCCCACATAATTTCTATTCCCCAAATATTGCACTCCCTTCTGCCATTTCTTCTCTCTGTTGTCCTTGCTACTTATATCTTGGCTCTGAGTCATGTATACATCTCCCCTTTACTTCTTTTTTTTAAATTTTTAAATTTAAATTTAAATTTTATTTATTTATTTTTGGCTGCATTGGGTCTTCGTTGCTGCACGCAGGCTTTCTCTAGTTGCGGCGAGCGGGGGCTACTCTTCGTTGCGGTGCGCAGGCTTCTCATTGCAGTGGCTTCTCTTGTGCTGCACAGGCTCTAGGCACGCAGGCTTCAGTAGCTGTGGCTCGCGGGCTCTAGAGCACAGCCTCAGTAGTTGTGGCGCACGGGCTTAGTTGCTACATGGCACGTAGGATCTTCCCGGACCAGGGATTGAACCCATGTCCCCTGCATTGGCAGGCAGATTCTTATCCACTGCGCCACCAGGGAAGCCCTCCCCTTTACTTCTATTCTAATTATTCATTGATTCCACAAACATTTTTGGTGTGCCTACTGTGTGCCAGGCTGCCTTCAAGAGCTTGTGGTCTGGAGGGGGAACTAGACATGTAAATGGACAATAGCATAGTACAGAAGTTCCCAAACTTCTCTCAGTTCACAGTGCCTTTAGCATAATATTATGCTTATAATATTAGTCATATTTCACAGTGCCCCTACATCAAAAGAAATATCTAATGGTTTTATTTATTAGTTTAGTTCCAAACAACTTAAGAGCAGGAATTTATGTGGTGTCTGATATATGTCTTTGTATTTCTCTTAAAAATTAAAAGCTCCTGCCATGGTCTTTAGTTCCCTGTGGCCTTCTGGGGCACCTCGGCACGCTTTTGGGGGAGCTGTGGACATAGTGATTAAGGGCTCAGTTTCTAGAGTCAGTTGCTTGGATTCAAACTGTGGCCCTTCCCTTGCAGTGTGAGCTTAGACATGTAATGAGGCCTCCCTGAGCTTTACTTTTCCTCATTGGTAACAGATTATAACCGTAGCTATCTCACAAGGCCATGTCAGGAATTTAATGAGTGTATATAAAGCCCCTGGACAAACACTTAGCATTTAGTCACTAGAATAAAAGTTCTACAAGAGTGGGATTTGGGGTCTGTTTTGTTTACTGTTCTTATCTCCAGTGCCTTTTTTTTCTTCTTCTTTTTTTTTTTTAACTTTTTTCTTTCTGTATTTTAAATAAACCACAAAAAAGGCAGTCCTGAATCTAATGCAATTAGCAGGGGGAAAACCACAAAGGAAGTAAATTTCTACAACACATAAAAAGCAGGAACAAGGTCTGTGCTAGAGACTGAATGCACATGCCCCTCAAAATTCATGTGTTGAAACCTAATCCCCAATGTGATGGTATTTCGAGGTGGGCCTTTGGGAGATGATTAGGTCATGAGGGTGGAACCCCTACTAATCATAGGATTAGTGCCTTGTAAAAGAGACCCCAGAGAGCTCTTTCACCCCTTCTGCCATGTGAGGACACAACAAGAAGACAACCCTCACCAGACACTGAATCAGTCAGAGCCATGATCTCGGGACATGGGTCCAGCCTCCAGAACTGTGCGAAATAGATGTCTGTTGTTGATAAGCCAGCCAGTCTATGGTATTCCATTATAGCAGCCCGAATGGACTAAGACAGTCTGGATCCAGTTCCTGGGTGGAAACCTCATGTTCATTATGGGAATGAAGGAGGCATATAGTCCTTTGCACTGGCACTCCTCACTTGCGGTATATCATACTTTATAAGCTAGTGTTTTTCTGGGTCTTTCTCTGTGGGTTTTATCAGTGACTCCCTCCTGTGCTATCTTCACGTTTCATCAGACTAACTCATAGCTCAGACAATGTGGGGAGAGGTGGAAGAGGCAGGTTCTCCAGGAGCCCCATTACCAATGACAGACTTAAAGCAGCTGTTATCAGAATGTGGTAAGGCATTTCTCTCACCCTCAGCAAGATATACTAGATTATTGTCTTCCATAGCCTTTCATTCTCCAGAAGACCCTCTCTGATGAAGTTCTTACAGCAATCCTGTTTCTCTCTGAATGATTGGCTTTTTTCCTTCTAACTGCTCTGTCGTTTTTTTAGTTTATTTTTTTTAGTGTACAATTCAGTGGTTTTTAGTATATTCACAAAGTTGTTCAACCATCACCACTATCTATTACAGAACAGTTTTATCATCCCATTAACGGTCACTTCCCATTGCCTCCTCCCTGTCCCCCCCTCCCCTGGCTCAGTCCCTGACAACCATTAATCTACTTTCTGTCTCTATAGATTTGCCTATCAAGGACATTTCATTTAATGGAATCATACTACATGTGGTCATTTGTGACTGACTTCTTTTACTTAGCATAATGTTTTCAAGGTTTATTGTTGTGGCATGTATTACAACTTCATCCCTTTTTACTGCTGAATAATATTCTATTATATGATATACCACATGTGTTTATCCATTCATTAGTTGATGGACATTTGGGTTGTTTCCACTTTTTGTCTATTATGAATGATGCTGCTATGAACATTCATGTACAGTTTTTGTGGGGGTATATATTTTCAATTCTCATTCATATTTCTCATATTTCATGCTCATATTTCAATTCAATACCTACAAATGGAATTTCTGGATCATTATAACACTATGTTTAACATTTTGAGGAACTGTCAAACTATTTTCCAAAGGGACTGCATCAGTTTACATTCCCACGAATAATGTATGAGGATTCCAACTTCTCCACATCCTTGCCAACACTTGTTATTATGTTTTGCTTTTGCTTTTTATAACCACTAGGATGGTTAATTAAGCCATCCTAGTGAGTATGAAATGGTATCTCATTGTGGTTTTGATTTGCATGTCATGATAGTTAATGATGTTGAGTATCTTTTCATATGCTTATTGGCCATTTCTTTGGGAAAATGTCAGTTCAAATCATTCGCTTCTTTTAAAATTGGATTATTTGTCTTTCTCTTGTTGAGTTGTAAGGGTTCTTCCTATATTCTGAATACAAGTCCCTTATCAGATACATAATTTGCAAATATTTTATCCCACATTATGGCTGATCTTTTCATTTTCTTTATGATGTCCTTTGGAGTACAAAATTTTTAAATTTCAGTTTCAATTAAGTCTAATTTATTTTTTCTTTTGTTGCCTGTGCTTTTGGAGACAAATCTAAGAAACCATTGCCTAAACTAAGATTTACTTCTATGTTTTCTTCTATGAGTTTTATATTTTTATTTCTCACATTTAGGTCTTTAAGGCTTTTTGAATTAATTTTTATATATGGTATGAGGTAGGGGTCTAACTTCATTCTTTTCACATGGCTATTGTTAGACTGTTGTCCCAACATCATTTATTGAAACGTCTATTATCTCCCTCAATGAACTGTCTTGTCACCATTGTTGAAAATCACTTGACCGGGACTTCCCTGGTGATGCAGTGGTTAAGAATCCACCTGCCAATGCAGGGGACATGGGTTCGAGCCCTGGTCCGGGAAGATCCCACATGCCGCGGAGCAACTAAGCCCGTGCGCCACAACTACTGAGCCTGAGCTCTAGAGTCCATGAGCCACAACTACTGAGCCCACGAGCCACAACTACTGAAGCCTGTGCGCCTAGAGCCCATGCTCTGCAACAAGAGAAGCCACCGCAGTGAGAAGCCTGTGCACCGCAACGAAGAGTAGTCCCCGCTCACCGCAACTGGAGAAAGGCCGCGCGCAGCAACGAAGACCCAGTGCAGCCAAAGAAATTAAAAAATTAAAAAAAAAATTAAAAGAAAAAAAGAAAATCACTTGACCATAAATATAGGGGTTTATTTCTACACTCTCAGTTCTCTTCCATTGATCTGTATGTCTGTCCTTATGCCAGTATTGCACTGGCTTGATTAGTGTAATTTTATAGTAAGTTTTGCGATTAGGAAGTATTAGTCCTCCAACCTTCTTCTCTTTCAAGATTGTTTTGACTGTTCTAGGTCCTTTGAATTTCCATATGAATTTTAGGATCAACTTGTAAATTCCTGTAAAAAAAAAAAAAAATGGCAGCTGCGATTTTGTTAGTAATTAAGCTGATAAGTTTGGGTTGTATTGCTATAGATCAATTTTGGGAGTATTGCCATCTTAACAATATTAAGTCTTCCAATGAGATATCATACATAGTTACTTACATCTTTAATTTCTTTCAACAATGTTTTATTTTATAGTTTTCTGTGTCCACAACTTGTACTTCTTTTGTTAAATTTATTCCTAAGTATTTTGTTCTTTTTGATGCTATTGTAAATGGAATTTTCTTAATTTCATTTTTAATTATTCATTGCTGATATATAGAAATACAATTAATTTTTGTATATGGATCTTGTGTCCTGCAATCTTGCCAAACTCATTTATTAGTTCTAATAGATTTGTGTGTGTATGAATTCCTTAAGATTTTCTATGTATGAGATCATGTCATCTGTGAATAAACAATTGGCTTTTTTTTGCCAGTCAAAAGTCCTGCCTGCACTGGAGTCCAGGAGGGCTTGCCAGTGAGCAGCAAAATGCCTATTTTGTTATTCAAGACAAAAGGAAAGTTTTCATCTTAGGGTTTTGCTGGAATGTTTGATTAAGCAGCTGTTCTTGAACAGAGGAGATTCTGCCCCAGGGGACATTTTGCAATGTCTGAAGACACTTTTGGTTTTCACAACTTGATTGGGGTGAGGGTGGGGGAGGGGGTGACGAACTACACAGAAGCCAGGGATGCGGGTGAATATCCTGTAACAGCCTCCCGCCTCATCCTCCAACAAAGAATTATCTGGCACAAAATGTCAATAATGCTGAGGTTGAGAAACCTTGGATTAAAGGAGTGGCTTCCAAAAATAATCTCTTCTCTCACTGGTGCCTGAGCAACTCTTCTCAAATCTGCAAGATTCTAAAGAACAAGTTTGGAGTGGAGTTCAGGGAATGATTTCTCAGGCCACAGGCCTGCCTAACAGAGGTGGAGACGGTGTCCTGGGCCCCAAGTCAGCAAGTCCATGAACAGTTGGACCAAATCGTGCACAATCTCCAGCAAGACAGAGATCATCACTCAGCAGAGAACACATTGCGGCTGCTCCGGTGCCAGTGGCCATGTGTGATAATTACTATGGCACCAGCAGGGCATATTAGGTTTTGTGGAGCTTGGTGCTTATACAGGTGGGAGACGGAGCTCTTTAAGAAAAAGAATACTGCATTAGTTAGACACAGGGACTTGGTAGAGACCCACGCAAGTTCCAGGGCCCTGAAACTGAAGTGTCATTAACTTTAGGGTGCATCTGCCTCAGAGCAGAGGTGGTATTGAGTGCAATGGGACTACCTACAAATTGCTTCATCCTTCCTGCTTTTCCGAAGAGCACTGTAGCTAATTTGCATTAAGAAACTATAAGCAGTATGGTGTGTTTTATTCTCTTATTCATGTATATTTTTTAAACTTTTTCTTTGGTGGAAACAATCTAAGTCCTGCAGCTTGGCTTTAAGATCGAAGTTGACAGTTGCAGAAAGATAAACAACAGTCCTAGACACTTAAAAGCAGGTGGTAAGTGATTAATCTGGACAACAAATGGCTTTGATGATATATATTTCCAAATGTTGCATGATGAATTTAGTTCTGAAGCAGTAGGCTTTGCAGATACTAATGTCAGGTAACCCATATTGCAATAAAAGCAGTGAAATGTACATTTTTATAGTTCAAAGCATTATTATTTCACATTTATGTAGCACTTTGTATCTGCTGAGTGTTCCTTTAATTATTTCTTTTAATGATCTTGTGAGGCCAGTCCTAGTGGGTATTAGCATCATTACAAAGATGGGGAGAAAGAGGGAGAGGTTACCAAAAATGAGGCAGAAGCAGGAAGAGGAGAATGCCATAAAAGGACAGACTCAAGGGAGCAGGAGAACTGGACAAATTCAAAGAAAGGCATGACTAAAATGACTGCAGCTGTGACCACCACAGGAACCTGAATTTTTAGGCAGTGGAGAGAGTTTGAGAGGAAGAGTGTCAGAATCAATAAAAGGATGTATTGCTTGTCTCACTTATAAGTAAGCACATGGAACAAGGTGAGGTAGTACTTAGCTAAATTTATGAAATGGATTTGGACAAATTTACTAATGACCAGGTCTTAACTAACTACCGTGAGAGTGTAAAATTCCGTCCATGTCAGAGAGGAAATCCAGGCTGTCTGGCTGCACATTGCCTTATTGCCACTGTCCCATCCAGGGTCCAGGGAGGGCAGGCCATGGACCTGAGCCAGGACAGCCATGTGTATGTCACATCTATCTCACTGACTGGTCAGATCTGGGTAGATTCCTGCAAACCACTGAACTCATCCATGGTCTGTTCAGAACCAACTGAAACGTTTAGATTCTTTCCAGGTGTCTGAAATTCCAGCATTATAGTTATTCATGTTTAGATAATAATAATGGCTGGCACTTAGTGCTCAATAATGAGTACCAGGCCCTGTCCTAAGCACTTACAGACATTAACACATGTAATCCTCACAATAACATTGTGAGGTAAATACTAATTTAAGGGATGAGAAAACTGAGGCCCAGAGGGGTTAAGTAACATGTCCAAGGTCACACAGCTAGTAAATGGTGGAGTCCGGATTTGAACCCCATGCAGCTGGGCTCCAGAGTCTGTGCTATAATTATAATCTCTTCTCTATAATGCCTTATTAAGAGGTTTTAAAATGCTTCCTCATTTTGTTATTTACAAATAAAATACCAAAGAACATAACAATAACATTAGAAAAATGAACAATGAGCAAGCTATTTTTAAAGATAGGAGAATAACTTCTAAATTATTGTCTTCAGGATCACCCACACACTGTATGTTCTTCTTTTGTGCTCCTAAATTGCGTTGGAACTTATTATAGTACTTTTTATTTTCTCAATTATAGTTAGTTGGTATTCCTGGGGCAAGTCCAGAAAAAACTCCTCCATTGATTTCTGACCTACCTGAGACAGGGACCTTTAAAAAAATCATCATCTTATGCCTTGTACAAGATAGACATTCAATAAGTGTTCACTGAATAAATGGAGTTAATTGCACTTCAGGCAGTGGGTTGGTTCTAATTTGATAGACAATCAAAAGATCACTCTGTAGTAACACTGTCCAGTGGAACCTTCTACAGTGAAGGAATTGTTCTAGATCTGCACTGTCTCATGTGGTAGCCACAAGCCACATGTGATTATTGGGCACCTGAAATATGGCCAGTGTGTGACTGAGGAACTAAATATTTAATTGTATTTAATTTTGATTAACTTTACATTTAAATAGCCACAGCTTTATAGTATTAGGTGTTTAGCCAAACAAATTAATTTGGATCCCTATTTCTAAAACCGTTGCCTGAGATTCAAAGCCTTTTTTAAAGCCAAGGACCTAGTCCTAGCAATCACAGATAAGAAGCAAAAGAGAGTGAAATTCTATTACCTTCTAAATGGTTTTACGATAATTGTCCATTCAGAAGTATCTCAAGTAAAATAAAGTCTTTTAATTACCATGACAAAGATATATCAAAATTTCAAAAGTACATCCCCTTTGAATCTGTAACTCATTTTCTAGGAGTTGCTTCTATTCTGACACACACTGTAAGGCATATGTACCAAGATAGTCCTTAAAGTACTGCTTGTAATAATAGCAAAAGACAACCTAAAATTCCATATGTAGGAAGCAAATTACATAAACTGTGGTATGGTGGTAGGCACAATAATGGCCCTCCAAAGATGTCCACATCCTAATCCCTGGAATCTGTGAATATGTTACCTTACATGGCAAAAGGAAATTTCCAGATGTAATTTAGTTAAGTAACTTGAGAGTATCCTGGATTGTCCAGGTGGGCCTCATGTAACCACAAGAGTCCTTATCGAGGGAGGCAGGAGGGTCAGAGTCAGAAAGAACACGATGTGATGAGAGACACAGAGGTCAGAGGGATGCAACTGCTGGCTGGGGCCACAAGCCAAGGAATGGGGTGGCCTCTAGAAGAAGGAAAAGGCACGAAGATGAATTCTGCCTAGAGCCTCCGGATGGAACAGAGCCCTGACAACACCTTGATCTTAGCCCAGTAAGACCAATTTTGGACTTCTGACCTCCAAAACTGTAAGAAAATTAATTTGTATTGTTTTCAGCCACTAAATTTGTGGTAATTTGTTACAGCAGCAATAGGAAACTAATGCAGGTAACTTCACATATAATGGAATACTGTGCAACCACTAAAAAGAATGAAGAACACCTATATGTTTTCATATGGAAAGATCTCCGAGACATATTATTAAATGAAAAAAAAACAAGGTCTAAGACAAGTACCCCTCAGTTACAAAGGATACACACAGGCCTATGTATTTCTGGAAGGGGCAAGCTGGAGAAGGGGTAACCTGGGGAAGGGGTGGTCAGTGTTAGAAGGGAGACTTACTTCTCACACTGTGCTTCTCTAAACTAATACATTTTGAGAATTGCCACTCGGTAGAAAATCAATTTTCACACCAGATCTTTGGGGGATGAGACAAAGAAACCATACTAAGTTCTACAGGCATTTTTCAGGTGTGTGGCTCTGAACTTCAGGGAAGAGTAGATAAATAACATTCCCTGACGTGAGCAATTAGCTGCTGGGTGTGAGAATTGCTAATGTGTAGTCCAGAGCAGCCAGACTTGAAGGTCAGATGGAAGCTGAGAGAAAAAGCCCCAAGGTCATTGTGGAAAAAATAGACAGTAACTCCATGTGCAGAATTAGACCCTTCAGAAGGACGAGATCATGCTTCTTTCCCAGGGGTGTGCTAAGAAGAAAGTGTCAGAGGGAGATTTGAGTTCTGTGAGCCAGGAACCTAGAACAGGAAACCTAAGAAGGTGGTGAGGCTAGAGCTAATTATAAAGTGTGAACTGCAGAAGAGAGGAAACTGCCCGCAGCCACTCCTGCAAACAGGTGCCATCATCACCTAACGCCCGCATCACTGAACAAACGGAAGAAACACGCAGACGGTCCAGACCCGGAGGCTCCTACCTCTGCAGGGAGGCACCTCCCATCATCCTGAGGATTTCACCACGAAGCCTGGGGGCACCCTGACCCACCTGGCCCCGGGAGAGAGGAGGAGCCTGACTGGGATGCATGATGGGAGTTAGCTTTGGGAAAAGGTGAAGGAATGGATTTGCAGTTTGATGTGTGGAGAAACAACTTGAAAGGCCTGACGTCAGCTGGGGAGGTAAGGTGATGACCCCTGCCTGACCTGTGGGATCTAGGGCTTCTCAAAGCAAAAGGAGAAACGGAGAGAAACCCCTGAGGTCCTCAAATGCACAGTTACTTAACATTTGAATCATTTAATCCTTCTAAACCACAGTTTATTTATCTGTTGGATGGGAATAAATAATGGTACTTACTTCTATGGGGAAGGTTAACAGAGCTTGTCACCGAGCTTGGCAAACTCTGCAGCACTCACTGTGTTAAAGTACATAGTATACAATTAACAGCTCTGAATGGCAGGCTCAATGTTGTCCCCATTTTACAGAGGGAGAAACTGAGGTGCAAAGCACTCAAGCATCTTGCCGTGGTTACCCAGGGATTCAGTAGCAGAGGCAGGATTTAACCCCAGGCAATTTGGCATTGCAGGTCATACACCTCTTGTAATAAATGGGGGAAAATGGTAGTTGTGGTTGTGGTGAGATAATGGCTGCGATGTAGAGGCACCATGATTCCCATCTTAGCAGATAAACTGAAGTTTAGGAGGACCAGGTGACTCAGATGTTAAGTAGTGCTTTTGTGACCTGATGTCTGGGGCTCAGGTGCCCCCACCACAAGGGGATCCAGACAAATGTCACTAGGCCGCCTGCCCCAGTGACAGCTCCTGTATGGCTGTGGGGACTGGTGGGAGCCAGGGAAGAGGGAGCATCTAAGCATATCTGGAGAGGGGACAGATCCAGAGGCAGCCTGCGGTGCCCTGTACTGCTGGGACTCCTCATCACTGCTCCCAGGGTGAAGGGAGCCTGGGTGGGCCTGGTGTGGCTCCAGGGCAGGGGCCAGAGCAGAGTGACACTGTGGTTGCACAGAGACCCTACAAAAGCCAGAGGACTCTGCAGGGGAGGCTGCCAGGAGCAGACGTTGACACTGGCGGGCATGAAAGCTGTTATAGGGCTCAGTGATTCCCTGTCTCCGTTGGGTCAGGAGGAGGAAACTGTGGGAGCTGGGACTCAAGAGTGTGAGCTCCGTTCCTCATCAGCACTTTGCCTAGCTTGGCGGTCCAAGGAAACAGCTGCTATAGCTCTCTTTGAAGTTCACGCACACTAAGGTGGTCTTTGAGTTAAACGTAGTTTGCAAAGCTGTTTCCGGATCAGCTTCAGAAACCACAGGAGAGTGAAAAGTTTAAAGCTGCACCATTACTAAAATGACGGTAGTATTAAGGAAGATGGCTCAGGTAGTTAATTTCATACTTGGCAGAACATAGGAAATATTCTTGTTTTGGAAATGGGCTCATTTGTTTGCCAAGCTGGTAGGTCAGGCTTGCTTTTGTTTGTTTTGTTTTCCCAGTTTTATTGAGAAATAATTGATATATAAAGTTGTGTAAGTTTAAGGTGTACAACATAATGATTCGATACATGTATGTATTATGAAATGATCACCACAATAAGTTTAGTTAACATCCATCACCTGGCAGAGTTCCAAGGATTTTTTTTCCCCTTGTGATGAGAACTTTTAACATCTATTCTCTTAGAAACATCCAAAAAACAGTACTGTTCACTATAGTCATCCCAGAACTTATTTATCTTAAAACTGGAAGTTCATACCTTTTGAAAACCTTCCCACAATTCCCCCACTCCTATATCCAACCTCTGGTACCACAAATCTGATCTCTGTTTCTATAGGCTTAAGTCTGAACACATTTCTTTCTTCTTCTCTTTCTTCTTTTTTTCCTGCCTTAATCTTGTTTGCTTTAGTTTTGTGCATCTATAAATTGCTTTTTGGAAGCTGTACTTTATGAAAATGTTTCAGTATGCAGTTGACCTTTTTTTGTTGGGGAAACGAATTAAAAAAGGAGGAAAATAGAGTGAGGGTTAGAGATTGACTAGAACTGATGCTGGCCCCAGTGGTCAGATTCATTGCTGACTGAAGGGATATTTCTACTAGCGGTGGTGTTGTGGCGGGGGCTGGAGAAACACTGCTAGTCCAAGGCCAGGTGAAGGAAGACAGATGCAGTGAGAAGGCGTTCCTGGGCTGATTACAGAATTATTTTATACTTTCCAGAAGATCTGGACATTTAGATTCAAGGGGCCTGATTAAACAGGGAGGCCTACAAGATCCAGTGTAAAAAAAGGAGGAAGTCTCATGTCTGTTCCAACATATTGCCATGGATCTCTCTTTGCTGCCATGACAACAGGCTTGAGAGCTCTGTTGTGATACCTCTCTGACCTCAGCCTTTGATTCTGCCCTGCGGACTTCCCAATACCGCCCTGGAATAGGAGGACTTGCCCTGTCACCTAGTCCCTGGTTTCACAGTGGATAATTCAGCATGGCGGAGCCTTTAAAGCTTAATTTTTCATGATCCAGGCCAGAAGCCTGAATGAGTTGTACGGCTGTTGTACGGCTTATGTTCAAAGACAACTGTAAAATGTTGAACAAATCAAATGAAGAATTACACTGAATATTTTGAATACCAGAGTTGCATTTGACTATGAGCAATAGAATCCTGAGAAGCAGTGGTTTAAATAAGACAAGAGTTCATTTTTCTCACAAAATGAGTATTCCAGAAGTAGGCACCAAGGGCTACGGTGGCAGTTGTAGGACATCATCCTAGAGTGTAGCCCTTATCCTTACGTTCATGAGATAGCCACTAGAACTCCAGCTGTCACATCATGTTCTTCTTGGAAGTGGAAAGGAAGAAGTGCCAAGTGAAAATGGTGCTTAGCAGTTGATTCTGTATGGTTTTTAAGAAGCCTTCCCAGAATGCCCATCCAACAACTTTCACTTACACCTCAGTGGCCAGAACTTGGTCATATGTCTACCCCTGTCTGCAATGGAGGCTGGGGAATGTTGGGTTTAATCTGAACACATTGCTTCCCTTGACAAAATCTGTTACTAAGGAGCAAGGAGAGGATGGATATTGGTTAGGCACCTAGAAGTTTCTATCATGAGATGTCTTATGAATGGACGAAAATGGGAGCTGCTGAAAATGACCAAAAATAAGGTGGCAAGAACGAGGCCATGGAAGAAGCCAGAATTTCCTGAGGTCTGTTCATTAGCTCCCAAAGGCTGGCAGATAGTACTGACTGATAATAATACCATTAATCTAGCATGTATGACAAGTCGACACAATAGGACATTGCAATTGGGAACAAGGAAATCAATTCATGGGGTTGCCACCCCTTACTCCGACAATGGAATGCATGAAAGGTAACATAGGCATAAATCAGGTGCTACTGGAATGAGCCTACAGTTTTGTTGGTTTGAACGTTTGCTTCTTTTTAGTAAATACGTATTTAAATGAGGATATACGTCAATTAAATTTATGTCAGTCTTCTCCACCATTTTCAAGTAAATCCTTCATACTTAATAAGCCATTGCCACGGGTTAACTAAGCTGAAGGTAATGAATTTTTTAGATAACTGCAACACTCTTTTTTTTTTTAATTTTTATTTAATTTAATTTATTTATTTATTTATGGCTGTGTTGGGTCTTCGTTTCTGTGCGAGGGCTTTCTCTAGTTGTGGCAAGCGGGGGCCACCCTTCATCGCGGTGTGTGGGCCTCTCACTATCGCGGCCTCTCTTGTTGCGGAGCACAGGCTCCAGATGCGCAGGCTCAGTAATTGTGGCTCACGGACCCAGCTGCTCCGCGGCACGTGGGATCTTCCCAGGCTAGGTCTCGAACCCGTGTCCCCTGCATTGGCAGGCAGATTCTCAACCACTGCGCCACCTGCAACACTCTTTTAAGCAACAATTTAAAAAAAAAGAAATTCAAAGTTATTACTGGAGATCATATGATGTCTTACTGCCTGTTTCAACATATATTGAATAACTTAATGTAATGGAACATTTTTGACTGTCTGCTTCTTGTGTAGGAAACAATCTTTCTTACCATTTACCACCTGTTCACCATCTGCCACGCACAGACACACACACACACAGACACACACACCACATACTCCCTCCCCAACTCCACCACTAAGTATAAGGAAGGGAAGTTTTGACAGTGTGCTGACATATCCCTGGTTCATGGAGAACAGTTTAGAACCAGCAGGTAATCAGGCACTTGTGTTATACTTGCATTTTTTTTATAACTTAAGATAATTAAAATGTATTTACCTCTAAATCATCACTCCAAATTACTATGCTACTTGAATTCTATGCCTTTGTGTGGAGGTGTATACTTTTTTGTTTTGGGTGTGTCTTATTCTAGCAGCAACCTTTTAATTTGCTGTTTGTCAACTGCTGTGCTCTGGTAAACCCAGAACACCTCATTTATTAGCCTGTGGGCAAAGTCAAAGTAAAAGGCTCTGGGAACTCTCACTGATGGTGGGTATGTAAGTTGGTAAATACACTTTGGAAAATGGTTTGGCAGCATCGACTAAAACTGAGCATAGGCATATTCATGGATCATACTCCCAACCATCAACCTACTGACACAGCGTTTTCCATCTCCCCATGTTAGGACCCACCCCAGCCTTCTTTCCCCTATGAGAACGCAGGCCTTGTTGTTGACACCCCCTCCAGCAGTTTCCCAGCCATCAGCTGATCTTAGGCAGCCCGGCTCAGCACATCAGACGCATGCTCATGATGGGGAACCTATGCAGGCAAGATTAGGAAACTTGAGTAGCTTCCTCTCAGTAAGCTCCTTGAACCCTATGTGACATTCCCACCCCTTCTCCAGAAACCTTCCAACTTTGTACCATTTAGGATGACTTCTCCATCAGTATCTAGTACTATAAAGCCCAACACAAACTGGCTTAGACAATCAAGGTGAGTCATTGTCTCATCTAACTGCAAAGACCAATATGGGCTTCAGGCACAATTCTCTCAGAGCTCCCGTTCAGTTTCTCTGAAATCTCTTAACTCTGTGTTCTGCCAGGTTGGTTTTATCTGCAGGTAGAAGTCCCTCATGGTCATAAGATGTCTGCTAGCATCAAATGGGTAACATGCCTCTTTGTTCAAACGAGGAGAGAGCAGGCCTTTATCCAGATAATCACCGAATAAAAGCTCTGAGCACAACTCTTGGGACCTTCTGGGTCCATCTCCTGAACCAGTCATTTTGGTAGCAAGACCCCACCTGCCTGCAGAGTTGAAGCCCCAAGCCCTAGCTAAGCAAACAAAACAAGCAAAAAAAATGACTCCTGCTGCACCTTCTCCCAGAATAATGGGTGCTTGCTCTTACTATGTTTACATAACTAAAAAGGTTGGCCCTTTTTAGTGTCAACTGCCCTTCTAAAACATAAAGTTCTGCCTCTCTGCTGTACCAGACTGTAACACCCACCTCCTTAGCCAGAAATTCCAAGGACATTTGGTGAGAAGAGATGCCCACATGCCATAGCATCTACAGCACTGGATGCAGGATAATAATAATAATAATAATAAGGCTTCATCTTTGATTAGCATTTTACAGTTTCTAGTGTGTTTTCACGTGCAGCACCTCATTTCATCCCTGGGAGCTGGGTAGGATCTGTACTGTTATATCCAGCTTGTAGATAAGGAAATCTCAGAGAGACTGAATGACTGACTTAGCCATGGTCAATGGCTTGTAAGTGATGGAGCTGGCATTGGAATCTAGGTCTTTTTGATGTTAAACTTTTGGGGGGAACTTTCTTCTGATTAGTCTTTTATACCAGGGTACAGAGTAAGAAAGATAAGAAAGATGTAAATTTGATTGTGTGAGGCTGAGTAGGAGTTGTCTGAAAGGAGGAGTCCTCTGCTGCAGGGCTTTGGTGTATATGAGAGAGAAGACAGAAAAGATCTTCTCAATCTTTGCTTTTGCCCTTTTTTGGTTTTCTTTCCCAATTACCTTTTCCTTGTGTTTCTTTCTCAAATTCTCTTCTCTGGTACAGCTTTCTCAAATACAGTACTAACTACTTTTCATGCCTAGGCCCTATTCAAGAATCAATCTTGAAAAGGAATCCTGGGGTGGTGGGGTGGGGGACAAGGTGGGGAATGTGAGAGATTTATAGGATTGGGAAGGGGGGGTGAGAAAGGGGATGGCAGAAGAAGGAGAAAAGAGAAAGAAATTAGAGTCATGAGTTGGCTCTGACACCAAAGATTAACCATAATCTAAAATGTTTAGATTACTTTATACATTTTTTTAAGAGAACTAATGCGTTCAAAGCAATGTGATCTTGAACTATAGACCCAGGAGTGGGAGCACTCAAAGATTGGGAAGGCCAAACCTACTAACTGAAGGGTTTAATTAACTATTTTAAAGTATACCTGGACACCAGTCAAGCAGTATAAAACATTATATACAGCATTCATTTTAGATAAATTTGGAGTACTCACATATTCAGTTGTTGAAAATTAATTTTTTTTTAATTGAAGTATAGTTGATTTACAATGTTGTGTTAGTTTCTGGTGTACAGCAAAGTGATTCAGATATATATATAAATTCTTTTTCAGATTCTTTTCCATTACAGTTTATTATAAGATATTGAATATAGTTCCCTGTGCTATACAGTAGGACCTTGTTGTTTATCTATTTTATATATAGTAGTTTGTATCTGCTAATCCAAACTCCTAATTTATCTCTCTCCCCGCCTTTTGCCTTTGGTAACCACAAGTTTGTTACCTATGTCTGTGAGTCTGTTTCTGGTTTGTAAATAAGTTCATTTATGTTATATTTTAGATTCCACATATAAGTGATATCATATGATATTTGTCTTTCTCTGTCTGACTTACTTCACTTAGTATGCTAATCTCTAGGTCCATCCATGTTGCTACAAATAGGATTATTTAATTCTTTTTTATGGCTGAGTAATATTCCAGTGTAAATATATACCACATCTTCTTTATCCACTCATCTGTCGATGGACATTTAGGTTGCTTCCATGTCTTGGCTATTGTAAATAGTGCTGCAATGAACATTGAGGTGCATTTATCTTTTTGAATTATAGTTTTCTCCGGATATATGCCCAGGAGTGGGATCGCTGGATCATACGGTAACTCTATTTTTAGTTTTTTAAGGAAACTCCATACTGTTTTCCATAGTGGCTGCACCAAGTTACATTCCCACCAACAGTGTAGTGGGTTCCCTTTTATCCACACCCTCTCCAGCAGAAAATTAATTTTCTTAAGACTCTGATCTGCATTGGGAAATATGGAAAGAATTTGAGAACCAAGAAGTGTTAGAGTCTGGAAGAAGCCCTTACCAACTATTTCTTTCCTCTGCTATGACCATTACTGGGCAGCTCTTCCATCATCTTGGAGATCTGTTTAAGGCTCAAAGGGTCCTTTTTGAATAATTTGCACCAAGAATTAGATTGCATCTAACTTCATGGTGATGAGAAACTTAGAAAGAATTAATCCAGATACTCTTGGGCTGTTATCACAATAAAAGTCATCTAATTTTATACTGTGGCTTGGAAGGAAAAACAGAAGTTGTAAACTCTTGGGCTCATGGGGTAAATGTGGCCCGCAGATGGAACTTGTTTGCCTTCCACTGTTTTAAGAGAGGAGTGCTCTCCAGTTCAGCACTGGTCCCCACCATTCACACAATACACACATGTGCACTCCACACCACCCTCTTCTCTGATTGCTTCACCTTCCTGACCCTTAGGGCATCTGAGTTTGAGAACTCTGAGATTACAAAAGTCATTCAATATATGAGGCACTACAAGAGAAGAGAGAATCATATATGTTGGGAAAAAGCATAATGAGATGAAAATTATAGAAAGGTAAATTTAGTCATAAAATCAAGATGAAAGTCCTTCCTGGAGAAGTTACTGGAATCTGGGTTGGTTTTGTGAAAGGCACATACGTCTAGCTCTGGAAGAAAAGGGATTGAGTTGCAGAGCCTCTGAGATGGCATTCAGCTGGCTGGCTGTTCTATGGCTCCAGGAACTAAGACTGTAACAGAAAATATGATTACGCCAAACAATTGGCTGAAAAGCAACATAATTAGAGTCATTACAGACTGGAGACAAAGACAAAGAGCATGACAAAAGCAAAAAGAGTCACCTTTCCACATGATAGGTGATGCCTGTGTTCCCCGCCCCACCCCAAAATCAACAGTAGGAAGTACACAATGAGTGGGTAAGTCAGGAACTGGCTGAAGAACAAAACAAGGGTATCTTTTCAAAGTCTCACTTCTCTATAAAGTTCAATTTTAAAATCAGGTATTTAAGACCAGTAAATGAGCTTGGCAACAGCAATGAAAGGACCTTCCAAAGGATAAGGAAATGGAAAAGACAAGCCAAGATTCTCAATACCTGTTGGAGGCCCCAAGCCCTCTCCATCATCAATACCCCATCCTGACCCTCAGGACCCAATTGTAAGTGCATTTGGTAAAGTAAGACACTTTTCCCCTCAATCTTAGTGTTTGTGATGTACGTGAGCCTGATCCTGCCTGTGGCAAAGAGCCCAACTTCTCCCCCAGATTCAAGGGGAGAGAAGGAAAATGTTCTAGAACACCCAAATTCAAGGAGGAATATTATGTTAAGAGCCAGGACTCTGGAGTCAGACAGACCTGAGTTCAAATCCTAGTTCCAGCCCTTATTAGCTTTATGGACCTTAGTAAGTTACCTCATTTCCCTGGGTCTTGTTTTTTCTCATCCATAATCTGGGCATAATGTATTTAACTATCTCATAGCCTTTAAAAACAGCTCTGTGTTAAGACATCTAGTCCAACAGTGCCTGACCCAACAGTAGGCACTCAGTGAATGGTGGTAATTGTTATGTAAAATAATCATCGTAATGAACTTGAACATCTGTGAAAGGGAAAGGGGTCCTACTCAGTGAAATAAAAGGAGAGCTAGTGTCAGATCTCATGTCATGGCTCAGTGCTTCCCAGCTTATCTCTGTCCAACTGAACAGCTTTGTCTGCATTAGCAGAGCCTAGGAAACCAGTGCTATCAAAACCAATGAGACAAGCATTTCATAAGTGCCTGTTAGGGGCACAGGGCAGTGACACTGTGCTAGACCTGAAAAGAGGTCTCGCCAGAGGTTGAGCCATGATCATGGGAAGGTATAACTGTTGTAATCTCTCCAAGCTGAGAGATGATTGAAGACTATCTTTCATTGATGCTACATAAGAGAAGAACAGTAACAAATTGTTAGAAATTACTTCAGCATTGAAAACTGAAATCTTAGTGCCCTGCTCTATCACAGTACTGAGCTATACCCCCCATACAACTTTTATTGAGCCCTATGTGCAGGCACAGTGAGAGATAGTCTCCTTTTTCATGGAGACTAGGATCAGTCACCTCCAAGGTGGAATGCGTTTACCCCAGGATGGGGGCCAAACAATACTCCGGGGTGTGGGATGAAGATATTAGACCTTCCATTTCTGTTTTTTATTTTAATTTTTTAAAATTAATTAATTAATTAATTAATTAATTAATTTATGGCTGTGTTGGGTCTTCGTTTCTGTGCGAGGGCTTTCTCTACTTGCGGCAAGTGGGGGCCACTCTTCATCACGGTGCGCGGGCCTCTCACTATCGCGGCCTCTCTTGTTGCGGAGCACAGGCTCCAGACGCGCAGGCTCAGCAATTGTGGCTCACGGGCCTAGTTGCTCCGCGGCATGTGGGATCCTCCCAGACCAGGGCTCGAACCCGTGTCCCCTGCATTGGCAGGCAGATTCTCAACCACTGCGCCACCAGGGAAGCCCCCCCCATTTCTGTTTCTTAAAAGGTCACCTTCTAAAAGCATCTGTCTTACTTTATAACATACATACTATATTTGAGTAGTAGTGTCTATATAATTTGTAAATAAAGACATGAATGTTCATGTGATCAAGGTTTAAATTTTTTTATTGATGGGTTTCTTGACTTAAAAGGTTTGGGAACTACTGGTCTAGAGGAGAAGGAAGACCAGTAAGCCAACAGTCAAAATTAATGCAGAGGGACCTTGGCTGGAGCACAGATGATAAGCATGTAGCTCAGCAGTGAAGGAAGAGGAGACAGGATGCAGGGAAGGCTTTCTGGAGGAGGTGACAGGATGAGCTGCTGAAGTGTGTTTGGTGTGGGGGAGAGGGGAAGAGGAAAGAATATTTCAGGCAGGCTATACAACACATGCAAAGGCAAGGTGGCCTGTGCAGGTACAGTGAATGCATCTTGAAAACTAAAATAATTTGATCCATCTTGAACTGTCAGTATAGCTGAGGAAACTGCAGGAGGTAAGGCTGGGAGGTTTCTGCAGCGATCCAATTATTGAAGGTCATTGAATAGAAAGCTTATTCTGATGGTGCAGGTTGGCGCTGAGGGATTCTAGCAGGGGAGGGGAGATCATGGAGCAGTATTCCCAACTTGATCCTCTCGTCCAGTTTCCACTGATGCTTGTCTGAGTCCTAGAGGGAAAGGATTGTGCTTGTGGGAGCTGATGAAACCTCAAAAGGCTAGGACAAAAAAGGTGCTAGAAGCCTTTGAAGGGATAGAGAATCTTCAACACTGGGCATTGCTGGGTGAGCATCACCAGTGCCTAAAGACACATCTCTGGGCCAAAAGGCTGTGCAGTCTTGTGCAAGCATTAGTGCTTTAGTGGCCTCAGTACAGTCAAGAGCAACAAGATTTATCACCTGAGTGAGCCAGAGTTGGAAAGGAGGGAAATGGCAGACACCAGAGCAGCCAAGAGGACAGTATGTGGACTCCACTGAGCCAACCCAGGCAGGCTCTAGGAACTGATTCAGGAGGACTTGCAAAGCATTTGGCGTTCCCTCATGAGGAGAGACTGTACTGGTCATATTCAAATTGTATCCCTCATGTGTTGCACAGTGGATCAGGCTCCAGAGTTTACAAATCCTGAGGCCACTGTCCAGGCAGTTCCTCTATAAATATACCTTCAGGAGTTGTACAACAGGAACCTGGCATAGATGTTCAATCAAGATGTCAGGAAACGAATGAAATAGTGATTGGTTGGCTGCTCTCATGACCTTATTTAAACCTCAGACTGGGCTGGCCAGATCCCATCAGAGTTGGGTTTGGAGCTATTATTTGGGTGCATGTGGCAGATTGCAGCAGAGGAGTAAACCCAGGAACTCAGAATGGCAGTCAATGGCTGGGTATTTTACTACTTTATTCTGGAGAAATCTTACAAAAAACTAGAAATGTAATGCCATAACTATGTATATAGTCAGTAAGGCAGAAGCATGAGGGTAGAGAACTTAAGGTAACACCCCTTAGGGTAACACCCATGAGGACTTGTCATTGGTGTCGTCCAACTAGAGAACCCCCGTTACTCATTCTAAGGCCAATGCTTAATTCTAGGCAGAATGAGACTGGGGGCCAAAATGAGAATTAATCACCAAAGAGCAGATAAAGCTGATTCATTTCTGAGCTGGAATAAAAGCAGTACAAAGACCTTGAAGACTTGGTTGCATACATACTAAACAAGAAAATCTGGAATAGACACTGTCCTCCTTGGAAGAAGGTGGGAACCTCAAGAAAACATCCTGTTGAAGCAAAGGTTGCTGTTGGCATAACTGGCAGCCTGAGTCTTCAAGAGCTGGGGAGTGTCATATATTCTTATAAGTGGCCAGGCTGGCATGAGTTGAAGAAGACCTACCTGTGTCCACGATCTACTCAGTCTACGTAGTGGTGGCAGTAAAAGGAGTGCCTCAAGCCCTTAAGGGCCTGTTTACATCCAGTAAACCTGAAAAGTACCTTAAGAGGGACCTGGAAGAATGATCCAGAAAACCTGAGAAAGAGTTGAAGGCAGTATGGAGAGTTAACAGAATCCAGTGTTCATAGACATCTTCTTGTAGTGCTAACAGATGTCCATGCAGGGCACAGGAAGTGCCCACTTTCGATGATCAGTGTATGCCTAAATTAACCGAATCCTGTACATGGAGGCCAGACAAGAAGCAGAGTCCTTTGGTGGCTTCGATTGGCTCCCTTAGACCAATGGATTCACACTTTCCTGGCAGCTGCCCCATTTTGTGGGCAATAGCCATGCTGGATTTTGGAGAATGCTACTAGATCCCAAAGCATTTGTAATGGTAAGCACCAAACTCTGGGGTCACTGTATGCCTGCATTTTGTGTGGGCCTACACATTGGGAGGACAGTGATCTGGGGGGAGGCAAATGGTTCCCAAGAAAGGGGTCTTAAACCCAGAGAGCACTTCCAGTCCACAGCCACCATCATCTCCTGCCTTCTCAGTTCTCTCACTGTCCCTTTCATCTGTATTATTTTTACTACCAAAATCAGGGGGACAAATTTTTTTTTAAGTATAGAGCTACATCAGCCATCACTTTCTCTGGGACATAATAAGTTGAAGTGTTTGTTGTATAGATTTTTATAGCTTCATGTTGACTTTATATGAAGGGACACCCTTGAAACAAACATTTTTATAAATGCAAGTACATAATGGTAAGCATGCCATTGTAAAGCAATTTTTTAAAAGTTTGCCAGTGGTTACTGTATCTTTGTCCTTCTAATGTCTGTTGATGCCTTGCTGAATACACTAAGAATACAGAGAGGAAACTTGGCTGTGTGTACCTGGAAAGAACTCACTCCATGATTCTGGCCTCAGTGTACCATATCTATAAAGCCCGTGGGTCTGCTGGCCAGAGTATCTTCCAGATCTAAAAGACCATGACTATGTATCTAATACAAAGGCCAGAGATGCCTAGAGTGTGCAGATTTTTAAAAAATAGGATGAGCAGTATGTCATATAAGCAGAGCTTCAGTTCACAGATGAAGAATTAGAGTGGGTTATTTTATGCAAAATAAATTGAGTCCTTTCAAAATATTAATAATTGCCCAAGATAAAGAAAAAAATGTTAATCTTAAAAATCAAAATTTTGATTCATTTTATAGGTTATTTTGGCTTGTTTCATTTTAAAAATTCTATTTATTAAATGTGCCCTGTGAAGGTTTTATTTTAGGAATACTGAAACTCATAGCAGGTAGTGGAGACGTAAACATTAGTGAAACCCAGTCCCTTTACTTCCTTCATCTTTCATCTGCACATTTCTGGCACTTTCCATCTCTGAGCTCTCTTGCCTGAACTACCTCTGTTCCTCTTCGCACTCTCTCTGGAGTTAATAATTCCACATGGACAGTTTCTCCTCCAGAGGACAAAGTTGCTACTTCTCCAAAGCTCTCCGTGCCTCCTCGCTTCCTCGACGCTGCCTCATGGTGGGGGTCCCTAACACTCGTCTCTAGGGGGAAGCTGTTTTGGCGTCGTTTTGGCTGAAGCTTTTGCATTGCATTTCCCTGTCCTGTTACTCGGTGTGGTGTGTATTCTGCCTGCTCTTAGCTGAAGGCCTTCCCAGACTGGGCAGCTGAATGCACTGCACAGCTGCCAAAATTCTAATTCAAGAGCTAGAATTCTTACTCCTGTTCTTTAGACCCTTGTCTGGCCCTGGCTCCAGTCTCCCGCCAACTGGGTCCCTGGCTCGTTATCAGGCCCACCCGGGCCCTGTCTCCACCCCCAAGTGGGCCCAGGAAATCATTCTTGGCACCAAACTAAACTTCAACCACACCACTACCCCAGCCTCACCCAACCCAACTCTCATCTCAGCACAAGTTGTTACCTTGTGAGCTGGCAGACAAGAGATGGGCTCGAAAAGAGGAAATGCCATGGGTGAGGGCACTCATCACCCCCAATTACTGTGACTGTCAGATTGTAAAACTTTTTGTGGTGCCTTTCCTCTATGAAAAGAATTAAGAATCCTACTAGAAATAACACTAGGGATGAATATAGTTTATGGAGAGGGGCATACTATTTCTCTATGTATCTGCACCAGAGGGTAAGTGAAATTTGTCCTAAAGAAAAATGCTAAATTCAGTATACTTGCATGATGAAAAAATGCACTGTTGGATCATAAACTGCTGATAATATGTAGGCAACTGTAAAAGTGCTATTGGAGAACACAAGCTTTAAAGGTAAAATATCAGTGAAATTGGTGGGGTTGGGGACAAGGAGGTAATTGATTCTTAGCAAAATGTTGGTTTCAGAGAAGCTACCTGATTCAGCCTAAATGCTTAACTGGTCAACATTATGGTTTAAATGCTCACAGGATGGTGTAATCTAGATTGATTGGAAGGATCTCTCTTTTAAATGAAGAGAAAGTATGTCCCTTGACCCTGTTTCTACTCCTTCTAGCCTTCACCAATGCACTGTCCTTTCTGCTGTGATAGTTTTGCTCCCAGGGAGACAGATGGGTTAATCCCCAGATCTGAGATGGGGCAGTGGGGTATTATCATTTGGGGAAATGAAATTAGTTTTCATTTTCCCAAAAGGGGCAGGGAGTATTACAAACGTGGTACACATGTAAAACACAGGCAAATGCACTTGACAATCAAGCACTCTATTTTGAAATTTAAATAAAGCTAAGATTTTCTTCTGGCCTAGAGGGAAACTTCATTAAAATCAATTAGTACAAACCTCCAGAGGAAATAGGCTTTTTTTTTTTTTTTAAAGAAGGTTTAACGAGTAAGGTGCACACAATTACCTTTCCTGGGTCCCCTGTGAATGTCAGTGTCAAACCTAGACAGGTGGCCAGGTGCAAACAAATGTCCCTGAGAGGGGCCTGGGTAACTCCCTGAGTTCTCACTGCAGGGAGGTAAGTGTAATTAATAGATGTATATATACCAGGAATGTAATACACATAACCAAGGAGGCTCCAAACAGATTTCATGTATTACCAACTGTGAAGGGCAGGCCGAGTGAGATAAAGTTGGTGGCAGGCGCTCCCAGGTGAGGCCTCGGTCCAGGGGCGGAGGTTGGGGCCGCACAGCTGTTGCCGCGCGCCCTGGTCCCTCCTCCCAGCTGCGGCGGCCTCACTCCCACCCCCACCCTCCCCCCGCCGCTCCCCCCGCCGCTCCCGACGCCGCCGCCGCCGCCTCCCCTCTGCCTCCCGGTCTCTCCTCGCAATCCTTCCATCGCTCTCGCCCCCTCTCCCTCCGTCCGGTCCTCTGCGCTCCCCTCACCCCGCCTCTCTCCCCCTCCCCCAGCCCCTCCTCTCCTCACCCCACCCTGCCTCCCTCCCTCCCTCCGCCCGCCCGGCGCTGGCTGAGCCGACACCAGGGGGGCTCTCGATGTAGCACCATGACAGGCATCGCCGCCGCCTCCTTCTTCTCTAATACCTGCCGATTCGGGGGCTGCGGACTCCACTTCCCCACCCTGGCCGACCTCATCGAGCACATCGAAGACAACCACATCGGTAAATGGCCCGGGGGTGGGCGGGGGTGCCCGGCGCGCGGAAACTCCTGCCCAGGCGAGAACCCCAGAATGGCCAGGGGTGGGGGGTGGTCAGGAGGGAGGAAGGCGGCGGCGGCGGCGGGGCGGGGAGGGTGTGTGGGAGCCCGGGGCATGGGGGTGGCGGGATGCGGAGGCGCGAGGTGCGGTGGGGATGGGGGCAGGGTGGGGATGGGGGAGAGGGAGGGGGAGGGGCGGGCGCCCCGAGGTGCCGCTGGCGGGCTGGGGGATTCCGAGGGGCGTGCGCGCCCGCGGTGAAGTGGTGGGAGTGGGGCTGCGCGGTGGAGGGGGCGGCGGGGGGAGGGACCCGGCGGCGGGGAGATGCGGCGCAGGGCGGAGGGCGCGGCGGGGCCGGCGGGGCCGGCGGGGCGGCCGGCCGGCTCTGGGCAGGAGCGCTGAGTTAGTTGGCCCGGGTGGTCGGAGCGGCTGGGGGCGGCTGGGGGCGGGCGCTGCAAGCCGCCCGCCGCTTCCGCCCGGGCTCGAGCTGTCAGGGCTCGGCGGCGGCTGCAGCCGCTGGGAGGTGGGAGCGGGGGAGCGGGGGGGCGGGGGTGGCTCCACCGCGGCAGCCATTCCGCTTCCTCCTCCCGGCACCGCCGCCACTGCGTCCTGTCAGCGCTGGTTGCTAGGTGTGGTGCGTCGGGAGGGGGCCGGAGGACGCGGCGCTTGCTCTTTCCCCCGGCGGCGGCAGGGCTCGCTGGCCTGAGGGCGCCCGCTTCTGCCCCGGCCTGGCGCGGTTGCCGGGGCGCTGCGGGCTGAGGTCCCGGGTGCGCCCGCGGGCCGCGCCCAGCGCCCAGGGCCGCGCCGCCCCGGAGGCCCCTGCGGCTGCGTCCGCTGGAGAGCCATCCCCCAGGACCCGGGGCAGGGCATTTAAATGCGCTTCGGCTCCGAGATTTGCCTTTCAAATGGTGCTAGGCCCGAGGTGCGCCGGCTGCGCCGGGTATCCGCAGCGGCGGCCTGCGCAGCGCCCCGGGAGCCGGGGACTTGGTGGCCGCGGGGGAGGGGGCACCCCGCGGGGCGGCTGCTTTCTCTTCCTGCCCAAGACCCCGGGGCCTTTCAACAAGTCCTTTAATTAGCAGAAGCTCTTGCACACGTTTCCACGCTCCTATCCGGAGCCCCTGCGAGGAGAGATGGGTCGGGTTCTTGTGGTTCGGGCGATTCAGCCACCTGCGGAAGGTGTGGCCGGAGCCCACGAGTTGTCCTGTGTGGGCTGGAAGGTGAAGGGCCCGCGTGATGCCCCAACGGGGCTGCCTAATCCAGAGAACCTGTGAATTGCCCCCAGAAAGTCATTTCCCAATGAATGCTATGGATTCTGCCATGTGGATGCAGCTCACGTTTCTACAAAGTTGAGAGAATAAATCACGACTGCTGTGTATTTATGCACGAATAAAATGAGGCCGAGCCTTAAGCTCCTTCTCTTAGTATAATGCTTTCTCTTTGCACACAGTGAGTGCTTAATAAACGTTGAATGCTAGTTTAGAATGGGTATATGATGGGACATCCAGAATGGGAAATACTCATTGAAAATGCCTACAAACCATCTTTCAAAACATAATCTGGATGAGTAATTGTCCAGGTTTTGAAACTTACAAAGTTTTAAAACATCCGTGTAATAACTTTTGCCATCTCCTCTGATAAAGGTGTGACAGAAGAGCTAGGGAAGTTTCGGTAGTCTTAAAAGCAGTTTAGTGGAGTAACATATTTGCTGATTCATCATCATGATTGAATAGTAATAACTGAAGGTGCTTAAAGGATAAATCAGATTTTTCATGATGGGTAGTTTAAAATAATACTAAAACTCCAGTAATGCAAAGCTCCAATGGAAATTTTGCCAGTTCAAGTTGTTTCTCTTACTTTCAATAATAAAAAATAATAAATATAAATAAAATAAATATGTATTATATAAATATATAAATAACATTTCCTGACCTAGGGAAGGCTGTCATTGCATATACCATTCACTCACAGTTATTTTAGGATAAACTATAATTAATGTGAGTAATGATTTCCCCACATTGCCTGCCTACTTGGACTAGCTGGTTAAAAGAAAATGTAAATTATATTTATTAAAATGTGTTAAAGACAGTTATCGTTCTTGAAGGTTTAAGTCTGTAATCAGTTAGATAATTTAAAACTAACTATTGGTGAATCACAAGTTCTTTAAGTTTGTAGAAATTGTCTTTGGTATCGTGCAAACGTTTTTAAGAGGGTTAAGTGGTCCATAAATTTTCTAAAACTTTTAAGTGATGGTCACCCCCAAAGCGCTAGTGTTTTTCTCTTAGTGAAAATATTGAACATTTAAGTTTATAACAGTAGCTATGACTTAGGTGAATTTGGGGGGCGCGGCTAACAATTACTATACTTTGGAATTAGTTGCACACCAGAAAACTTCATGGAAAGTAAATGTTAAGATGAACAAACACTTAAAATTCCCTGGCTGAAGAGACCAAGTGAAACTATTCTGTACCTTAACTGAGGAGAGGCCCCTTACTTTCAAAGACAGCCCCATATGCAGAAAGAAATAAGAATTGACCTCAAGAAGAATAAAAACAACCTGCTTAGTAGGCAGTGTCATGTAAATACACTTCCGATGAAGGGACATGAATGAAAATATACCAGATAAAGCATTTGGTGAACGTTCTATACTACATGTATTGTTAAGTGGAATTTATTGTTTGTGGGTCAGTCTATAAATTTTTGGAGAGAGATTGTTATTTTTAATGATTGATTTACCAATTCTGAGTCTTTTTCATCAAGTGGCCACATTAAAAAGATGCATGAAGACTACTAAGATATATGTTAATATTATCTTTAATTTTTTCAAGGAGTTTGTTATTTAGCAATTATAGGAGTATTAGAGATGTGCTCAGGTAACAGGTCCATCTTGACCTTTCTGAGTTATTACCATTTAACCACTAGTCAAAATCCTTAAGCAGTAATGAAATGAAGGTTTACGGATGGGAATATGGCATATTTCTTGCTTGACAGATTTTTCAAGGCCTTTAGTGTACAAAGCCCATAGTTTTCATTATAACTGTATTGTTTAGTTCAGATTAATTAAGTGCATTAATTTGAGAGTAGCTGTTATACATGTACACTCAGCTCTTGTTGTTAACCAATTATCCATACCCATTAGGAACAAGGATTTGGGGCTGTAGAGCCAAAGGAAGTGTGATTTGCACCATCCTCTGTTTTACCTCTTTTCCTTTCTGTTGGAGGAGTGCTGCACCTGAGGTCCCATTTTCTTCCTTGCATTTCATTGCTGGTTTAGTCCTGGAGCACCTGTCTCCATGTACAAGCTGAGTACCCCAGCTAAAACCCTCCCCCCACAACTTAAGTTGCCTGGAAATCCCACAGCCCTGCAGCTGTGAAGTGTTTCTCCATCAGCTTCACTATCAATTCATTCATAGCCTGGCTCTGTTTCCTGGAGATGGGGAAAGCTGATCAGGATTTGTTTGCTTCCTATTGTGAGTAAATACTGAGTTTGTAGAAACACTCTTGACATACACATCCTAGGTAGGTGAAGTTGAACTGGTAACTAGGAATCATAGAAACACCGAGAGTACTAAATTTAGCACTGAAGGTCGTGTCACAGACTCATGAGATGTCTGCTCCGTCTGTGCATCCCAGTGCTGTGAAGTCTTTTGGCTTTTGGTCTCAGAAAGACAACTGTTTAATCATTCTTCCTAGATTTGATTATTTGGTACATTTGTAAGAATCAAAAGCATTTTGATTTTTATTTATATATTAATAGATATTGAGCACCTATTTTGTACCAGGCACAGTTCTAGGCACTTGGTATATTTTGGTGAACAAAGATCCCAGCCTTTGGGGAGGTTATGTTCTAGTGGTGGGAGATAGACAATAAATAGTCAGCATAAGATGTAAATTATATAGTATGTTGGAAGGTGGTTAGTGGTATGGAAGAGACCGATTAGAGCAGGCTAAGGTGGATTGGGAGATGAAGTGTTGGAATTTCCAGTTGGTTGGTCAGTATAGGCCTCGCTGAGAAGCTGACAGGTGAGCCAAAACCTTGACAGAAGTGAGGGAGTTAGCCATGAGGACAAACAGGGAACATTAAGGTCCAGGCAGAGGGAACAGGAATGCAACTTGCACCTCTTAAACTGAAACACAGATTTGACCGGATTCAGTTATTCTTGTGATGGTACTAAACGAGCAGGTCATTTAGAACTTGGGAGCCTCAGTTTTGCTATTCTTGACTAAGACTTTCCTGTCGGGGCCCCATAAGGAGGTGGCGTATTGTTGCCTAATGGTGGCTTGCGGTAGCTATGACTTGGTTGGGTCTTGACCCTGAATGTCAGCAGGTTTCTTGTTGTGAGTCTCCTCATCTCTAAAATCCGGGTAATAAATCCATGCTGCTTCATTTCATAGGATAGATTTGTAAACCATCTAATTAATAAAGGTCAAAGTCTCCGGAAAGAAAAATAAGGTAGTTACTATCAATAATGTAGAATTTGGCTCCAAGGACAGTTTGGTAAAAATTTGCATTATCTTAAAGCCGCGCTACAGTATACTAAATAGATGGGTGTATGATATGTAGTAGGCTCTTATTATCCCCACTTTATAGGTGAGCAAACTGAGGCACAGAAAGGTTACTTAACTTGCCTAAGTTTCCGTGACTGGTAAGTGTGAGCTGGAATTTGAATTTCAGACGGGTATGCAGAGCTGGGCTTGTGCCAAATTGCCAAACAGCTGAAGAGCTAGACAGCCCTGGCCCTGCTCCCCTTCCACACCCAACCGGTCTGCTTCCTCCTTCAGGAAGTAACTCTGACCCCTTGAGATGAGGATCATCTCGGAGGCCCCATGGTGAACCCCGTTTGCTTGGTTTGGAATATGCATCTCTGCCACTTGTCAGCCATTTGACTAAGGACAAATGACTTAACCACACTGAGCTTCAGTTTCGTCTTCTGTATAATGAGGATCATAACAGCACCTACCCCGTGGAGTGGCTGATGAGGGTTAAGTGAGCTAATATGTGTAAAGTACTCATTTACTTCAGTAGTAGTAAGTTATGTACGTCATCCAGTTTCTTGCCATTTTGTGTGTTTGCTAAGTAAGTATGTTGGAATCCTATGAAGGTCTACATTAGAGGTTAATAGAATGTGGGTGGTGTCCACCTACAACTATATAAAATCACCAGGCCTGTCCCAGGAAAGACGGAGAGTCAGAAATGGGACACCCACAGTCCAGTGTTGGGGTTGCAGCCTCTGGCCACTTTCTCTTCCATGTGGCCAGAGGTACTTTAGACGCTGGCAAAGGCCTTTGCCGCTGTGGACTAGGAAGTGGTGTCAAGGCCAGCGGCTTCCAACATGGCCTTTCCTTGTGGCCTGCATTTAGTTGAAAAAAACCCAAGACTAGAAAGAGGCACTGTGCCTTGGGCCTGTGGGCACATTCCCACGAGGGCATTTCCTGTGGAGAGAAGGAATGACTGAATGAATAAATGGATGAATTAAAGGCTTGTCCCTGCCCGCCCTGCTCTTTGCCTGTACCCTGTGGCTTGGTGGCAAGATGCCCTGTTACTCCCTCCCGTGGTTCACTAGAAGGTCCCAGGTAGAGAGCCGGGGAGATTTTAAGTGCGTGTGTGTGCATGAGTGGGCACACACGTGTGCACACACCACCCAGTGGGGGACCCCTAAATGTAAAACTTCCTCCAAAACACCGTCTTTAGTGGCTTTTCCATTTGCCCACTTGTCACCTGAAAGCAGTCAAATCACCCTTTATAAAACATTGCTAGTGAACATCCTGTCTCATAAGTTTCACGAGTTTTTGATTGTTTTCTCCTGTCCATGTTTTCTGATGTATGACTGAAACGCACAGACAGAAAAACTCTGCCTACAGCCGACTAACTTGACAGAAGCCTTCATATTCTTTGGAAACTAGTTTCCTTTAGAGTGCAATTATTTTGGTGACATCTCCCACCTTGACAATTCTAGAAGTGCAAACTGACAGCTGTTTTCAGAAAACCTGATTCTTCTGTTAATGACAGGGAAGAAGCCTCCAGACTGGAGCAGGCTGGTGATACTTGATGAGAGGGGCTTTCCTAGGACTGTCTGGAAGCCAAAGGCCTTGAGTTTTAGACTGAGGTCTGAGAGACAGGGCACAATGCTATTGAAGCCCTTAAAAATCCTCCCTTTTTTTCCAGCTTTTGCTTTTAGGACAAGAATCATACCCCTCATGTCCTTAGGTTTCCCTCCCCACCCCATCCTTACCCCTGCCCTCAGATCTTAACAGTGCAGACATGGCCTGGGTACTACTGAAGAAATATCAGTACTTGCTGGATTGCAGATAATACATTTTGTTTCATGACGAGGTAATAGATTTGTTCCATACTGACCTAGCTAAAGTGTTGAATAGCAGATGTTGTTTTATTTAGAATCTGAAAATCGGAAACTGCAAATGTCAGAAACTTATTATATGTTTCTTTAAAAAAAGGCTTTCATTTAATATGCTAAATCAGTTGAAAGAAAATTATATTTTCCCCTTGCACTAAGCACTGTAATCATGCAGTAGTTTTCACCTATTTTTTTTAAAGTCCAGCTGCAAGCACAGACCAGATTAATGGATATTCTCTTTAAGGATGAAGCCTTCCCAATAACTCTCTCTCCACTTTGGCAGACGTCAAAGTGCCTCTTTTGGGTCACTAACTACAGACTCTCTGTCCAGCACTAGAGAGCATTGATAGTCTCCTGATGGCCTGGCTCACCCACTGGCCTCCTAAAGGAAGCCCTGTTCTTTGTCTGCCAGGCTCTAATAGTGCCTTTCTTCTGAGATAGACCTCCTTGAAGGGACAAGATCTGGATACCATGCTGTTAATTTGAAAAGACTCACTCTTTCTTTGGTATTATACATATATAGAATTAATGTATATACATAATGTATAGATAAATGTTATATATATAAAATATATAATACAAATACATATATAATGCATACATAAATGGTATATGTATATGTGTGTATTTATACATGTATGTGTATATACACCACACAGATATATGTATACATATATACATATGTGTATTTATAGGTGGGTATATAATATATACATTTCTCTCTCTCTCTAGATCACTGTGGATAGTGAGGACTACCACAAACATTTTTGAGTATTTTCTATCTACAGTACTTAGGACTGTACTTCCTGTTTCCAAGGGATTGAAATTTATTTGGAGAGACCAGGCATGTACAGACTGAGATAAATGATGAAGAATAATGGGGACCACAGAGGCAGATTTATTGTGAAGCTAATGAATTGTAAGCCCCAGGACCCCTCACTTGTACAGTATATGTTTTACCATTTCTGAATATATTGCTTGGGCTCACCCAGCCGTTTCCAAGGCCCTAGAGGAGCCCACCAGGGTACACAGCCATGCATTCATGGATGACATCATAACTTGTAAAATTTGTAGGGTGTAAGGTTTCAACAGCAGTCGGGTAACATTATCCTTTTTCACTCTGACTTCCCTTCTGTAACATTTCTCCTTGGATTCAGTGACATCGGAGTTGAGAGTGTTTCTGAGATATAGCTAAGGGGCAGTTGAATTTGGGACACTTTTAGTTTGGGTTGAGTGGGATGTATTTATTCAGTTCACAGTCGTCTCTATGTCTAGTTAAGTTATTCCTAGCCATCCTAGGGTAGGAATCACTTCCCAGGAATGTCGTCCACCTGGGGATGTGCCAATGTGCCAGCTCACCTAGGGTCTGTACACAAAGGGGCAGGGATGGGTTAATATTGCAGCATGAATCTGTACTATGACTTCTGCTGGTGGGAATATGGTTTGAATGTGGTATGGAGCCAGAAGCAAGTCTGGAAAATTCTTCTACTTATTAGATGTATAAAATTGTAAGTAGAAGATTCACTTCTCATCTAAGTGTCTTTGATGTGCAAGTTCTTTCTGTTAGGAATATACTCAATAATGCAAATATACATTTATAAATGCACCATGTTTTTTAATGGGAATTCTGTGTTTAAGTTTCTTGTTTGACGTGAGTGTGTAAATGTGTAGATACACACATACGTAAACACATATCAGTGACAACAAAAAACACAACAAACTGATTACTGAGTGTCATCAGTACAAAAAATATTTAAAGTTAGTCAATGCACAAGAAAACTTGGAATGCCCTGAATTCTTGTGGCTCACATGTGAAAGAAAATTAATAAGTGTTTACAAATTTGACAACAATCCTAAAAATTTATATGGCATCATAAAGAGCTATGAGGCTAAAAGTAACTTTTCTGAATTATCAATAATTAAAAATAAATTTTGATCACCCATGCTTGAGGAAAGACCAATTTATCTTTGTGCCGTATAGAAAATGATATTAATATGAATCATTGTCATATGAGAAGTAATCAGAGTGTGCAGCCCCAAAGAAGTATTTACAGCAGTGTTTCAGGTGATAAATTAATTCACATACTGGGTTCTTTTTCTGAATTTTGATTTTGTGGTGTTTTGGTAATGTCAGCTTTAAAACTTTGTATTTTGCTGTGATTTTTGAAAATCTAAATAATCACTTTTCTAAGCATTTTGTATTTATAATGTTGCAGTTTTTTTCATAAACAGGGTCTAAAGCTGCAGGCCCTGTAAAACTTGGGTCCATTTCTTGGTACTAATTAGAGAGTCATTACTATGTGCCAGATACAGTTCTAAACAATTTTCATACAGGATCTAATTCACCCTCACAGCAAGCTATGAATTAGACATTTCCATCCTAGAAGTACCGCCTTCTAATTTGGAGTTAAATATGCTACCATATTAGTTAAATACCGTATCTGGTGAAATATGACTAGAATGCTTGTTTATTTTGGTAAGATTAAAAAACAAACATTTCCCTCAGTAAATAGCATCATTATAACTGGTCCTTCCTCCTTTGTGCTGTAGCGTTGGCTCATGTCTCTGCCAGAATTGTGTGCACCGTACTTTATGGTAACCACCTATGTACTTTGCCTCCCCCAGAAACTTGGCCCCTTTCTGTAGGACTGGGCCTTGCCATCCTCCTAGCGTCTTCCTCAAGAAGTGTTTTCAGAAATGAAATGAAAATAAAAATCAAGAAACATCTTGGGCTGTGGAAAGAATAAGTTACAAAGGGAACTTTGGGCAGTGAACAGCATTTTTGAAGCTAATCATCTCTGGAGGTGTGCATACGTGAGGACTTACATATTTATTTGTTTATGTGTATATGTTAATGGCACACATACAAACACTAGTTATGTAATTAGTCTAGGGTAGTTTATATTAAGGAAATTTGAAGAAGACTTTTTTTTTTTTTAAAAAGGGAGATTTGAAAAAGAAATCCACTTCTTTATTTTTACACTTGGGAATTGAACTTGGTGAATCCTCTTCCAAGTTGAGAATATTAGTTGAATCATTGAAGCTTAGTTGAATCATTTTTTGCCTGACCGACAGTATTTTGCTGTCTAGAACATTCTAGGGCTTAAACAATGCTAGGACAAAAAAGTATCTTGCATCCCTTCCACATCTTTGCCAGGGATGTTTGGTGTAAGGGAGGCCAGGGGCTGCAGTGGGGAGAAGCTGGGGCTGTGAAGCTAGACAGAATTGGATTTTGAATCCTGATTCCACTTGGACAGTTCTGACAATCTTATTTATATAAAATAGTAACAATAACTACTATCATTAAGTGTCCACTAGTGATGCACTGGTTAGCTGCTTTATACGCATTGCTTAAGAATTCAATATGAGTCCCATTTGACATAAGAAACAGACCAAGACCTAGACCAAATCACCCAGCATGAAGTACACAGCCAGTAAAATGCTCAGGGGAGTGAGGGACAGGCTTTGCTCTCAGGTGTCCCCATATACCTTAGCACTTGCTCTTTATAAACTGTGACTTTTTATGAGATGTTTGCATTTTAATAGAAGGCTGTTGTATACCTAAGTGTCTTACACACAGAATGGCTGCATTTCCAAAGGGAACAGATGTTTCAAGGCTTTTAAGAAAATGTTTATGTAGGTTAGGAGAGTCCATGAGCATCCCAGCATCACAGTAACAGTAATGAAAACAATAATTTGGCAATTCTAAAATGGTTATAATTACTGAATTGTCTAAAGATGCTGACTGGTTTTCTTTCCTTTACCGATACTTATTTATCTGGGGGTGGAAGACTCTTTTCAAACATAATACCTAACACTATAAACACTTACAAACTTCTCTTTTACTTTAGATTTTCAAAATTAAAATAATGTCATTATGTTCATGTGCATTATTTTAAAAATCTGTTTGGACCAATGATACCTAACTGGACCCAGCTATATAAACATTGTGAATTAGGAGCCCTGACCTCTTAGCATGTGTTTAGAGCCCTCCCTGACGGACATTTCCCTGCTGGCACTGACGACACACTTTAGGTCACATTTCTGTATCATCAGACCTCGAACGGCTGGTGCAGGAGCACATCTGGGCTTAAAAATTGAAGCCCCCCTTTTCTTAACTAAATCATTCAGTTAAAGTCTCTCGAATGCTAATTTAGCTGCCTGATTCTCAATACATGGCATAATTATATAAGAAATGGCAAAAGCAGGGGAATCTATAGAGACATATTTATATAGCTTACTGTTAAGTAAACTGAATAGCATGGTAATAAGCATAAATAAGTGTAAGTTATGCCCATGCTTCCTTAGGTATCAAACATCAAATAAAGGTGATGGGACTTTTGAAGCTTTTTTGTAAATTCAAGCTAAATACATATTACGGAAAGCTTTCACCTCTAAAATTCCAGGTGAACTTTTCTAGGCCTCTGTCCTTGTGGAGCTAATCTCTTGTTGGGGTATCTGACAGGCTGATGTGTCTGATAAATGTGGGCTAAAACTCCTCTTCAGGACTCCCAGCAGGTGTCACACAGGCCCCAGGTAATTTATAGATAGTTTAGATTTTAGATCTTTATCGAGTAGATCTTTTGATAGAATATTTCTGACACTAGACGTCTGGAGTTTGGCACCAACTCAACCCACTGGTTGACAGTGTGTGATTTAAGTTAATGCATTTCAGTGTTCTGCTTGGGCTGGAAACTCCCGTTTGTATGTTGGCTTCACTTCAGCACTTTCAGGGGCCCACACCAAAATGTTTGCTGTAAAAATATGCAAACGTCAGACCAAAAAATTTGATCAAGAGATGTTAAGTTATATGTGCTTTTCATTTCGGATGTTAGAATAAAGAAATGATATTTTGTCAAAACCTGGAAAGATGATAGCATCTTAAGTGTCTATGTCATATATGTTGGAAAGTAATGAGAATGTTTCTTATCTGTGGAAATCAGTCTTACTGATTTATAAGTCACACCCTGTATAGCGGTAGAGTTTACATCAGTAGTGTTCAACAAGAACAGAGACACTTGGATGAACCTGGAGAAAATAAGGATGCCCGGGCTCCACCACCAGACCTTCTGATGTGCTTGACCAGAGGTGGTCTGGGTCTGAGCATCTGTGTTTTTAACACTTCAAAGTTGAATCTATCATGTTGCCAAGGTTGGGAACCCAGTGGCTTACGCTAATGAAATAATTAACATTGTGAGGGTTAGGGAGTGTTAAAAAGGAATCACTTTTAAAGAGCTGTAACCTTTTTGGGTTTCCATTCTAATAGATGTAATTTTTAGTTTTACTGGAGGCAAGCATTTAATATAGGCGAGTATGAAGACCTGATACTAACTCAGGTATGTAGTTAGAGCAGAAGTGCTCAAACTGGGGAGCTTGTGGCCTAAGCGTCTCAAACCCAGATATCCTCAGGACACAATGTATGAGTGAACTGACCAAGTTCAATGTAATTTGGAGTAGAGGGAACTCTGGCAAACCAGAGAGCCCTTGCTTCACTGACCTGCAGCTCAGTGCTCCCATGTTGGAGTACAGGCCCTTTGTCCGCAGGTTCTGTTATTATAATTATTATTATTACTGCTACTTTTAGAAGCTAGGAATTAATATTTTTATGTGAAATCTATCTTTAAATGTTTGCAACTAATACAGATGGGTTTTAAAACATTGTACGAGAAGACTACTGCATTGTACCTAATCACTGTATTTAATGAGTGATGGTAAGGATGGACCTGTGTTTATAATGGAGTACATGTGAATGCTGAGATGCAGAGTAAACTTTGAAGACCATTATTTCCAGCAGGGAAGCTATGCAAACTACATAAAGTGTAATGGAAAGAACATATATTTTTTCCCCATTTCTCTTTGTGAAATGGTTGACTGTTTTTTTAATATGAAAACTTAGTGACTTATCATTTTTCTTTTATACCAAATTCTAAACAATGAGGCTTAGTTTTGAAAGTGTATTAGGATCATTCTCAGTGGTATTTCCCTCCTTTGGGGAAAAAAAGGACCACTCAAAAACTCTATCCTAGGTGTTTTCATCACAGCAAAGAAAAAAAAAACCTTTTGCAGATGGATTGAATATCGTACCACTAGAAAACTGGAAGGAAACTTAGAGTTGATCTAGTCTGATTAGCTAATTCCATAGATGAAGAATCCATGGTGATTTAAAGTCATGAGCAGGCAAGAGAGCTTGGCCAGGAGGGGTGGAGAGCACAGCCCTGGAGCAGCAGTTCAGCTTGGGGTTCCTGGAGCCGGCTGGCCTCACTTGGAATCCTGGGTTTGCTCCTTCTGTCAAGTGATATAATCTCTCTGCGCCTCATTTTCTTCATCTCTAAAATGGGAGTAATAGTACGTATCTCAAGGTGTAGTGAGATACCACACACATGTGGTGCGTTAGCTGTTGGAACTCTGGAGAATTCTGAAGAGAAGAAAACTCTCCAGTGAGTTCCCTTCATTGCCTCTGGAGGAAGCTGTGTGGAGGCGTTTCTGTAGGGTGGTCAGGGGCGGTGCCTCCAGTCCCACTGCCTGTGTGACCTTGGCCAAATTATTTAATTTCTCTAGACCTCAGCTTCTGTGAGATGAGCAAAGTCAGTATTTATCTCAGAGTGCTGTTATGAGGATTAAATAAAAACATGCATTTGAGGGGCCTGGCAACCAGAAAACACCCCATAAACGTTAATGCTGATAGAATTGTATCGTCTTCTTGCATCTGCGTTGGTGTTCCCAATGCCACATTCCTCAGATTCTTCTATCCTCTTTGTTTTCATAATACAATGGAAGAAGGTGAATCCAAGTAACCTTATACATTTCTGTTCTTTGTTAAGCATTTTTACTTTGAGATCTTTGGTGAGATTCGATTTCCCTGGTAGAGTTTTGGTTTGTGTTTGAATAAGTCGTACTGAGTGGTCGTCGGAATCCTTGAGCTGTTAAAACATTCCACACACAAATTCTTGCTGTTTCAAAATATACCAGCCTTAATTTAGTATTGTTTGTCTAGATCTAAGTTTTTGAGACGTTAGATCATGTGATTGGAAAAATGACTTCCATGTTTGATAAATATAATTTTCTATTTGGGAGAAAAGGCATTTTAGAGGTCTAGAGAGGTTTATTAAACTATATAAACAGAAAACACAATTTTTTCATGTTGTACCAACTAAGCAGTGGAAAAACAGGAGATGGTTTTGTATGAATTGTTTGTGATGGTTTATTGTGAATCATTCGAAAGGATTTGTAGGGCTTTTATGAAGAAATCCAAGAACATGACTGTAGGACTCTTAACAAAATGCCATGTTCTCGTTAAGTGGCTGTGCATCTCTTTAATAATAGTTCTTGAAATGTCACATACTCAAATGCTGGAAGCTTCTCAGGAAAGTCCCAGGATAGGCCTTGTTTTAGAGGCTTTAGTGGCAGTAGTTGAGTTTTTTACTGATTGCAGAGGATATTTAAAATACTTTATTCCTAAATGGTATCTGACAATGACTGAAATCCTTTTCAGTCCTATAGAATATGTTGCCACTGGTTTTCCCCTTTAAAGAGTATGCAGGGATCCGATACAGTTAAGCAGCTGATCCAGGCTTATGAGACTTATCAATAATTGAATTTAAAAATGGTTTCCAGCTCTTTTATTACTGAGGGTCCCTTTAGTTATTTTCCTTCTCCCTCCCCATGGATTCTAAGTCTTGACAGATTTTTGTCCAACAAACAACCTGATTTGGTAAGTAATTAAATGCTTTGTTTTTCTGCATTTTCAGCAGCAACATCTAAAACTCTCTATTTATATATTTGATCAATATTTATGAGTACTAACTATGCGGGCACTGTAGTGAACAACGCAATTAAAGTCCGTGCTCACAGGAGAAGCAGACAAAACACAAATACATAAGATAATTTCAAACAGTCATAACGCTGTGGAGAAAAACAGAGTGAGTCAGGAGAGAGAGGCTAAGAGGCCTATTTGAGATAAGGTAGAGGGAGGCATCTCGGAAGGCACCTGAATGAAGTAGGGGATGAATGAGCCATTCGGGTATCTGGGGGAAGAATGTTTCAGGCAGAGGGACCAGCAAGGACAAAGGTCCAGAGCAGGAGTGTCTGGTGTGCTTGAGGAACAGCAGGGAGGCTGGGGTGGTGGAAGCAGAGAGAAGAAGGAGGAGGGGGTGGAGGGTGGGATAAGAGCAGTTGTCAGGGACCTCCGCGTGTCGACATGTGTCAGCCAGTGTCACCTGAAGGAGTTAAAATAACTCCAACCCCAAAAGATGATGTGGAATGTTGTGTAGCTTTATTATGGTTATAGTTTTCACTATGCTTTTTGTAACATCCAAATAGCTCAAGGACCCCATTTCCACCTCAAAGCCCTGTAGAGATTGGGAAACCCTAATTGGCCTCTAGATCTCTTCAAATCTAGTTTGCTTTTTGTTTAAACCTAAAAGCTCTATTTATATTTTGCAATCCATGTTGAGATAAAGATTTTTGACTAATATAATTCATTTAGTGTTTGCTGTTTTATTTTGGAGTGGGAGTGAAAATAAGGATTATCAATAATCATAATGCATAAAAAAATAATGTTTGGTATAGTTTTCAAACTCTGGGGACCTATGGATTTCTTAAAATTTTTCTTCAGGAGCTTTGTGAAATCTTGTATAGATTTTAGTGGATATGAACGTTGGCAGAAAGAGGGGTTGTGGGGTGAAGAGAGGAGAGAATGGTCTTGACAGCAGTAACTTAAAACATACTGACGGAAGGACAGAAAAATTACTGAGGGAGATTATGTAGACCATGAGCCTGAAGATACTATTTCGCCATCAGTTCCTTTTTTTTATTCTGAAAGGTAGTATTTTATGTAGCTCTTCCATGAAAAATAGATACTGGTTTTTCTTCTGCATCTTATGGGGAAGAGTTAGTATAAACATTTCACTGTCAAAGTGAGCTTTTGTTTTTATTGGGAGTACGTGAACCTGTTCTCTATATTCTAATGTGCCCGTATCTTTGTTCAAGTAATTGAGATACGGTGTGTTTTGGGTGACAGGATGCCTGTGCAGTTAATACATTTTAAGGGAAAAATCAAAGAGTGAGATACTCAGAAATACATGTATTTGTACCTGTAATTTAGCCTTTCCAATGAATATAAAATGATGAAGCATTAATCAGCTACTGCCACAATAATGCAGCATAACAAACTATCCCAAAACTCAGTAGCTTCTAACGCTAAGCTACTGAGCACTTATTCTCATGCTCTCTGGTCTACAGGGTGACTGTTTGGTTGGTAGAAGCTGGGATTCAGCTGGGTGGCTCAGCTTCAGGCTGCCAGTCAACTGTTCTACTCAGGTCAGGCACAAGTCAGCTGATGTGTACATTCTGGGGACCAGGCTGAAGGGGCAACAGCTACGAGGGGCATGCTTTTTTCATGGTGGCCACTGGAGTGCGAGTGCCACACCAAACCAGGGAAGTTCATTTAAAGGCCTCTATTCATGTCATGTCTATAACATTCCTTTGGTCAAATCAAGTCACTTGGCCAGGCACAGAGATGATAGGGCAAGGAAATATATTCCTCCCCAAGGGGAAGAAGGGGAGATGCGAGTGAACAGCGATCCATTATCACAGATATCTTTTATCAGAAATAGAAAAAATCCAAAGGCATTTGAAAGTTAGTACAGAGATATAAATTTTCTCTAAAATGATCATAATACTGTATAAACATGAAGTTGCTCCCAGAGATCATGGGAGACACACCTTGGGAGTCCCCAGTGAGGAATGAATAAGCATTTCACACGGGGAAATTAAGACTTAAAAGCAGTTAAATGATTTCTACTTAGCCACAAAGAACAGGGGAATCTACTTCTCCAGTTAGGAATGACCCCTTTTCTATTCTGAAGTTAACTTATGAATCCAGAGGCTTTGATTTGGGTGGCCCAGTGTTCTGTGCTTGTCTTCTTAGTTCCAAGCTGTTTGGCAAGGCTTAAAAGGTTGAGAACACTCCCTGTGATGCCCTTTCCTAGCACACAGAGCTTTAGAAAAGCTTTGGGACTGCTTTGTGGGGTGGATCTTGTGCCCCTTCTTCCTTCAGTTCTGAGCCAGCATCACAGAGGATGGAAGAGGGCTGACCTGCCAGTAGGGAACCTACTTTCCCCATTCTCCCACTGTGCATCACACCTTCTGGTGGCAGAGGGAGTGGTCACCGGTATTGGACACCTCAGGTTCTGGTTGGGCTGCTCTGTGATTTTGGGCAACTTACTAATGTATAATTTTCTGATTTGCAAAGTGAGAGATGTGCTATCTACCATATAGGGCTGTTGTGAAGGTTAAGTAAGTGGCAAGTCTTAGCACAGGGTCTGGAACATGTTAAACATTTAATAAATATGAGCTGATAATGCTTTTATTATTATCTGCCATGACAGGTACTACAGACAGCATTCCATTATTGTTATTTCATTGCATTATTGTTATTTCTGTTTCTCCTCACTAAATCGTGAGCCTCCAAAAGGCATGGTTTGTGGCGCTGTTTCATCTCTGGTCCCCATTCTGCAGCAGCACTAAGTTTATGATGTAGGAACTTAAACTGATATCCACTGAATTGTATCCAGACATGTATCTTCTGCCATGAAGCCTTCAGCTCCAAGGACCAGATTAGATTGTTTCTAAGAACAGATTTAGTCATTCTTTTTTCCCTTTCACATTTTGCCTTGAAATAAAGACTTTTGAAGCCATAGGAATTTAAAGGTTTTGAGTTAGTTCCATGCTTTGCCTTTAATCAGACACATTCTACAAACTCAAGGAAGCCCTGGCTGCTTTATGTTATTGATACATCAGAAGAGTTGATAAGAGTACAGATGCTAATTTTCATTGTGTGTTTACAAGACTTAAAGGGCATTTAAAGAAATTTTGTTCTAATATTCTTCTAACTCCTGTCCTTTGAGTTGCCTCTCAGATGGTGTCTGTGATCTTACCATCAGCCTGTTCAAAAGTATTGTACAAGCAGCTCATGCAGCTCAATATCAAAAAAACAAGCAACCCAATCCAAAAATGGGCAGAAGACCTAAATAGACATTTCTTCAAAGAAGATACGCAGATTGCTAACAAACACATGAAAGGATGCTCACCATCACTAATCATTAGAGAAATGTAAAACAAAACTACTATGAGGTATCACCTCACACCGGTCAGAATGGCCATCATCAAAAAATGCTGGAGAGGGTGTGGAAAAAAGGGAACCCTCTTGCACTGTTGGTGGGAATGTAAATTGATATAGCCACTATGGAGAACAGTATGGAGGTTCCTTAAAAAACTAAAAATAGAACTACCATATGACCCAGCAATCCCACTACTGGGCATATGCCCTGAGAAAACCATAGTGCTAAAAGAGACATGTACCACAATGTTTATTGCAGCACTATTTACAATAGCCAGGACATGGAAGCAACCTAAGTGTCCATCGACAGATGAATGGATAAAGAAGATGTGGCACGTATATACAATGGAATATTACTCAGCCATAAAAAGAAACGAAATTGAGTTATTTGTAGTGAGGTGGATGGACCTAGAATCTGTCATACAGAGTGAAGTAAGTCAGAAGGAGAAAAATGAATATCATATGCTAACACATATATATGGAATCTAAAAAAATAAAGGTTCTGATGAACATAGGGGCAGGACAGGAATAAAGACACAGACATAGAGAATGAACTTGAGGACATGGGGAGGTGGAAGTGTAAGATGGGATGAAGTGAGAGAGTGGCATGGACATATATACACTACCTAATGTAAAATAGATAGCTAGCAGGAAGCAGCCGCATAGCACAGGGAGATCAGCTTGGTGCTTTGTGACCACCTAGATGGGTGGGATAGGGAGGGTGGGAGGGAGACGCAAGAAGGGGGGAGATATGGGGATATATGTATACGTATAGCTGATTCACTTTGTTATACAGCAGAAACTAACACAACATTGTAAAGCAATTATACTCCAATAAAGATGTTAAAGAAAAAAAAAGTATTGTAAATTTTCAGCTAAGTCATTGCTCCCAGTGTGGGGTCACTCAGGATAAAAGCTTCAGATATTATAACAAACAGGCCCAACGTTACATAGATTAAATGTCCAAGAAGTTTCTCTTTCACTTAAGGATCCAGGGTAGACCGGCAGGCTCCTCAGTTCCATGCAGTCATTCAGGACTTCAGTTCCTTTCATCTTATTGCTCTGCTCTCCCAGCATCTACTCCCCTTCTACATGGTGCAGGTTGGGTTCCCTAGGGTCCTTCCCTGAGAATGACCCTTTGTGTTCATGTTGGAGGAAAGGAAAAGAGTGTGGAGCTGGGCACATACAATGTGTTATGGCCCAGGCCTCCAAGGGTGACCTATCATTCTACTCTGTTTCATTGGTGAGAACTTAATTGCATTGCTCCATGCAGCTACAGAGGTGCTGGCATATGTAGCCCCCAGCAGGGCCTAACTACAATTCTGTTACTGTGGAGGAAGGGAGGGCCTAATCTGAGTGAACAGCTATCAAGTTCCTGCTGTGGACCAACAAGTAAGTCTCCTTTTGAGAATTTTGCATTTCCGTTGAATAGCTGACATATAGTCCAGTGCTTTAATGAATGGGTAGCTATAATAAAAATTGATAAGATTTACAATTTATTGAGCTCCAATGATGTGCTTAAACACAATTGAAAGCGTTATCTCTTTTGACCCTCTCAGAAAGGCCGTGAGGGAGATTCTGTTATTATCTGCATTTTATAGGTCAAGACACTGAACCTGAAGGAGGGTAAGTAACCTTGTCAAGTTTGACTCCAAAGCCTTCACCTTACTGCCCTGGGAATGGTGAGAGTCCTCAGAAATAAAGGACAGCTCTATCCTGCTTCTAATTCTGGCTTCTGGAGCTAGTCAGTAGCAAAGGCTATCAGGAAAAGCAGAGGATTCTCTGGAAATATTCGGGCAGAGGCTGTAGAGGCTGTACAACCCTCTGTTAGGGATTCCATAGAGAGACTTCCTGCTTTGCACTGGAGGTTATGGTGAATGTCCATAATTGTCTATGAAGGTCAAGTGCTCAGCTTCGTGTGCTCTGGTTTCTGCACGTCACCTGTGACCCCTCCTTCCTACGAGAGCGGTGCAGCTCCATTGGCACACACATTCTATCCTTTCTTCATAATGAGGAGGCACCTGGTAGCACAGGGCACAAGAGGGTCAGTGGTTGAGATGGGGTTCCTAGTGTGACTTTGACCAGTTACTTCAACCTTGAGTCTCCATTTATTGGGGAGTAAAGTATGCGCATTGAGCTTAATCACTGGTTTTCTAGGAATGCTTCTTGAGACTCTAGGATTTCTATAGAACTCCCTAGTGGTTTTTCTCCCCTACATACAGGGCTTTTGGGTAAACCTTTCTTTAAAGGATTTTTTAAAAATTTAACAGAAGTGAAAACCAAAAAGTTGATTATAGTGAGAATGGCTAATATTTGTTGAATGCTACAGGGTACTAGGCATTATTGTTGCTCCGAGTGCTTTACATGAATTAATTCACCTATGGCATGCACGTGTTATTCCCAATTTACAGATGAGGAAGCTGAGCCAAAGGGTGGTTAAAGAACCTGCCCATTGTCGCTCACTAGAAAGTAACCAGAATTTAAACTTGGACTTGGACTTTGAGAGCCAGAGCTGCATTCTGCTGCAGGAATGGATGATTTCTGAGGTTTCTCCCAGGTCAAAAAATGCTTTGGTTCTATGCCTATTGTGGTATACAGATAGCTCAAGAACTTTTCTTCTCCAAGAAGAGACTCCCAAACAATTCATGACCTCCCTCTTGACAAGTAGAAGCTGAATGCGAGTCATAAAGGTCCGTGTCTTGCTGATAATTTCAGAAATCCTGTAATCTGTTCATCATCACCTGATGCAGCATGAGATTCTCTTACATTGACATTTCTGACCCAGGAGCTGCTTTGATAAATACACCAAAGGCTTTCTAAAACACAGCTGGTCCTGGGCAGGGGGAGTTCATAAAGGGGGCCACATTCTTATGAGATGATTTTGGTATGCAAGGAATGGCCTCCTGGGATGGATCAAAAATGATACTTTGTGGCTAACAATGCTATTAGAGGCATCTTAGAATCCTAGAGCCTTACAGCAGAAGGAACCTTTGGGAACATCTAATCCAACAGCCTGCTTTCACACTCAACCTCACCTACCATGTGCCTGCACTGTTCTAAGTGCTGGGGACATAGGCATGAACAGAGCCTCTGCTCTCTTGGACCCTACATTCTTTTTGGGGGACTCAGATAAACCACCACCACAACACAGCGAATGTCACGTTAGGCAGTGGTAAGTTCTGGGAAGGAAAGCAGGATGAGGGGATAGAGAGTGACGTTGGGGGTTTGGTCTGTATTTTGCTTTAGGTAGGGTGTTTATATGAATCAGTGTTTCTCAGCCCTTTTTTCATGAAGCCCCTCCCCAGAACTATTTCAGACATTGTCTCCTATTCCCTTCACCGATGAAGTTTTAATACTGCAGATATACTATATATTTGTTTCTGTATTGTATGTGTATCTGCGCTTTATATATAGAGAGTGAGATTCCCCAGCCCCACCCCAGATCCAGTTTCACCACCTTGGGGGCAGTATCACCCCATTGTTCTGTTAAGTTCTCCTTTTTGCAAAACTGAAGTAGCTGCTTTTAAAAGATCACAATCTAAGCTAAAAGAGCTTTTTAATTCAGAGCACTTTATTTCCTAATGATGTTTTTATATACGAGAAGTTATCAGGGCTTTAGATAAAAATTTTTAAAAATTGTTTAGGCGCTAGAAGTGAAGTCTAAGAATATAGACTCCCCGTTTTTATGCAATATACAATATAATAGGCTGTATATATACTAGGAAGGATGAAATTCATTAAGTGTAACTGATTCTTATTGCAACCGGGGAGGAGCCTGACAACGTAGACTCCCAGGCCACCATCATCCAATGCTGCAGACTCCTAACTGGTCCCCCTGCCTCCGTGTCATTTCCTCCACCCCCTAAAGCTTGTCCTCTGCAGCAGCAAGAGTGATCCTTTAAAAATGTCAATCATATCAAGCCCCCTTGCTTACCAGCCTCCCCGTTCCAACAAGAGAAAACCCAAACGCCTTATGATGCTTATAAGTCTCACCACCTCCCACCCCTGTCCTTCTCTCCTCTGCACTCACCACGCTGCAGCCACACTCACCGTCCCCTCCTTTCAACACACCAATATCCTTCGTGCCTCAAGCCCTTTGCTTTTGTTCCTTCTGCCTGGGTTTCTCTTTAGATTTTTAAAAAATGCATTATGATTTTTAAAGCAGTTTTAGATTTACAGAAAAATTGTGATGACAGTACAGAGTTCCCCTCAATCCCACCTGCAGTTACTTCTCTAGATTTTCCCATGACTGTCTACTTATCATTCAAGTTTCATCTGCTCAGAGGCTTTCTCTCCACCTCAGCTAGTAGAGCAGCCTGCACGCCCTCCTCATTCAATCACATTACCCAGTTCTGTTTTTTCGTAGGACTTACCTCTAGTGGAATTATGTTATTTATGTATTTGCTTTTTCCTTGTCTCCCCTTACCAGCATGTGAGCTCCTTAAGGGTGCGGACTCACAGCCAAGTGCACTGTTGTTTCCCAGGGCCCAGAGCAGTGGCTGGTACATAGGGATGTTCTGACCAGCTGACTGTCTCTCAGCCAGGGAAGGCTGGTCCAGGACCAAAAGCCATTAGCGGATGAGCCAAAATGAGGAGCTAGGTTCCTTGACATCCATTCAAGTTTTCGACGTCACTAAGCCCAGTCCGCGTCCATGTCAGACTGAATTCTCAGCTGCAGTCAGTGATAGGACTGCAAGTCCGGGGACCAGTCAGGAGGTGTCATAGGGTCAGGGTAAACCGATGGTGACAGGACCCTTGGGCAAAATTGGCTTTCGCAGAATCATTCTAGAAGACATCCTCTTGACCCTGTGTATTGTGCTCTCTTATATCTGAGAATTCTGTCTCTGAGCTGTGCACTCTGCGGTTGTGGGTATTATCTTTGCTCATTTGTGCAAATAGGATCTAATTTGGGGCCTATGTGAGTTAGAATCACATCGGCTGCTAGTAACAGACATCTGAGCACTAAAGAATTCTAGATTAGCTTGTTGTTCTTCTTCAGAGGCCCAGATGCCAGGTCCATGGCAGTTGAAATCTTGGCCATTTTCTTCTTCTTTACCTCATGGTCCCAAGAGCTCTAGTTAATGCTCCTGATTTCCAGGCTTCCAGGACGGCCAAAAAGGCTTTCTGGGAAGCCTACCCAACAGCTACTGCTTATATTAGGTTGGCCACCGCTGTCTTAATGGGAGGGAGGAGCCTATTTACCTCCTCTTGGTCCCTCATGAGCTATGGTTTGGGGAGAGTCCCAGGAAGCATCAGGAAGTGTGTGTATGTGTGTGTGCGCGCACATGTGCGCTCAATGTGGCCTCCTTTCTCCTTTTAGGCCCATGGTCCCTGCTCGCAGCTGAGCTTGGGGAGGCTGAGAAGTATAATTCTTCTGTGGCGTAAATCATCCAGGGTTCTGTTATGAAGAAATAAGGGGAGAGTAGAGGTCGGGCAGTCGCTGCTGCAGCCACCAAGATAGACATTTACTCCTGTTAGTTTTGCCACCGTAGAAGGTTATGAGGAAACGTGGAGTTTAAGCTTACATCAGGGATTTTTTAAAAAGGACTCTTCCATTCCTTTAATTTTTGTTCATTTCGAATAGTCCTAATATCTCAGACTATCATACCGAAATGTGATTTTGTACATGTAGATGCATGGTCTATAGGTGCACACTAAGCTTTTTTAACAGCGACCCTGAAATGTAATTGCTCAAAGAAGCTAGAAGCTTCTTTCTCTGTTGTTAACAGAAATAGACTGTGGTTCGGGGTAGGTAGTACCTCTGCTCCATGAGGCTCTCTCAGGACATCTTCCTTCTCTCTTGTTGCTTCATCATCCTCTAGGGCACGGTTGGCAGATTACGGCCCATGCACCAAATTTGGCCTGTCCCCCGTTTTTCTATGGCCCACATACTAAGAATGGTTTTTACATTTTTAAATGGTTGGGAAAAATGTTTTCTAATGTGAAAATTATATGCAACGCAAATTTCGTGCCCATAAATAAAGTTTTATTGGAACACAGCCATGCTCATTTATTTTCATATCGTTTGTGGCTGCTTTTGTCCTACAATGGCAGAGTTGAATAGTTGCGACACAGATCATCTGAGCCACAACGCCAAAACACTTACTGTCTGGCCCTCTACAGAAGTTTGCCAATCTCTGCTTTAGAGTGTGGTCCTAGATTTCATGGTTGAAGCTAGCCTCCTCTCACTTTGTCTATTCTTCAGCCTATGGGAAGAGGGACTTGTTATTCAGCACATACAGCCGCGGGGAGGTGGAGAAATAAAGTTTGCAACTGGGCAAGCCTTTGTCCAGCTAAAACTCTGGAACTTCTATTATTTTTTTTTTTAAACTTTTAAATTTTATTTATCTGTTTATCTATTTATTTATTTTTGGCTGAGTTGGGTCTTTGTTGCTGTGTGCGGGCTTTCTCTAGTTGCGGAGAGCGGGGGCTACTCTTCGATGCGGTGCGCGGGCTTCTCATTGCAGTGGCTTCTCTTGTTGCGGAGCACGGGCTCTAGGCGTGTGGGCTTCAGTAGTTGTGGTACTTGGGCTCAGTAGTTGTGGCTCGCGGGCTCTAGAGTGCAGGCTCAGTAGTTGTGGCGCACGGGCTTAGTTGCTCCGTGGCATGTGGGATCTTCCCAGAGCAGGCTCAAACCCGTGTCCCCTGCATTGGCAGGTGGATTCTTAACCACTGCGCCACCAGGGAAGCCCTGGAACTTCTATTATTAAAAGGAAGAAGGAGAGTTTAGATGTTGGGTACATTTAGCAGACCATCACAGGGGTGCGTGTGTGTGCTATATAGTCTTTTTTCTGTTTTAAAAATCCATCGTGGTTGGTTGGATGTTGAAGGCCATCTTGATTTGTATGTAGTGTCCAGTAGTATGGGAAATGTGATATTGATGGAGGACTTGTTCACTCATGTATTTACTCATCCAACAAATTTCTAATGGGAATGATTACTTCCTTCTTTGCTTCGTGGTGTGCTATGTCTTAGGGTCTGAACTTAACTTTCTTAACAGCTAGGGAGATACTCCTGTTATAGAACAGTGGTTCTCAGAGTGTGGTTCCCAGAGCAGCGACATCAGTATTTACAGGGTCTGTATTAGAAATGCACATTCTCAGCACCTGGTCCTCTTGCCCCAGACCTACTAAACCGGAAACTTTGGGGGTAGGACCAAGCAATTTATGTTTTAACAAGCTCCCAGGCAATTCTGATGCATATTTGGGAACCACTACTATAGAAGATGTAGCCTTAATCCTTAATTATAATGAATGAATGCCCCCCCCTTTCACTGAATGAGCATTTTGTGCTTTCAGGGGAATCAACAAACATTTTCTCCTCTTACCTAGATTCCTTATCAATAGTCTCCTGTACTCAGAAAATGTACAGAAGTCAAAATAGACAAATCATATTTTGGCTCCGGGTTTATTCCAGCAGACAGTGGCAGACTCTGCCAAAGCCACAGAGTGACTCCCCATGAAATTGGCCAGGTGACCACCACCACCACCACCACCACCAGCACACAGAGCGTTCTCAGTCCTTGACTGATTCCTGCATGAAAAGGGGCCTTGACAGCCTTGACCCAGTGACTTTCAGATTCTAAGGAAAACAGATGCTTGATGCCCATCCAAAGTAAACAGGACCTTTCACAAGTAAGAACTTGGTTAAGGAGCCATGGCTCCAGCTGAATGATTTAGGTTATTTGGTATTTAAGTATATTGTGGCATAGCTCTTGGCAGCCACAAAACACCAATCTGCTGGAGTGTGCAGCAATTTGGGTTGAATGAATACTGTGTCTGCCAAGGGTATATCTGTCTGTATTTACTCAGTACTATACTTGGGACATTACCTGTATTAGCCTGTATAACCTCACAGCCACCTTAGGAGGTAGGTACCCTTATGATCACTTTACGGATCGAAAGCTGAGCCATTACAAGGTTGATGTGCACGAGGTCTTCTACCCTAGTAAGGGGGAGGATGAGAATTTGAAGCCAGGTATTTGGGTTCTACAGACCATCCTCTTGACGGCCATGCAGCACAACCTGTAAAAGTGGTGCTTGTGTTTGTACTTCTGTGGTTACACACACAAACACACATGCACACACACACATTCTGAGCAATCATAGCCTGGCCGTGGTGGTTTCTCTTGGTCTCCTTTGTGTGTGTCATTTCTTAGTGTGAGAATTCAGAATCTGGGTAGAGGTTCTACTTGTCGCATGGCCTTGGGCTGCCAGGCCCTGCTTTCTGCATTCAGTACCTTTGCTGACTGACTCTGAAAGGGGAAGAAAGGATTACTTTCTAAGGGCCAGAGAGCTGTAAGACGTTCCCAGATTACTCATTTCCCATCTGAATTCCTCCTCTTGCCTCAAAACTAAAACACACTTTATAGGGGAAGGATGATGACCGTATGTGGCAGCACATTTTGGTAATTAATGGATTTGTGCCTCTATCAGAAGACGGATGCATTATTCCAGAGTCCTGCAGGATGAGTTAAACCCAGAGTGAATTATTTGCTTTGACTGATGTGTACAGTAACTGAAGACAGTTTATTACTGGGGTGGGTTTTAATCTTCTCTTAAAATGAGTTCTCCTCGTATTCGGCCCAAGTGCCCAGTCCCTTTAATGGACCTGAAGTTGAGTAAGATGGGAAGCTTCTAAAATAGTTGCAACAAGAAGTGAAACCTTCTGTTTCATCATCTGTTCCAGAAAATATACAGTATATTTTTACTACAGCCTCTCTTCCATCCCCCTCCCAATCATTTTTATTAGTGATTGATGTGATTGCAGAGTGGTTTGGTGGGAAAAGCACTTGCAACCAAATTTAGTAAACCACAGGCCAATTTTATTTTTAGTTTTACTGAACAAGGGCAGATAGCAGTTGCAAGTGGATTACTGTATCTGCTGCTAATCTTTTACTTTTTAAAAATGTTTTGGCTCTTGCTCTCCCTAGTATGTTTTATCTATTTTGAATATAATTTTCTTTGAGGGGAAAAGGCCATTCTTTTCCATCATAGAACCCCATTTTTTGTTTCAGTATGTAGGCTTCACCTAAGTAAAAAATGGAATGTATTTGTAGTCATTGATGCTATAGAAATTTTGAAACTGAGAAATTGTGTATCATAATTAATAAATGATAGATAGGAAAAGGGAATCATAAATAATGGCTTAATATTAATTGTCATCAACATCCTAAAGTTGCTCAGATTAATAAGGTACAAGCAGAATAATACAGGATGCAGTTAGATAGGGAATGTGAATGGGATTCATTTTTCATCTGTACAGACAAGGGCAGGCATCCAGGAGGTAGTTAATGAATGTGATTTGGTTAGTTGGTTGATTGTTGAGTGAATGTTTGAGTCCTGCACTCACTCCCGGGCACCAGAGTTTTGAAAATGAGATTAATTTTGCCCAGGGATCTTGAAGGGGTTGTATAATTATCAACTCTTAAGCACTGGAAGGGTCATTAGAAGTCTCAAACTTGCCCAGCAACCCCACCCAAGATTTCTTCTATAGGAATCCTGACAAATGGCCCGCTGCTGTGCTTAACCATTGTAATGATTAAGGGCACATCAATTCTTTTCAGGTCAATTCTGGTCCATTCTATTATTGGATAGCTCTGATTGTGGGACTGTAACAAAAGCTCAAATGTGCTTTGCAGATTCTCCCATATATGGCCAGATATCGTCATGGGTAGAGAGAAGTCAAGCAAGAGAGTAGTTCCGAAAACCTTGGGAAGCTTGTGTTAGGGGCTGCATTTATATACTGGCTTCATCCCATTTTGAAAGGCACTGAGAAGTCTCAGCATTTCTCAGCATTCTCCCTGGATTTTCCATAGTGAAGTTTTGATGGGGACTTCTTTTAGATTCTCATAAAAATTGTTCTAGGGGGAGATATGGGGAAGGCATTTGGGAGGCAGGAGAGGTGATATGGTGTGTAAAAACGTTCTGGGCTTTTGGCTCCTCACAAACTCAGTATGAGCCCACGTTGTTGCAGGCCTCCCAAAGCTTCCTTAATAGAGGTATCACATCCCTGCTGCGGTGAGTGGTAGCCCCACCGTGGTCATTGCTAGATCCCATCCGTTCTGGTTGTCACGTTGAATGAAATAAGTCTCCAAAGAAGGACTGTCAAGACATGAAGGCTCTCGACAGATGAATGGATGAAGAAGATGTGGTGTATATATTTGGGGTTGGCCAAAAAGATCATTCAGGTTTTTTTTTTTTTTCAGAAAAACCCGAACAATCTTTTTGGCCAACCCCATATATCTACACAGTGGAATATTAGTCATAAAAAGAATGAAATAATACCATCTGCAGCAACATGGATGGACCTAGAGGTTATCATACTAAGTGAAGTGAAGTCAGACAGAAAAAGACAATTATATGATATCACTTATATGTGGAATCTAAAAAATAGTATAAATGAACTTATTTACAAAACAGAAATAGACTCACAGACATAGAAAACAAACTTATGGGCTTCCCTGGTGGTGCAGTGGTTAAGAATCTGTCTGCCAGTGCGGGGGACATGGGTTCGAGCCCTGGTCCGGGAAGATCCCACATGCCGCGGAGCAACTAAGCGCATGTGCCACAACTACTGAGCCTGCGCTCTAAAACCCATGAGTCACAACTACTGAAGACCGTGTGCCACAACTACTGAAGCCCGTGCGCCTAGAGCCCGTGCTCTGCAACAAGAGAAGCCCCCGCAATGAGAAGCCCGCGCACCACAATGAAGAGTAGCCCCCGCTCGCTGCAACTAGAGAAAGCCCGCGCACAGCAACAAAGACCCAACGCAGCCATAAATAAATAAATTTATTTATTTATTTATTTTTTATTTATTTATTTTTTAAAAAGGGAAATAAACTTATGATTACCAAAGAAGATAGTGGGGCAGAGAGGCAGGGGAGAGATAAATTAGGAGTTTGGGTTAACATATACACACTACTATATATAAAATAGGTAAACAACAAGGACCTACTGTATAGCACAGGGAACTATATTCAATATCTAGTAATAACCTATAATGGAAAAGAATCTGAAAAATTTTATATATATATATATGTATATGAATCACCTTTCTGTACACCTGAAACTAACACAACATTATAAATTAACTATAATTTTTAAAATGATTTTTAAAAATCAATTAAGAAAAAGAAATGTAGGCTCTGGAAGCCTTGAATGAGGAAGAGATGAGAGACTGGTAAACGCTTAGCTTGGTGAGGAGAACGTAGTTCCAGATTTGAGGAGGTCTGTCAAGGAAGAGGGAATAGATTTGTTCAGTGTGGCTGCAGAGAGTGAAGATGGGGAGATTGCTGTGAAGGGTGACTAGTGAAGATGGGGGGGAGAACAGAGATTATAGTGGGCCAGGTTTGCCTCAGAATTTCCTGGTATCTTTATCTAGAACTGACCAAACCCTCTTTTTTTTGGTCCTTACCTTTTTTATTATAATTGGAAAAGCTGCAATCTGGGTATTAATAATGAAAATTTCCCCAATAGAAAAGTTAAAGTCTTTTTTTTTTTTTTTTAAATCATGATCTGAATGCAGACTTTAGGAAAAGAGATTTTTAAAAAAACATTGTTACCATTATTTTAGTGTAAAACTGATGCTCTTAGTCTAGGTTTGTTTGCAAAAAGCCAGATGCTGCTATGCAGTTAATTTTATTTCAGCAAAACATTTTCTAGGAGCCCACTCCTTGGCTGATACTGTGCTGGGAACTGTATGATCATAGGTGAGCATATTTGGGGCTCCTTGGGGGTTCTTGGTGGCCCCGCACTGCTCATGGGGCTGCAGTGGAGGTGAGTGAGGAGCTGGATGAGGAATGGGAAAAGGGCAAAGGTAAGAGTGGCCTTTAAGCAGGATCTAGGAGGAGGAGTCGGAAGGCAGAGAAGGGCAGACATTCCCACACAGGTGACTCTGTGTGCAGAGGCATGGGGTGTGGGAAGAGCAGGCAGCATTTGGCTCCCAGGGACTGGTGCTGCACGGGACGGGGCACACACCATAGAGGGAGGTGTAGGAGAAGCGAGCTAGGGCTTGCACACTGGTTTGGTTTTCCTTCTCTTTTGTTGGGTTGGGCTGGGGGCTATATAGTTTGATTGGAGACAATCCCAAGCTGTTTTGTACCCAAGCATTTTGCTCCATCTTTACTTCTGGATCAAAAGAAAAATTGTCATAAATGGGAAATTGGCCTTTGGAAGTTGGAAATTAGCCAAAGAGCTCAACAAACCATTTATGATTTATAAATTTAAAAAATTCTGCCTAGAAACTAGGAACAACACAAAAACATGTAGTCGTACTTCTAAACACCTTTTTTATTCAGATAATCTTTGTATATCTGTACTTGTTTATCTCTGCATCTTTTTTGTGCTTTCTTACTCTGTCATTTTTCTCACCGTCTCCCCTTTTCACACTCCTGCCTTCCTCTCCTTCTTCTATCTGGAACTCTTTCTCCCCTCCCTGCTCTTCCATCTATTATTCTTCATTAATTCACCACATTTACTCTTATTATATGTCCTGAGTAGAATTTTATATTTTTGCCTTTCCCTTTTACAAAGGAAGACTAAACCAAGATTTATTTTTTACTTCTGTGGCCTTTGATTTTTACCCCTCTCTCTGAGTCAATGGGAGATAGAATAAACTAATATATCTTGCAGAGGGTAAACATTTAAGTAGAATTAGAAGAAATACGGTAAAGCTTGATCGAGAAAACGATGTGCTAACAGGTGGTTAGGATAGTGGGGTAACTGTTGGATGAGGTATCCGTGGGTTGGAGGACCAGCTTACTTATTCCAGGAGTTAGACTCAAGGTTTCACGAGTAATAAAGCAAGCCATTTTGGGGGTTCATACTGTTAGGACTTCATACTAAATATAGGACTTTTAGATATTTATATGAATCTTAGTGAAATCATTGGAGTGATATGGTCAAATATGGGAAAATCTTACACAGAGAAGGTTTGGCAACCGTGTCATGAATCCACCAAACCTAATTCATGTCCTTTTGAACCTGTCTATCATTAGGTGACCTGTAGCCTTTTTTTTTTTTAAGTATAAGAGATGATCTGATTAATCAACAGATCTGGCTGGATTTCACCTCTTCATGATGAAATAATTAAGTCAAATGGAAGCTCCCACTTCATCACATCAGACTGAAACCACATGAAGACGTGAGCCTGCTGATTTGTTTTAGAAAATCTATAAGTAAAATGATAATGTGATAGGTATCCTAAAGCAGAAAGAAAAGTAATTAATAAATATATGGCAATATGAGCCACAATTGGGTTTGTTTGTTTTTTTTTTTACTAGTAAAGAGTATTTTTGCAAACCTTTATTGAATTGTGGCCATCTATAACAATTTGAAAATGCAGGATTTAAAAAAACATTTAGTTTTGACCCTCAAGGGTCTGAAAATAAAAATATTTTATCCTCTGGTTTTAAATGGATTGTAGAAAATGAAGAAGATACAGAAAAATACATACATAAATTATAGAAAATTTAGAAGACATAGAAGAACATAAGGAACATTCATAATCCCCCCTTCCCAGGGCCAGTGCTATTAACATTTGGATGCATTTCAGTCTCTCTTTGTTTATGTGATTCATTAATTATTATATATAATTTATATCATGCATTTTTCCATTAACCTTATAACTTAAGCATTTTCACTTCTAGTACAGATTCTTTATACATGAAATTTTTAATGGCTCCTTAGATTGACTCCACGCACTGTAATTTAAAATAGTTCCTGAGTGAACTTCACGTTCAGTCTAGAGGCACCGAAACGGCTGGTGGAATTTTGGACGTCAAGGGCCGCTCTTTCAGCTGTCAGGCCACTGCAGGGGGCTGGTGGCCACGGGAAGCATGTGCACTTGGAAGCCAAGCCGGCCTGCCTTCAGATCCCACCTGAGTGCTTCCTAATCCCTCACCACTGTGAACCTTGACAAGCTGCTTTGCCTCTTAGGAGAAGGAAAGCCCCGTCCTGAGCTCTGTAGTAATCCTGCCCAAACATGCAGACCTGGACCAGCTCAGGACATTGTGTCCACTGGTCTGCAGCAAAATGAGAAAAAAATACAGAGCCACGGTGTGAGCGTTTCTTCACGCTGAGTGTTTCACTTGCGTCCTTTATGCTGAGATGATGCCCTTTGGTGAGTGTACGCTAGGCGGTTGTTTCTTTTATGAAATGAAGCTGATAATGGTACATAGGCGTCCTTGGCCCATCACTTGTCTTTAAAGCCCTGCTTTGTGAAATCCCAGTCTGCGAGCAGCTCTTTTGCAGGCCAGCTGTGTCAGATTTTTGGCGTTTCCCTGGCTGTTCCCTGCATATCTTTGCTCACCTCGCTCGCTCTTCCTGGGATGCTCATCCCCACCCTTTGACAGGATGGAAATTCTGTCTGGGCTCCTCAAGCAGAGCCCTCCGAGCTTTCCAGACCTGCCTCTCCACCTAGAATGATCATCTCCCCCTCGTGTAACACTCGTTCTGCTTACTTGATTCTCTGGCTGCCTTCCCCGAAGAGTCTAGATGCTCCCTGAGGAAGCAGAGTCCTGTTCCGAGGACCTTTCCTGAAGAGTCCTGGGAACGGGGCTCTGGGCAAGGGCACAGAGAAAGGCATGGCCCCTCCAGCACAGCCTCTCGTGGCCATGTGGGTGCTGTTTACTCTGACGGCACTGCCGAGGTTGTGGTCCAAAGGTGCCTTTCCAATCAATGTTGTAAGACTTTTACAAACAATTATGTCATCAGAGGAGGAAAATGTGGGAAAGAGTGTAGAATGAGAAAATGGACAATGTGAAGAAAACAAGATGACTGTTAAGAACAAGCAGATTATCTAGTAATTATTTAGCTCGTTGTATCACATGTTTCCGGAGATACATTCGTTTTAAACAAATCCCAGGTTTAAAGATAGTGAACTTTTCTTTCCCCACAGATTCAAATTGAAGAAAAATGGGTTGCTTGTGTGGGAATGTATCAATATTGGAACCCAGGGGTAAGAGCTAACATTGCTTCTTTATTTCCACACTCTTACTAGCTAGATGCTTCCCCCAATTCTGACACTGAGAATTTCACCAGTGAGAGAGGACCTGCTATAGCCCATAGAGCCAAGGCCCCATATGTCACAGACTGAGGGAGGGGTGGGGACCTTGGAGCCGGCCTGTTCATGTTTGATCTTCACAGGAAAAGAAATAGATAGACTGCTGCCCTTCCTTTCTCCGTGGACATCTTTCCTGACCCTGGCGACATATCTCTTTGGCACTCTTTCCAGTCTGATAGGCATTAAGGGAAAAAAGAAGCTTTTCATGCATTTGTTGACAGAACGAGAAAGAGGATATGGTTGTCTGGTTCCGATTGTGAAAATCTGAGCTGGAGCTGTCTGAGGAGAGGAGGCTCTTTATGGGCAACACAGCCCAGCCTGTATGTGAACACTCCCTGCTATCACAAGAAGGGTCTAGATTCCTTCACCAGAAATGACAGTGACAGTGCTTAATGCCAGAAAAGAAAAAGTTATCATTTTGCTGTGCTTGATTTTGGATTGGGAGAAGAGATTTGGACCATCTCTTTGTTAGTGTCAGAGCAGTATAGTAGAGAAAGCCAGTATACGTAGATGGGACAACCTTACCTGTCCTAAGACCCCTCGCCTGCCCGCGTCTGGCTGTATTAGGCACGGGGGGCTTTCCTTCCCCACTCGCTGAGTTGCACGTATCATCAGGGCAGCATGGCTTAGCAGTGAATCCCTGACTGCTCCTTTGTTGCTCTCTGATTGTTTCAAGTGCAGTGAGCTTGTCTCCACTGCTAGTTTGTGAGCTTATGGAGGGCAGGGACCATATTTTACTTTTTTTAACTTATTTTACTAAAGACCTCTAACATCAAGCGGGAACTTGGAAGTGTTGTTTTTGAATGAATGGTTAGATGGATGGATGAATTAATGAGTGAAACCGTTTCTTAGACCTTGCTCTGATGATCCCAAGGAGTCAGTCTCAAGCCGGATAATATTCAGGTATGCTTTCTGAGTAGATTAAAAGTCAGGAGATTAGACTATGTCTATAAAGGTGTTCCCTGAAGTCTGTGCACAATAACAAAGAGTGGGAAATATCCCAAATGAGTAATGATGACATAGAATTGGTTCAATAACTGGAACATTTACTTGCTCTACTATGCAGCCTCTAAAAAAATGATGGTTATGTAGCAACCTAAAGAAACATGTTTGAGAAAGTGTTGTCATGAAAGTGACATTCCAGATGCCACAAATATTTGGGAAACCCAGCTGCACAGGAAAAAAGAAAAGAAGGAAATTTACCAAAATGTGAATATTGGTTGTTAAAATGGTAGATTATGAGTGATTTCTTTTCTCTATTTTCCAAACGCCCTGGAAAGTGCCTAAACTACTTTTATGATGTGAAAAAAGCTTTTTTTTTTTTTTTTTTTTTTTTACTAGTAGGGGGAAAATGATCTAAAACAAATATATCAATTATGAACAGTTCTTAAGTCTTGGAAGGTGAGTACTTGGCTACTTATCCTCTACACTTCTCTGTATCCTGGAACTATTTTATGATTAATTTTTTAAAAGGAAAATAGTAATAGTTCAGCAGCAAGGACGTAGCAACAGTATCAAGACTGCTAGTTAAAATTATAGGAAGATGGAAGCTTCTATTTAAACATGGTAATAGTCTTGGGCTATTTGGAATAGGGAGATACAAGTCTGCCAAACTTGGTAACCCCTGAGAACATCTCTGTTTAAGAGCTTAGCACAGCAGTCAGACTGTTTATGATGATGATTCTGCATTATCAAATAAATGTTTAATTATGTTCAGGAGACTCTGTTTAATAAGGCGTGGAATTAGTACTTTTTAGTACTTAAAGGCACTTAGTAAGATAAATTTGAGTTATCTGAAAATTCACTCACGTGAAACACCTGAAGACCGTGAATCTTCAAGGGCAGTGGGGTAGCTCGCGTGCCCCTCACAGTGGACAGGTGGCAGCTGGTCAGGTGTATCTGTTTTTTGTAACATAACATACTGATCAATCAATGGGGAAATGGTATTCGCTAACGTGGTGCTGGTCTCCTCTTTTATGGTCAAGAGATTTCGTCAGGATATTGGTTGGCTTCTCATCTCATTCTTAAGTACGTCTAGTTATTTCCAACTCTGTGCTTAAATTCTTGTTGGCTTGCCCAGCGTGGCCTTCCTGACAGTTGTTTTTGTAACTAGCCAGGTGACCAAAGTCATGTGGACATTTCTTTGAGGGACAAAATCAAGGAAAGTCAAGAAATAGCTTCTGGGGTATTAGCACAGGGCTTACCTTAGGGCTTCTAGGGAGGATAGAAAAGTGATGGGAAGAAATGGAATACTGTGCAGCAATGAAAAGGAACAGACTCGCAATCCACGCAGCAACATGCATGAATCTCCAAACCTTCATGCTAACTGAAAGAAGCCAGACACAGAAGGCTACATACTATGTGATTTTACTCATATGAAATTCTAGAAAAGGCAAACTACAGTGGCAGAAACCAGATCAGGTTGCCTGGGGCCTGAGATTGAGGAAGGGGCTTGCCTGCAAAAAGGCACCAGGGAACTTTTTGGGGGTGATGCAAACACTTTTTTTTATTGGGTGGTGGTTATACAACTATATACATTTGCCAAAACTCATCAAAGTGTACACTTAAAAATAGATGAATTTTACTCTGTAAAGCTGTTAAAAAGAAGTTAATATGGAGAGAGCTTCAAATCGCTTTTCATGTTCCTTTGAGGATGAATTATTGCCAAACCATTTTCAGTATTGTTATGGTTTGTTGGATGCCCACAATAAGCTACCATCCTAAATGTTTAAAAGTGCCTCCTCTGACATTACTCAGGGTGGAGTTTAAACGCGTGACTGATTAAGCTGCAGGGTCAGGGTATAATTCATCCTCAGCTTTGGATTTTCCTTGTCTCAATTTCAGTATGTGCTCAAATGTGTTTTCATATTGCTTCCAGTGTTTTGGGAGACATGACCTCATGGTATCATACCCTCAGGCCCTGGAGAAGCAGAGATTGTGCACTTGAGCCTTGTCTTGGAGACCTTTCAGTGCCCTGGACATTTTAGGTACCTTTTCCTTGGGCCTTCCACTTGATGGAAATGTGGATCTGGCTTACAGGGGATCAAGGGCGGGGGCTCTCTCTTTTCCTAGTGCTCTTGGTTGCTTCATTCCCCGTTTGGCAGTGCAAACTCACTGTGGCCTTTTTCCTTTTCACAGTATTGAATGGATGTTTTTATTTTTTAGTGGAAAATAATTTTTAAAACAGAAGAGAGGAGATCTCGTTTTAAACGAATTAAAAGTAAATTGAAAAAGACCAACCAAAATTAATTTCTAAGTTTCATCAAAATTTACATTTTACTCTCCCTTCTTGGACCATGAGTAATAATGCTGGGAAACCAAGGACAGTTTTTCAGCAACTTAAATTTTGATTGAAAAAACCTGAAATCGAAAGATTTGGACTCTTTTCCATCTGTCTATTTTCATTCATTTTGGGGATTACAATTTAGAGTCTCATTTGTAATATAAATGAGCATATTTGTTGCTCGGTGATTTTACTGTGATTAAACTGTGATTATATATATTTATTTTTGATGTCAGCCTATTGTTTATTTGATTTAACTCTTTACTTTTTTTTTTTAAGTTGGTGATTTATTCTCCTCTCTCTTTGCCCTATATCCTCTCTGTAAAGGGCCTGTGCAGGGCCTGGTGGTGAGCGAGCCCCAGTTTCTTGGTGACAGAGTGGTTCACTGTTGATTGGCAGGCTGGGCCTGAGACTCTGGAGCAGCACTGCAGCTCCCATTGTTCCCTGCAAATGTCTGCCTCTCCAGGCTGTGGAAATTGATGACTGAATAATGTAGTGTACACATACCGAGAACTTACCATTCCAGACAGAACAGTCTGTTTTTCTTTTGATGCAGTGTTCTGAGAATATGTACAAAGCTTTTCTGGTCCCATGCCTTCAACTCTTTTATTTCCTCTAATATTTCAACCTCTTACACATCAGCAGTGTCTCTAATCTTATTGTTATTACCAGCTAGGGGCTAAGCATGGAGCCTGAAGCTGATTTGCTGTGTGACCTTGGGTTTGAATTCCCTTATCTTAAAATTGGGAGGATAGTACTGCCTGCATCTGAGGGGATGTGGTTTACTAAAGCTAATTAGTGATTATAAAGCAGTTTGTAAACATGCTTAACAGTGCAAAATCTGTTCCAAGTTCGTTCTCTTCTCTTAATCCCCCTACCCAGCAACTTAGTCTGCACAGGTTCATTTGTTAGCACATTCATTCATTCATTTCTTCATTCAACATTTTTTTTTTTTTTAAACAGAGCACCTGCTAGGCTCCAAGCACTGCTTTAGGTGCTAGGGATTCAGCAGTGAATGAAACTGACTCTTCCCTTGTGGAGCTTACATTTTAGTAGGAAAGACACATAATAAAATAATAAATAAGACCTGGCTTTTGTTTTTAAAGAGCCACTCTGGCTGCATTGATGAGAATACACCATAGATTCCTTTAACGGGTAGTATCATTTTCTCTTATACTTAAAAGACCCATCTATTTGTAGTTCCGAAGACTGGACATGGGTAATGTTCCTTCTCCTTGATATAGAAGGACACTTCAGTAATTGCTAGAGGGTAGAAGAATAGTCTTTCTATTCACTAATTCTTTCAGTAAATATCGAGCATGTTATACACCTGTACTGGGTGGTCAGTGGAACATCCTCTACAAAGGATGTGGCTCCTACCTGTAATGGAGAGACAGATACATCAGCCAAGAATTACAAGTTAGTGAGACACTGCTGTAAGGAAGGTGTGTGTGTTCAAGATGTAGTGGTCCCTGAGGGAGTCAGGGAAGGCTTAACCAGAGGAACAGAGAGCCTTGAACTGGAACTTGAAGGACACGGACAAATTGGCAACATACATGTGCGAGGAGGGCCTCTCCAAGCAGGGAACACAACACAACAAAGGCCGGATGCGTCACAGAGCAAAGCCTGGAGGCTTCTGGCAGGAGAAGTGTCTCAGTCGAGCTGGGGATGGAGAAGGAAGTGTGGAGTTATGGAAGACGAGGCTATACCCAGCAGTTTAGCCCTAGGGTTAGGTAAAACGCTTCACTCGATCTCCAAGGAGATTGAAGACCAGAGGGACCCAGTGACTGTCCCAGTCACGTAGTTCAACGGAGGCAGGATTGAGACTGAAAGCTCTCCTGGCTCCAATGCAGTGCCCGTGATTTTTATCCCTGGAACACGGGATGAGCCCTAGGCCAGGGTTGACCTATACGGTGAATCGCGTCTGATATGGTTGCCTGGGAGCAGGTGGAGGTGCTGAAATCCAGGCTGCTCTCTGCTGGCCGCACTCTGCATCCTGTGCAGTTATCTTCCCACCCAAAAGAAGAGGCACTTCTTTAGAGGTCCCACACAGGGCCAGATGAGCTAGCAGGGCCCTCGGTGGCCTGCTGAGACATAACCCTGGCTTGGAGGGGCAGACACAGAAATGAAAATGTTATCATTTCAACACCAGGGCTTTCTTCTCTACTTGGCCTCTTACTCTGTGCTAGGAGCTAAAAACGGGCTGGGGGAGGGGACAAAAGGAAAGATGCCCACAGTAGAAAGGCCCTGAGTATTTGGGAAGTACGTGTGGAGTCTAAGGGCATCTTCCACTGCCCTTAGAACTGATTTCTGACCCTGGGAAATTGGTGCTCCCTGAGTGGCAAGCTCTCTGCGAGCCTCAGGAAATATGCTGCTGCTCACCTGACTCTGAGAGACTGCGAAGCCTCCGGCCTATAGTTGTGGTCTAGTACCTGTCACAGAGACTTCACAAGCGGTTCTCAAAGTGTGGTCCTCAAAGCACCTGTGTAGGAATTATTGTTCGTGTGTGTGTATGTGTGTGTGTGTGTGTATGTGTGTTAGAGGGGGTGGTACATTTGAGAAATACAGGTTTGGGGGCTTCACTCTAAACCTACTACATCAGCATCTCTGCAGATGAGGCCCAGGAATTTCACCAAGCTCCCCAGATAATTTTTATGGGCAGTAACATCTGAGACATTCTTTTTTTGTGATTTTTTTTTTTATGTCCTGCTGACAAAGAAGAGGGAGAAAATGTTTGAGCATCATTAGGAAGCTAACCCTAACACTTGAAAATTAATTTTCTTTCATTTAATAATCTAACTGGGAAATCATTCCATATCAGTAGTAGAACTGCCTCATTGTTTAAATGGCTGCATAGTATTTCACTCTGCAGATACACTATAATTTAGCTAACTAGTATTCTTCTGACTGTGGTGGTTTTTCCAACTGTAAATCCAGAAATAGGTTGTAAATCAATTTGTCTTGACCAGCATGAATTTTTAAGTATTATTTTTAAAATGAAAAAAATTGGAAAAGAATATTTGTGAAACTTTTTTTTCAGTTTTCCATGTGGTTGAAATATTCAAAATTATTTCTTACTGTAGGCTGTGGTCAGAAGTCTGAAAGCCACAGATTAAGAGAACTATAAATATTTAAAGTATCTCTCAAGCACCCAACATCAGAAACTTATGTTATCTTTCTGAGGGTAAGTTCATAGTAACAGCTGAACTTACTTTATATGAACATTTATACCAAAACCAGGACTTTAAAAAAGAATTGTTATTAGTTTAGTCTATGCCTGATAATAATGAAGTCTTCCAGTTCTTAAGGCATGCTTTATTGAAAATGTCTAGTTTGATCTCAGGACTGTAGATAATATAAGAACATAAAAGTTGAATTGAGAGTCTTGTTGGCATTCACTTGACGTTACTCTAAATACAACCTTTTTATGGAGGGAACTGGCCTGGTTTGAGGAGTGTTGGCCTCTTACCAACACCTTACAGGAATTTTCTGGCATTCTATCACTGTGTACCTAAAGAACATACGGCAAGCTCTTTGGCTTCACTTCTGGAGCTCAGAAAACTGAGCCTTTAAAAAATCCTTTTCTTAAACCTTCTCTTCTGGTTTTCAGCTTTCTACACAGGAGCCGTGTGTTCGGTTTGTTTGTTAACTTAAACTTTCTAGAAGTCACATGTCTCTGAGTTGTGTCTAGATGGACTTTCTGTTTAGCATTTGGCTTAGGATTTCACTGGAACAGGATACAGGCCGTGGGCTGCATCTTTTGAGCCTGTGAATTTTTTGTTCTGTCCTGAATTGAAAGCTGGGATAATAGAACATAACTGAGAGCTTCCTAAAACTAAGCCATGAATGGGTTTCACATGTGCCACCACATATTCATGGCTGTAAATTTCTGACTGTGCTAAAATGTAATATTTCCTACAACCATTCGTAAAGTTACAACAGTTCAAATTACATTTGAACATCATTTGTGTGGCTCCCTTTGTAAACTTCTTAAATTCAGTGATTTCAAAAGGTTACATTTGGAATATTTATAAAAATCCATTGTTCAGTGTTTTTCCTAGCATTTTGTTTTTCTTATAATAATGTAATACAAAGAAAGAAAATTGATTTTTTTCACCAGTCCCCACATAGGTGTTGCCAAATCACCCCTACATTAATTCAGTGTGTTGAAATATTATCAAATTTACTGTGTTCTGCCATCATGTGAAAAATGTTGGAAGCACCAACAGAAAACACTGTGGACCAGATACTAAAATCCCCTCTAGAACCTTCTAAGGGCATACATGTTCCCTCCTGCCCCAGACCTACTGAATCAGAATCTCAGTGGGGGTTGGGTGAGGGCTGGGCAGGCATATGTTTTCCAGACCACGGTAAACATACCATAATGAGTATTTTTGTCTCTGTTAGTGCTCCTCCATTTTGGCACCTCAGTCACTTTGCCTGTCTTCTGGGCACCTGGGACTTGTAGTAACTTCATTCAGCCTTTACGGGAGCTCTTCAGTCTATCCTGGTCTTCCTCCCTACCTCCTCTTTCCTGAAAAAACCGCGACCTCTATCTCCTCACCCCCAGTGTGCTCTCAGCGGACCTTCCCGACCACTTTATGTGTTGGTCCACAGGGCTGCGCCTCCTGCTCCTTGAGGGCAGGATGTCTTCCTCATCCAGGGCCTGGTTGCATGGTGCACCCTCAGTAAATACTGTACATTGAATGAATGAATTACTGAGTGCCGGACAACTGGAAAAGCAAACGCACCTCTGGCTGGTGCAGAGGAGAGGGAGTGAATGGGCCCTTGCTAAGAGTTTCCTTTGGTCTTTTCCTTGAAAGGCTTGGCCATTTCAGGGGCAGGCCGATGACCCCTCAGGTCCTCAGGCACTGATGGGAACACACGAAAGCAGTGTTTTGTGGCAGGATCCGAACCAGGATAGGGCAGTGGGGAAATTTGTCTCTGATCTGAAACAGGAGTAGTGGGGCAAGAGGTCATCAGAGTGGGCCGCAGGGTAGTAACTCAGCCCTTCCACTTTAGGTCTACCATGACCCAATTAATCAGCTAATTCATGAATCAATCAATTAACTAATTAGCCAACTAATTAGTTAATTAACTAATCAGTTAACTAATTATCTAATCAATTCACATTTGTGTGGTTTGCAGTTTCCAGACAGCTTTTGTATATATTATCTCATTTGAGCCTCCTGCCAAGCCCAGGGGGTAGTTAACTGGGGGCCTCTATTTTATAGATAGGGAAACTGAAGGTATATTCACACATCTCCTAAGTGGTAAGTCTGGGAGTGAGCCCAGGTCTCTGGACTCCTAATTCAGTGCCCCTTTCCCTCTTCCCAATGTCCACAGTTTCTTCAGGGCCTGTCGGTCGCGGCCAGTGCGTACTCAGCTCAGCAGTGAGACCCAGAGAAAACTGGAGGCAAATATTCTTCAGAACACAAGTTTGGATCAGAGGCCTGTTAGGATCTACAAATCAGATTTCCTTGCTCTCTTTGAAAAATGTCTTTAGTCTAATCTGAAAAGCTTGTCATGCCTGTCAAAAGGAGCTAGCGACAGGTGAATAGTGAAGCATTCTGAGAATGAGAATAAAGGGTTTTATTAGGGAGGGAGGGCACAGCAACTTAATAATTACTGTTGAAATAGTCACAGCAATGCTGAAGCTTCTCCATAATTTAATCTAACTTAATACTAGCTGCCTCCTCCCTAGTGGCAATACATAAATTAATTAATAGTAGGTTAGATTTGAAGCTATGCCTTTATATTTAGGCCATTATTAACTTGTTCTCTGTGTCTTTCTTACTTGGCTGGGTCTGTTCTCAGAAATGAGAGTAGCTTCTGGTTCCTATTTCTGTTGTGACTTCTACCAGCATCAGGATTTTGAAAACATATACTGTTTTATCTACTTTTTACTCCCTCTTGCAATAAACACCTGAGCCCTACAGAGAGGTTACATCAACTTGCTTTGTAGCACATAGTAGCTGTGGTCCCGGAATGTGGATCTCGCCTCTTTAGTTTTTCTCCTAAGAGGCGAGGAGGGTAATGAAGGCTGTGGGCTCTGAGTGAGATAACCTGGACTTGAATTCTGGCTCTACCAGTTACCTACTGTGTGACCTTGGGCAAGGTGTATAACCTGCCTGTGCTTCAGTCTCCCCATCAGGAACATGGGTAATAAGTACATCTACCCTATAGGGTTGTTGTGACAATTAAATGAATTCGTACCTGTAACGTTCTTGGAAGAATGCCCAGTGTGTTCTAAGTACCGGTAAACATTAGTTAACATGAGTAACAGTATCCCTGCAAGTCCTCAGTTGCTCTTCATTCCCAAGGTAATGACATAATATTCTCTTGCTTATCACCAAGTCACTCCATAGGCCAGATGGTCTAAAAGGATCAAAGCTGGCCATCTGAGTTCCTGGCTCCACTGCATACACCACTCGTGATGACTACTCAGAAAGATCATTGGTGGAGAGGCAGAGGCACCATTCAGAAAGCATTGCCATCCAATCCACATCCTGGGGATATGCAAAGATGAATTACTGTATGTGTAATTCATCCGAGAGCTCACCATTCACAGGGCGAAAAGGACTTGCAAGGAAGCACTTCTGACACTGGTGATAAATGCTATTGATGAGCTGGGAGGAGTGGTGGGGAAAGGTATTTCTGGTTTGCTGCGGATCACCTGTCCCAAGTAGATTTCACCCTCATGTTTTGGAATGCCACAGCCTTGTGAAGGGTGACTTGAAGCAGAACAGAGGAGCCGTTAGTGAGGTGGAAGAGTGTGGCTGCAGAGAAAATGCTGCATCTTAACAGTCGATCAGCCTCGACTGTGCCCCGAGTCCACCCCTTCCCCTTTACTTTTCCTATAGCTGGGAGGTGGTTTTCTATCATGCCACTGCCTTGTGTAAACCCCTTCTTGCCCTCAGGAGCTTGCTGAGCCCCTGAGGCCAAGCAGCACAGAGGTTGCTATGGGCTTTGGGATGGGATGACCTGAACAGCCCCACCACGTTGCTGAGCAGCTTCATGCCGGTCACTGCCTTCCTCTCTGCCTCAGCCTCAGCCCTAAGATGGCATCGGGGTGCCTAGCTCAGCGGGTTGTTGGGCAGCAGAGTGCTTTTGCACAGGGCCTGGCACAGAGTAAGCATGCAGCATTAGTCATTGTTATTTTCTGGCCTCCAGCCTCATCTCTTGCAGAAGTCTGGTGTGGACGGCCCGTCCTGCCCTCCTACCCTCAGCTTGCCTGCTCCCCTCACTCTGCCGGCTCCCTCATGGCTCATCTCAAGATCTAGTGCCCTTGGGAAGCCCTCCTGGCAGTCTCTCTGTCCTCCTCACCCAACATAGCCCTGTGCCTGAGCAAGTGGTACTTAGGTCAGTATTGGGTCTTACCATGCAGTATTTTATTTTTATTTTTAATTAATTTATTTTATTTATTTATTTTTGGCTGCGTTGGGTCTTCATTGCTGCGCGTGGGCTTTTTCCAGTTGTGGCGAGCGGGGGCTACTCTTTGTTGCAGTGTGCTGACTTCTCATTGCTGTGGCTTCTCTTGTTGCGGAGCACGGGCTCTAGGCACGCGGGCTTCAGTAGTTGTGGCTCGTGGGCTCTAGAGCGCAGGCTCAGTAGTTGTGGCATACGGGCTTAGTTGCTCTGCGGCATGTGGGATCTTCCCGGACCAGGGCTCGAACCCGTGTCCCCTGCACTGGCAGGCGGATTCTTAACCACCACGCCACCAGGGAAGCCCCTATTGTGCAGTATTTTAATTGCTACTCCTATTGGTCTCTCTCCCCAACTAGACTGCAAATCCGTGAAGGCAAGGACTCTATGACCTCTGAAATTCTGGAGATTGAAGTGGCTGGTGTACGGCAGTTACTTGCTAAACATCAGTGGATTTGAACTGTCCAATCATAGTACACGTTCAACTCCCTGCTTAAGGCATCCCAGCCTAGACCCACCTCAACTGAAGTGTTGTTTCTATGTCGATTTGAAACACATGACGGTTTCTAGACTCATCCTTGCTGGAGGAGCACAGGCCATATTCTTGTATGTGTCCAGGTAATTTCCTTTTTCTTCCCCCTTCTCAAGGAGGGCTGACTTTCCATTCAAGAGATCACAAGAGCAAGAAAAAGTTCAGTGTGGTGGATAAGGGCTTGGGTTTAGAGTTAGGAAGACTGGGTTTGGCCAGTTCTACCATTTATTTTTAGCTGGACTACCTCAGACAAGCACCTTATACTCTCCGTGATCCAGTTCCTTCATCTGTAACTAAGAAGAGTCTGTCTTCTTCATGGAGTTGTAAGGGTTACGTGAGATCATAAATGCAAACTGTTCAGCACAGGACCTGGCACATAGTGAACTTTTAATGATTCATACCTGCTACGATTATGATTGTTGTTGTGTTTGTAGCTTCCATAGCAGCATTGTAGATTGGCAATGCTCTCCATACATTTCAGAAGAATGAATTTTTTTTGCCTGAGGTAAAACAGAACATGGAAAAGAGTATTTGTCCAGCTGCCAATCTCAGCAGCTTGCAGAAACTTCATTACATAAAGCTGCTTAAAATAAGAGAGCCAGTACAATAGCACAAGACGTTAATACAGGAAGAGGACTAGAGATGAATCTGTTGATAACCTCCTTCTACCTAGATACGTAGCTACAAACAGAGAATTTTATGTTGGTACCACCTACTTAGCCAGAATACCACCAGCTTGTTTATAAGTGTTTTTTTCTTAGTGTTGCTGTAAATGTCACTTCACCTCAGCCTGAAATGAGTTTTTTAAGAGGCATTTTACAGTTCATGCTCTATGCTATTGATCGGACTTGAAAAGTAATTGCTTCTTTTGAAGCTCTCTTTTGCCCTTGAAAACATCTCCGTGTTCTCTCAGAGCAGTGCCTCAAAATGCCGTCCCCAGATGTCCGTGTGTGGGGGGGCGTTTATCAGATAAGATTTTGGCTCAGAGTTTCAAGTTATTTTGCTGTAAATCCAAGCCAGTTCTTATTAAAACAGCCACAGAACATGTGGTCCTGAGCACGTGGCAGGATGCTGTTTGCTCTTATAAGCAATTAGCTGACATAAGGACAATTGTAAAACTTGTAACACGCAGCAACCCCTACATCTTAAACCATATATTTTGTGCCACATGGTGAAAGCTCTGTCTCATGTCTGCCTTTCAGTTCACGCTTGTAGTAGCAACACGATTCTGTTGTTAGGCATAGAGCCTGTTGAGGAGAAAGGGGTTTTTAGTATGCGGGAACAGAAACATTGGGACTAGAACTTCCCATGTTTAATGTTCACTCAAACCCGTGTCTCTGTGTGTATGCAGTGTAGTGCAGGTTTGTGTTTCGAAGAGTCTGTGTCTTTCAATAGTAATTGACGATGTTACTGTATAAGGAGAATATTAGTTCCCCCACTTATTCAGTTATCACTTAGGAAAATGGCTACTTTGCAGACAAGGTATTGCATAGTTTGCTTCATTTTGAGTAATAATGGAATATCATCCATGCATCTGTTTGGTGTTTACTGAGCACCTATAGTATACAAAGTACAATGCTCAGCATTTGAGAGGTAGGAGGAATCAGATATGAATCCCATCCCTCAAGGTGCTTAGAGTCCAGAAGAGATAATACACATATATAACTATAATACAAAATAGAATATGATAAATGATAGCATAAAAAAGGATTGGACAATATACTGCAGGAGTTATAAACACACACACACACACACACACACACACACACACACTTTTCAATCCTCTGTTCTCATATCCCTGGGAAGTCCCCTACCCTGAAGCTTGTATTGTCACTATAGGATCCTGTTTTGAAACTAACTAAAATGACCTCATGTGGGTATATAAAAAAATCACTTGTAGACTGGGGTCTGATTGGTGCTCCTCAGGAACCAGGGTCGTGTTCTGTTTCTTTAGTAAAAGACAAATACTGGTGAATTTAAAACAACAGTAGAGACCCAACTCTGGATGTTAAAACGTTTAGTTAACATGTTTAGTTAGAGATTGTCATTGCATATGCCCTCGATGCTTTTTATAATGGTGAAATCTCTAAAGAAAAGAGGTCGTGTCTCATAAGTTTGTTAAAAGTTCTTTTTGGGACAACCAGTATTCCTGGAGTGCTTACTGCATGCAGGTGCACAGTGTACAGATTAGAGGACAGTGAGTGAGCAAGAGATTACATTCCTGCTTTCCTGAAAACTTGGCTTTTAGTGAGGAAGACAGGTGATCCACAAGTAAACAAATAAATGAACAACATTTTTGATAGGCCCAAGCTGCTAGGAAGGAAATAAAGTAGGCAGTGGGACCAATAAAAATGGACAGTTACATTTGAGTTTTGTGGGTGGTAGGTGGGACAACATTGGTTAGGGTCAGGGAAGGCCCATCTGAAGAGGCAAAATTTATTCTGAAACCAGAGTGATGTGAAAGACTCTCTGGAAGAAGACTTTTCTTGATAGAGGGGGCAGCAAGTGCAAAGGCCCTGAGGTTGGAACAAGTCGGCCTGTTCGATGAACAGGAGGAAGCCTGGTGTGGCTGGAACATTGTGAGTGAGGTTGAATGGGAAGGTGGGGTCCTAGGAGGCCTAGTATGGAGTTGTTACAGCAGATAGGTGTCAAGGGTAGTGCACAAAAGGCCATTTATCTTAAGCTGAAGCCATACTCCAGTACTATTCATACTAGGTTGAATTCTGGGTCCTGAGAGCAAGTTGCTGCTAGGTAACAAAAAGAGGAAAAAAAATTCTATTTCCTTTCCTGGGTGCTCCTGGCAGATTTTTAAAAGTAAATACAATTTGCATATTGTCTGTCATCATCTCTATCTGTATCCCTTTATCTAGGCAGCAGGCATTATGAGTCTTTGATTTCCCCGTTGTGGTACCCCTTCCCTTCTATCCCTATAGCACTTCATTTTCTAAACTTAATTTTACCTTTCTTACCCCTTTAACCGTTCTCAATCAAAACTCTCATATCTTCAAGGCAGCCGATTATAGCTGGTGGTTGGAAAGCAAATCTGATTCATGGCGTGAATAACCAATAGGGTCTGGTCTGCTTATAAAATTATTTGCATTTTTAAAAGAGTGTTGGTTAAGCCAAATGAATCTTCTATTCTAATGAATAAGATGGTAAAATAAAGATGAGCAAACCATTTGAGAGGCTTGGAGGATGACCTTTTTTGGACAGGAGAGACCCAGCCTTGCTTGCTTGGAGTTTGCCTCTGTGGTTAGAAGTGTCTGCTTTGTATGGCTTCTTCCTTTCGTCTGCTCACAGATTCTCTCAAGAGTTCCATGTATATCCATAAAGATTCTTTTGCAGCAGGCAGTTCCATATTTGGGAGTAGTGTGAAGGGTCAGAGACGGGTTGGGGGTGAGAGTGGGATAGAGTGGTGGCTCTCTGGGTTGATCAATCGTAAATTGATTATAAATTGAGAGCTAATTGTATTCAGGTATTTTATTTGGAAAATTTCACCTGCAGTTGGAGGATAAGAAAAATTTGATTATGGTTGACCTTTCTTCCACATCTATGTTTCATTTTTACTCTATGTTTATGCATGTGGATGCAGGGTAATTCTGAATAATGGTAATGATGAAGGGCCGTCGTTACGCAGATCATTCTGGGTTCCTAATTAAAATTATGGCTGGAAATTGCTTCCTTATGTGTGGCTCGAATTGCCTTTGCAGTAATTTCGCTTTATAACTTCTAACTAATCCTCTCTTACCACCCTTAAGAATCCTGCCTCGTCCTTGAAATTCACTCCTTTGAAATCTTTATGGGCAGTCCTGGTTTCCCCTAAGCTATGAGTATCCTGATAATTTGTTCCCAGAAGTCTTCAAGCTGGTAAGCAAAACAGTCTTTGCTCCCTTTAACCACCCGCCGTCCCACACTCTTAATGAGTTCTGGTTTTGGAACACAACTTGATTTCATGTTGTGGTCAATATTATAAATTAACTGAGCCTTGCTGATCCTTCTCCCTAATGAATTCACTGCTATCTGTCTTTCAGGCCAAGGCTGCCACATACTGTTTACCCTAATTAGTATTCTCTAATGGTAACCAAGTGACCAATAACTCACATCTTTTTCCAAATGAGCACTTATTACATTCCATCTCATTAGTTATAGTAGGAAAATTACATATAATGATATTCTCGCTGGGATTCCAACTAAGAAATGTTTTAGCCAAGCAACATCTGATCATGGGGGCAGTAGGATCAAAGAGTTTTTTTTTTTAATCAGTATTTTATGTAGTCAGTCTCTGACCCATACGTTCCAGGTGAGATTGCTTAGTACAATAAATTTGAAAGTTTGTATGTTGACATTTTTTTATTCCATCGGATTTCAAGAATCATATCTAACAATATTGTATTTTGAAAAACTGTGCTCTTGCTTTTCCCACAGTAGAGGGAACTTTTGAGACAGAATGCCCATGGCAAAGTGACAGCCCAGTTTTCCAACCCAGAGTTTAGAAAAATCAGGCAACATTTGACTCTCTAAAAGAATGGTAACAGAACCCTTATGCAAATTGTAGGATATGCTCTGCGGATTTGTGGTTGGTGCTGAGAAATGCTTATTTTGGTCATTTGTTGAATGAATAAAAGAATGTTGTGTCCAGAGCTTTGTCAATATGTGCAAAGAACAGGTTGTAGGGGCCAAATGTCTGTCCTTTTTGCTTGTTGTTTATAGGAAAAAGAGAAGGAAAAAGAGATGATAATTATGATTTTGAGGATATTTTAAACCATTTATAATCATCTAGTGCATATTGTGGTATTATTTATGTAAGCAGAGAAGGTTGTGGTGAAATAAAAAATGTTTTGGAAGGGAAGTGGCAATCTTTTGTTATTTCCCTACTCTTGGGTACTAAGGGGAAAGTTCATTGTGCATATGCAGGTAGTCATTTATATAGATGTTTTTGTTGAAGTGACTGGAGAGCAGTTTTGAGGACCTTCTGTCTTTGTGAATATACAGATCACTAACATGCCCTTCAGTCATATTGTTCTTAGGGTTCCGAGTCTTATGGAATCTAATGAACAATTTTTAATGTCAAGAATAATTCAGCTTAGAAACTACTGTGATAGGTCAGGGCATCTGAAAATTTCCTATGTGGTTACCTTAAAAGCTTACCAGAATCTCTGATGTGGGGTCTGGGAATCTTTGTTTCTTAAAAGCTCCCCAGGTAGTGGTGATGATCAGCCTGCTGTGGGACCATGTCTGTCACTCCCAGAGAACAGTTATTCATGAAGAACTTCCCAGAATACATCACTTTGACTTTTCATGATCACAGTAAGGGATCCTTGGGTCTGATTCAGTTGTAAAGCAGTTCTCAGGCCAAATATTGAAAGGTTGAATTATTCCTCATTCTTTGGCCTAACAAGCAGACAGTTTGTATTCTGTCCAATCTGTTGTGTTCAAGAGATTTCGGGTTATGGTGGGAGGGCAGTAGACTAAGAAATGGTGAGTCAGCCCCATTTCAGAGAGCTAGATACCAGCTAGGCTCAGGATTACATTGGAGTAGTACTTCAAAACTTCACGTGTATCATCTCACTTGGCCCTCAGAAAACCCTTGGGAAATCAGTAACACGGATATTCTTTATTAGCATCCTCATTTTCCACGTGGGGAAACTGAAGCGTAGAAGACTGAAGTGGCTTACTTAAGTTCCCATGACTGCTAAGTGTTGAAGCCCTTGCAAGCTCTTTGATACCAGGGAGCAGGGGAGTGTGAATGTGGCCTAGTCGCATAAACTCACATTCTTTCTGCCCCGTTTATAAAACATGAAAGAATTTACCTTTCAAGTTATGATGAGTGTCTTCTGTGAAATGCATTTACTTTTTGACCGCTTCCTGGTTGAATAGAATTAAAGTTTATAGACTTTAGGGGCATGTTTAAAAAGTTTTTTGTCTCAATTTTGTTCCATTAGAGCCTTTTGGCTCCTTTTGAATTTAATGAGAAAAACCTTGGTCTAATAAGTTTCATTAAAGTGAATACTTGTTGTATTAATATATTGTATATATGTCTAGAGGCCTTCAAGTATTGGGCACACACATTCATTAAAATGAACTAATGAACTAATAAAAATTGCTAATAAACTCTGTATCAACGCTAAATCACTTAATAAAAGCAATAATGAGATTTTAGCATACTTGTACAGATGACATAAATATTTGTATTTGTGTACTGGCCACATGAATAGAAGATTAATTCCTTGATTTAAAAAAAAAAAAATCTTAGCAACAGAGAGTTGATGTTTAGACAGTCTGTCTTTTATATCTAAAAGAATCAAGGACTGGTAAAAAGATATTGACAATATTGTTAGATGTAAAAAACGTATACTACAACAACTACATATACTTGCATCCCACTATTTTTTTTTAGTGTGTGTGCGTGTGTGTGTGTGTGCGTGTGTGTGTAAAGAGCCTGCAAGTCATCTGAAGAATATAATGTACCAAGTTATCTCAGATTGTGAGATTATGGGTATTTTTACTTTCTCCCTTTTGCTATTTTTTTTCTACAATGAACATGTATAACTTTGGTAATCAGAAAAAAATTATTTACTAAAAAGTTACTTTAATGTAAGATACGTACAAACTTTCTCTTAACTTTCTCTCAACTAAAGTTCTCCAACTTTAGCACACATGTAGAGAAAAAGGAACTTGTAGGTCTTTTGCTTATAGGATTGTTTTATTTTCCTATGTAGAAAAACTCCTTATTAATATCCCTTGAAAATTGGAGAAGTGATCATGTTGGTAATTTAAATACAGATCCCTGCATCAAAATGACCTGGACATGCTTATATAAAAAGCAAAATGCTGGCCCCCAAGTCACGTGACTCAGAATGTTTGGTAATGGGGCCCAGAAGTCTGCATTTTTATCAGGCATCACAGGTGATTCTGATGCACAATTCAGTCTGAGATGCACCCTTCTGATTGCAGGTTTCCTCACGTATATTTACCTTACAGTGATTAGGGCATCTTCTAGATTCTTTTTTCATCTTCAAAGTTTTTAATGAATGTATGCCCGTATAACATCCATTTTATTGTCAGGGATACTGAAGATTGAATGTTCTCTCTAAAATATAAAAATTAGAGGGAGTCATCCATTTGGCAAGGGTTTTAGGGTATTTGCAGTGAGTCCTCCTAGGACCCTGTATCCACCCTGGGGAGCTCCTGTTGTTCAGGAGGGAGCCTTGACAGTGCTGGAACGAGTCCAGCAGGAGGGGGTAGCCTTAGATCAGAGAACTCACTGGTTCTCAAAGTTCTCTGAGAAGGCAACACCAAACTCAGGTTTCCGAAAGAATAACTAACTTTGCTTCTTTCCATTTCTCTCCTCGTTGGAACAATTGGTTATCTTAAGAAATCAGTACATCAGCATCTTGTGTTCTGAGTGGTGCATTCTTTGGAAAAAGTTACTGTGTCAGGAATTCACACGATTAGTGTGTTTGTTTTGAATGCGTGCCGTTGTGCCGAACGTACAGAGCAACTATCCTTGGTTTCCAGTTGATTGAAATAATTTGCAGCAAGTTAGTGCTAAGTATAAACTCAGAGGTACACCATCTTGCTGAATTGGCCTCGGATGGCCCTCAAATTTAGCATGCATAGAATCTCCTGGAGCACTTGTTAAAACACAGATTTCTGGGCCCACTGCCAGATTTCTAATTCAGTAAATGTGGGGACTGGGCTTGTGAGGATGCATTTCTAATAAGCTCATCAGGTACTGCTGATGCTGCTTTGAGAACCACTGGCCTAAACGAAACATCTCCAGGACCAAGACTATGGTCACATGTACAACCTGTTTGATTTTTAACTCAAAATGCAATATAGCCTCCTTGAACTGTGATGAGATGCTGCAAATAGAGGGTTATCCTCTATTTAATTGAGTGGGTTAGCATGAATTAAGTCAAGCCTAGTGAAATGTTTGTATCACCCTGACAGGTATGACAACTGCTCTGCAGACCGTGCCATTGTCACCATTCATTCTAGGCCAACCAGATAGATTAGGTCCCATCACCGGCATCTGTATGCCCCAAGCTAAACCCCAGCCCCACCGCAGCCCCAGGTGGGCTACACCTAAGGTTTCACGTGTCTCTCTTAAGGGCATTTGTGTTTAATAGTAACTTCTGAAGCCTTCAGAGACTTAAGGCATGGCTTACAAGGCTAGAGTGTGATATTTGGAAGAAGAATCTATCCATTTTCCCTTGGCCCAGCACTCACAAGGTTAGTCTGGGGATCCTTGGCCTGGTATGGAGCTGTCCATAGAATCTTTGTCACTTCTCTTCATAAGCAAGCTTCAGAACTTCTTGGAATATATGTCCTGAGCTGCTGACCACCGCCTGAAATATCCCAGAGCCTTGACTGGGTGTCTGGAACAAACTGTTTGTCTAATCCCCATCCCTTGGAGGCTTCAGGCAGGGGACTTTGGCCAGAAATGCTCACCCCACCTCCTCTAGGGGAGATCAGTCCAAGAATGTACTTTCCAGTTGGCTCAGAAGACTCTCGGAGGTCAGGAGGGGACTGAGCCTTGATCCAGAAAGGAAAGAACTTTTAGGGTTCAGTGGGACTGACTCTCCCCTTTTTCCTCCACATATGTCAGACTTAGGCTCCATCTTTTAGTCCTGAAGTATAGTCCTAGGTGGCCCTAGAGACAGTAGTGTCCCTGAAATACCGTGAGGCAGGGGCTTAGGGGTGCAGTCTTGTTGGCAGGTGGTGGGGGAACTTGGCTCAAAGCAGCACTGCTCATATCAACGCCCCCTCCCATCCTGTTCCTCATCATACTTAATGCCCCCACCACCTGTGCTTGGCTTCTTTGTTTCTTTTTTTAAATCTGTGCAAAAGACACCCTGTGAGAGACCTCATCTACTGTGGTCCACCCAACCCTACCCATCCTCCTCTCCTCCTTAGGCTACTTTTTCTCTTCCTATTTTTTTTTTTATCACTACCTGAAATTTTATTGTGTATGTGTTTCTTGATTTATTTGTCTCTCTCCTGCACTAAGATAGTTGAAGATAGGGATTTTTTTCTTATTCACTGCTGTCTCTCCGGCACCTAGATCATTTCCTGACGAGTGGTAATTATGCAATAAATGTTTGTTGCGTGAGTAAGTGAAAGCCTAGCAAGCACATTGCTTTTCCTTGGAGTGGGTGTTTATTAGGGTGGTTTTGGAGGCCGATGGTGATTGTGAGGGGGCTACACGCTTTCCAGCCCTTCTTGGTGCCTCTTTTGCCTGTGGAACATGATTGTTCTCCAGCTGCTCTGGAGCTGCCAGATGAGGCCGGGCAGAGTAGAAGAAGAGTGGCTTATTCGGCAGTTTTGAAGGGAATTTGTCTGCGTGGGCTCTGATGGAGTCATCTAAAGGTTTGGTTCTGTCTGCAAAATCAAACTTGAGATCAACCTTGGTCTTGGGTTGGCAAGCGCCTTGCATCATCTGATTGAACTCTAAGCTGAAAGCATCATCCATCCATCATTTAATGAGAAATAATTGTAGTGCAATTCAGCAAGGCCCAGCAGTACTATTTTGTTAGTTATCTCTAATGCTTGCATTGGGGTGAGGGGAGACAGGGAGCACAGGTTAAGGAAGATGACAGCCCAGGCAGCTTGCAATCCTTCCAAAGGGAAGATCCTCAACTCTGGTGCTTTGAACACCAGAATGATGTTAATCAGGGGATTTTTTTTGTATCAGCATTGTCAACATTTACATTCATTTTACACATTGGATTTGCATCTGAAAAGACCAACTAAAATCAACATTTAAGCGATAACACTCATATTTGCATATGATTGAGCAGACATGTTAAGTAATTTTAGCCTGGCTGTTGCTAGGAAACCAATTAATAATGTTCTGCATTTCATTAAAAACTGGGTTCTATCTTTGCTTTCATGTCACTTCACAATTTAGCTGCTTGTGCTGCACTTTTTCTCCCTTGGTAAATTGTGACAGATAAATTATCATTTTACTAAATTTATTTCTGTGATTACAGTTGTTAGTCATGTCTGTCAATACAACTTCAAACCTTTTTTTTGTTAATGCTTCGGTTGGGAGGGAAGTGAATTTTAACTGTTAATCATTTTTTCCTCTATAGCTTATGGGGACTAAAATCATATTTTTGCAAAGGCCTCACAGACTGTGGGCTAACAACAAAAATAATGAAAGCAATCTTCCCTGTTCCATAATTGCACCTTCTCAGTGTGGTGACTAATAATTAGAATATTAGTCACTATTCAGACACTATTCAGAAAGTGACAGACAGCTGATTAAGCATTCATCTGCGTTTTGTTTCTCATGTTTGCCATGGTTTGTGGGCTAGACCAGGTTCTGTCCTTTATGCGGTGCAATTAAAATTTTCATGACTTTATTTTACATAATAGACTCCTGCTCTTATGAAGAGAAAATACAGTCTAAGCTACCATAAGTGCCTCTTTGAACCAATCACCTGGGCAGTTACACTGAAATTGTAATGACATTTTGCAGTTTAGCATTTTGTAGTATTGATCTGGTCAGAATGCTCATTAAAAAGCAAAATTCGTTTCTATTCATATCTGTTTCACAGTATTTCAATCGCTTTATTTGGGTGAGGCATACAAATGCATCTGGTTCTTCAACTAAGCTCAAATGGTGATCTTGCCCATTTTCTAAGGGCAAAATAAAGCAAGTTAAAATCTGCTTTCACATTTTATACTCCAGTTTGGTCTTTAAGATCTGAAGGTATAGTACAAAAGAGGACATGGAATTTGGAAGCAGCCCTGGAGTCAAATTCCAGCTCAGCCCCCTCTGTGGCTCTGTGCCTCAGTGTCCTCATTTGTCAGATAAAGAAGAAAGGACGGCCCTGGGGAAAAGATGACACCTAGGATTGTAACGAGCAGGGTCGGCAGTGGGTACTTGGCAAATACTCTTTCCCTTTCCCACAAGAGCTGCTTGGGCACTGCATTAGTTTGCTAGGGCTGCCATCACAAAGCACCACAGACTGGGAGGCTTAAACAACAGACATTTATTTTCCCACAGCTTGGAGGCCAGAAGTCCAGGCTCAAGGTGCCAGCAGTGTTGGCTTCCTCTGAGACCTCTCTCCCAGGCTCACAGGTGGCCGTCTTCTCCCTGTATCTTCCCTCTGTGTGTCTGCGTCCTAATCTCTTCTGAGATGAGGACACCAGTCACGTTGGATTGGAGCCCACCCTAAGGGCCCCATTTTCATTTGTTCACATCTTAAAGGCCCCATCTCCAAATACTGTCAAGTTCTGCGGTCCTAAGGGTCAGGGCGTCAACATGTGGATTTGGTGGGGGGGACAGTTCAGCCACTAAGGGGCACTAACCGAGAAGCTGCACATGGCACACTGCTGTCTCCACTTGGTTTGGGTCCTACTCAATGGTCAGAACAACTGAAACCAACTGAAAAGGAGTCAGGAGGTTGGGTTCTTTGGTTATGACTTTTCTGGTTAGGTCAGGGTTGATCAGAAACGCTCAATAATACTACCCTGCCCCTTTATTTTTAGTTCTTATTTTGATCTTTTTGGATATATTCTAAGACCACTTCTTTCGGACCTTAGTAATACGTGAGGATCATCAACTCTAGGCTCATAAGATCCTTATATTTATCCTTCATTGTTACTAGATGTGGATATACAAGGTGTAGGCGGTAGGGACAAATGTCCATTTCCCTTTTTAAATGACTTGTGGGAAAGTGTTTGGCTTTGAGGTAGTGGGCAGAGGCCAGGCTTTGGGGCCAATACACTATTGGGCAATTGGAATTTAGTGGCACAAATACTATAGAAGGTCATTCATTCATTCAGCTACTGAGTGCCTACTGTGTGGCACTGTGCTAGTCCCTGTGGTTATAATGACAAATAAAAGTAGTCATGGTCCCTGCTCTTACAGAGCTGACAGTCTAGTGGGGAAATAGACTTTAATCAAATAATATCACAATTTTAACAGTGTAGCTCTGATAACCATGGGGGAGGAAAGGCAGGTGATGCTAAGAGGGTGAATAATGGTGAGGATCAGGGATGGCCTTTTGGTTCAGCTAAGATCTGAGGGGTGGTGAGGCTTCTTCGACGAAGGGGTGAGCAGTAGGGGCTGTGGTGCTGGGGGTGGTCATGAGTTGGAATGTGGGCAGGAACATTTCAGGAGTGCAGACTGCATGTGCAAAGGCCCTGAGGCAGAAAGCAGCTTAACATGAAAGGCAGGAACTGAGAAAAGGGCAGTGTAGCTAGAGGAGAGTGTAAAGGAGGGTGTAGTTTGAGATACAGCTAGAAAGCCTTCTAGGAAGACCAGGGGAGTTGGAAAAGACTTCTAGAGAGGTGACATCTGTATTTTTAAGTATAAATATAACTGATTTCTTCTGGTAGAGGAAGGGGAGAGGCATTTTTAGATGGAATATCATAACTTGCTGTGTTTATTATGGCTCAAGTGTCCTTATATGAAGGAATCCCATTGTTCCAGTTAGTGGAAGTTCATACTTGAGTGGGTTCAAGCTAACTAGGAGTTTACTAGATTTGCCATATTGAGATGTATCTGCCTACACCGATGCAGAGGCTCATTTAAATAGAGAATGAATGAATGAAAGAATGAATGAACAAATGGGTGCTGTGTTACTGAGTGGGTGGCATTGGTGGGTGGTGCTCCAGGGTGGACCTGACCTTAGAAGCAGTGATGCATTATTGATCCATCTGTTCAGGTCTGGTGGACTAACAGAAGACAGGCTGCACTGACATCTCAGGCCAGTGGCCCCCCAGCGTGTGTCTCCTCCTCCTCTGCAGTTCTGGGAGGGCCCCTTAAATCCTGCTCACTGGCCCAGCCTCACCCTCGTTACCTAAACCAATCCCAGCTCCAGGCAGGAGAGACTAGAAAGAGCTGGGTCAGCAGTTACTGTAAGGCTGACCTAGGTCACCGTGGCCCAGTTCTGGGGAGAGAGATTCAGATAATCACGGAAGCTGAGCTGCAGAGCATGTTCCAGACATGGTGGGAGTCCAGACTGCTTGGAAGAGGTCTGTCTGCAGGGAGGTATGGGAGGAGAAGCTGGAACACAGCGTTGGGAGCACATCAGAAGAGACTGACAGCTATATCTCTGACGGAAGAACTCGTATGTCATTTGGTTTTGGCTCAGGCATGAATCTTTGTTTCTTTCCCCCAAAGAAACTAAAATCAGATAAAAGAAGATTTAAAATTGGAGCTTAGAATGTTTTTTTCTGCTTTTAATAATTCATTTACTTAAATAGACATAAACAAGGCCACTTGCTAGCTGCTGTTAGGTAGGAAGTCTCTGTATTTCAAAGGTTTTCATAAATGTAAGGAGTATGCTTTGATCTTGAAAACCAAGATTTTTCTTCCCTTGTGAATATTGCCACCAAACAGTCCTCAAAGGTGGCTTGAGAGAGAGCTACTGATAGGTTTCCAAGGTCTTGGGATTCAGCTATACCAAAGACCACGACATCGAAGGATTATTGTAAATTGAGGGCACAGATTTACTTGTGAATAATGGAACAGCTGCCTAAAATAACATCTGAAGGGCAATTACCTCCAGTCTACTTTGATGAATGTGGGCTTTATAATCTGTGGCCAATTAAGACTATCAGTTCTTCTGGGCCCCACAGAGAAATGTACAAACAGGAGACACCCTTATCTACATTGGCCACATGTGCATGACTGTGCTTCTGTTAAATTTGACTTGTTTTCAGCTCAAGCAAAGAATAACCGGTCTTTGACTTTGAGGAGATTCAGGAAACATTACTGAGCGCCCATTGCCATTTCAGTAGGCACAAGGAGTGGGATGAAAACATCACACATCCCCCACCTTGGGTTTTGTGTGAAGAGTGGGGAGCAGATCAACATGAATACAGGGAAATAGACATGGAGCTCATGATAAAAATCCTGGCATTTGCACATCATGCTACATCTCGTGGCTTTATAGATGATTTCTGGACTCTACCAGCCTGGTCCAAAGAATACTTCTCACAGGGTTATTCTTACTTTGAACTTGTAGATACTTTTAATTGCAGTTCCATGTTACCTCTGCCTGGGTGCTCCTGCTGGTACCAGCCACCTCCTTCAGAGTGCTTTCTGGCTTCCTGTAGGGGCAGCTCCCTGGCCAGAGCAGAGAATACAGCATTGATACAGCAAGATAAGGGAAGCCCCAGATTTCACAGGGGCAGTGAGGGGCAAGCGGTCTGGCATCTGGAAAATTATGCCTTAGAGTTTAGTTGTTTAGCATCATTGAGGTCTCAAGCAGTCTGCAGGCAGTGGGGAACTGGAAAGAGGACAACAGTGTAGAACTGGGCAAATCCATCAGTTGGGGTGGCTTTTCTGGGTTAGCTGGGCCTCAGCTCAGCAGTGACTGTCGGAAAATTGTCAGACAACTTGGGAACACATGCATGGATTCCAGGGGAAAAGAACTGCTTGCAACTAGCAGTTCAGACATCTTCTTCCACCCTGTGGGACAAAGGGCAGTATGCCCGCTAATCTGCCATTCATATTTATTCACTTTATTTTTTAGCACTTGATACTGTGACTTAACCTCTCTCTGCCTAAGGTTCCTCAAGAAGCAAGATGGGTTTGATGAACTGGAGTCAGAGGGTTTCCTTGGCTGTTATGTTCTGTGATTGTGGAATTCTACTAGGAAAGATGCATCCGGTCCTGAAAGACCTCTACTCCAGTTAGGAAGTTTCATTAAACTAATGGAGAATAAAACAAAACAAAGCAGCATAAAAACTTTAAGCACTTTCACAAGGTAAACGATGTCATAAGACAGAAAGGAGCTGATGGCCCCTGCCACGGGCTGGAGTGCCCAGGAGAGTCTTTACGGAGTTTGGAGGGTTTGGACTGTGTATTTCAGGATGGGCAGGGTTTAGAGGGCGAGGAAAAGAGAAGGCATTCAGAGCAGGAAGGTAAGGGAAGGCCAGGGTGGGACAAATGGAAAAGACATCTGTCTTGCTCACTCTTGGATCCAACACTTAGTAGAGGCTTGTTAGGCATCATTGAATATATAAATATACCAGAATATAACTTCTGGTATAGATTTATTTATAGATAGTGTTTACAGTTATCTAGGGGACTAGTGGGGTGAAGGGCAGGGAAAAAACAGGCTAAGACAAAATTACGCAGGAATTTATTGTCTTGTTTATTGCTGTGTCCCAAATGCCTAGAATAGTGCCTGGCACCTAGTGGGTACTCAGCAAATATTAATTAAATGAATGAAATGATCAATGACATGACTTCAGACTGTCAGTTAAGTAAATGGGGAACATTGGAGGTTTTGGAGAAAGTACCATTTAGGAAAGAACTGATTGTAAATGGGGGAGTGAGGAAACCAGTTAGGAGATTAGGAAGTAAGCACACGGTCATGAGGAGGGTCTGAAATATGAGGGGCATTGGAAACAAGAGGGGAGAGCAGGATGGGGGACATCACAAAGAAAGCAGGATGGGGGAGTGGCTGTTGTGGGGTGTGAAGAGAGTCAGAAGATGCCTAAGATGGAAAGTGTGAAGGCGTCTAGGTGAAGAGGAAGATGACATAGAGAGGAGCAAGGTAGGGTTTAGCTGGAGGGGAGGGCACTTAGGTAGCATGTGGGGGTGAATTGCCTCCATGAGGTGCTCGCAAGTTGAAAAAAGGTTGCAGTTCAAGAGCGTTGTCTCAGGGCTGGAGATCAGGTTTGTGAGTCGTTGACTTGAGAAGCAGTGGCTCAGGGGACGCGGGGTGGGCGGGGGGGAAGATGGGGAGACAGGGAGGCCCCCCGGGAGGAGCACAGCCACGGCCTCTGTTCACAGGACTGGTGGCTTCTACCCCGACTCTTTCTTTCTTTTTTCTTTTTTTTTTTTAATTATTTTTATTTATTTATTATTTTTGGCTGCATTGGGTCTTCGTTGCTGCACGTGAGCTTTCTCTAGTTGCAGCGAGCGGGGGCTTCTCCTTGGTGCGGTGCGCGGGCTTCTCATTGCCATGGCGTCTCTTGTTGCGGAGCACGGGCTCTAGAGCACGGGGGCTTCAGTAGATGTGGTGCGTGGGCTCAGTAGTTGTGGCTCGTGGGGTCTAGAGCGCAGGCTCAGTAGTCATGGCGCACGGGCTTAGTTGCTCCGTGGCATGTGGGATCTTCCCGGACCAGGGCTTGAACTCGTGTCCCCTGCATTGGCAGGCGGATTCTTAACCACTGCACCACCTTGGAAGCCCCCGACTCTTTCTTTTAGAAACATCACAGACATCCTGGAAGCTATGCTCTGTTCTCGTCTGGGGCGTTTTGACGCCTGACCCACTTCCCCAGCATTTCCTCTATTACTTATGTCGGAGCATTCTGTTGCCATTGTTATTTTTCTGGTACTATTATCCCCTATGTGAAACTCTATAATTTGTGTCAAATACATGAGCATCCTCTATAGGAACTGATCTCCTGTCTATTTTTGAAGGGTATGCTGCTCAAAACTCTGTGTGTGTGTCTAAATCTCTCTTAGAAACTGAGCTATAATGACTAATTTCACAACCTCAAATGACAACATACAGTATGCATTTATTGAATACAACTTGACAGATGCTAATATAGAAGATGTGAATTAATATTGGAACAAAAGGACATAGAATACCTATAGAATACTATACCTTTCTCATTTTTACTTTAAAAGTTCTGGTTTACTAGAAACTTCTGAACAGAACTAATTGGGAATTTTAAATCCTCATTAAAGAGTATTTTCCACGCTCATTTCGGCAGCACATATACTAAAATGGAATGATACAGAGGAGGTTAGCATGCCCTGTGCAAGGATGACACACAAATTCATGAAGCATTTATGTATCTTTATGAAAACTAAAAAAAAAAAAAAAATCAGTTTTCACTTTTCCAACTCAGGTGGACCAGATATCTTCTGAACCGCCCTCTCTTTTCTCCCTCCTTTCTTTGTTTTTCATAAATCTTTTGAATATCACACTGGTGATTACCTAAAATGTACTTGGATAAACTAGAATTTTGTCACTGATGAGAGTTTTGCCAAACTTTACTTGTGGTGTGCTGCTTGCCTTTTAAACAAATGACTTGCAAAAAACTATTTGGCAGGCTTGCAATTGTAAATTTCTCAGCGGCAGTTTGTGTCTGTGTATCTCTTCAGGTCAAGCGTCTGCTGAAAAGCTGTTGAGGATGACGCGGGAGTAAAGATACTGCTGTATGAATGCAGTTTTTACAAAACTTGGCAGTTCCTGTAAATAAGTGAAGATCATAACTTGTATTTACCTCTGTAATGTCTAGACTAGAGAATAAGAACCATGAGTTTATAAAAATCCAGGTTGCTGTCTATAAAAATAGAAAAGTATTTTAAAATTATGGTTCCAGTGGGGTAGTGATGAAAATTTTAATATATGGTCTTGGACCAAGTGGGTAGCTATCTGGAGAAAGATGAAGTTATTTCTATATCTCATACCGTTCAAATAAATTCCATCTTGACCAGTTCAATTTATATGATGATCAGTGTGATATTCAAAAGAATTATGAAAAGAAAGGAGGGAGAAATCAGGAAGGCATTCATAAAATGGTCTGGTCTACTTCATTTGGAAAAAGTGAAAAATGATATTTTTAACAAGGATTTCAAAATATGAATATATATTCATATCTGCTTAAAATGAAAGGACTGGAAGAAACGTGTAAATTCCTTTTAACTTTGAAGTTAAAAGTTAAGCCTTTTAAACTATGACTCAAAATTCAGAAACCAGAAAAGAAAAAGATTGATAAATTAGACTAAATTCAGATTAAAAAATTTTACCTGGTAAAAAACACAGTAAGTAAATTCAAAAGACAAATAACAGTTGAGGGAAGAAATTTACAGTGGACAAAGGGCTAATCTCTCTATATAAAGAGCTCCTACAAATGAATAAGAAAATGACTGGCAAACCGGTAGAAAAATAGGCAAAGGACACAAACATATGATTCACAGAACAAGAAATATAGATTGTCTCTAAACCAAATAAAAGATCTTCAGACTCAGACATAGTAAGAGAAATGCAAATTTAAACTAAGTAGCACTTTTTACTTCATTGGATTGGCAAAAATTCTGAAATGTGATAATCGTACTTCTCCTGAGAGTACAAAATTACACAACCCTTATGCAGGCCAATTTAGCTGTGTCAAGATTACAAATATAGTTACCCTTTGACCCAGCAATCTGGCTCTGGTACTTTTTCCCTGCAGGTACCCCTGAATACATATAAAGTGACGTATGTACGAGGTTTTTCATTAGTCCATTGTTTATTATAGAAAAGATTGGAAACAATTCAAATATCCATTAGTAGGAGACCAGTGAAATAAACTGTGAATCATCCATACAATTGAATATTGTGTAGCATTTAAAGAGAACATGGAAACTCTTCATGCAGTGATATGGAAAGATCTCCAAGATACATTATTAAAATGAAAAAAGCAAGATGTAGAACAGAATAGGTAGTGTGCTACCTTTGGTGTAGAAAGGGGACACAGTATGAGTCTACATTCATATCTGCATGAAGAAATACTGAAAGGATAAGCAAACAGAAAAAAGAAACTTAATAAAATGGTTCTCTTTAATGAGAGGATGGGGGGGTGGACAGAAAAAGGGTGAGGGTAGCACTGTTTGCTGTATTATTTTTATTTGTGAACCATGTGAATTATTATCTATTCAAAACAAAAAATAAGTTACATGTTTGTAAAATTGCATTTCAGTGGCAGTTTAGCATATGTCCAAGGGCTGGAAATAGCTCCCCAGACATTTATCATCTCTTGTTTGGACTCTTGGCTACAGCCTGCTAAGTGGGTCTTGTATGTGATTTATCTGGAGCTGTGCTGTCTAGTATGGTAACCACTCACCACATCTGGCTTTTGAGCGCTTGAAATGCGGCTCTTCCAAATTGAGATGACCTGTAAGTGTGCCAGATTTAAAGACTTAGCATGAGAAAAGAAGAATGTAAACTATCTCACTATCACATTAATAATTTTCAAAATATTGACAGATAATAGTGAATGATAACAGTTTGGATTAAGGGGGTTAAAATATATTATTAAATTAATTTCCCTTGTTTTTTCTTACCTTAAATGTGGCTCCTAGAAAATTTAAAATTACATATGTGCCTTGGCTCTGTGGCTCGCATTTTGTTTTTTTTGTACAGCACTGATTTGGAGTCCTGTCCACACTTGGCCATGTCTGCCAGAATTACTTTCTTTAAAAAAAAAAAAGCTAATCATGCTTTAAAACCTTTGCTGACTCTTACAAGCCTATAGAGACCCTTTGTAATAGTCTGAGATGCTTCCTTTACCCGTTCCCTACCTCCCTCGTGAATAAACACTGCTTCTCTTCACTCCCCAGACTGCAGGCCTCTTCATAAATATGAGCCTTTGAATGTACAGTCCCTGCTTGCAATGGTCCTGAACCTCCATTTCTTGGCCTTGAAAACTCCTACTTGTCTTATAAACCCAATTCATGTGGCCCCTTCTTCGATGACGCTTCCCTGGTTCTTTCGTCCTATTTCTTTATAGTATTTGGTATACCTGCGTGTTCTCACGCTCATCACCTGATACCACCGTTCATCTTTTCAAGGGTATTGTCACCCTCACCAGACTGTGAGCTCTTGGAGGGCAGAACCAATTGTTTTTGTGTTTCCAGAACCTGAAACTGCCAGTAAATAAACTCCAAAAAGTCACTAGGAAAATGAGGTTGGTTGTGTTTTGTTGAGAGCACACCCATTTACCTGCCTGGCCTGTGTATTGAGGAAAGCAGGCTCAAACCCTGCAGGTCTTCGCTTGGTTAGAGATAAACCTCTTTGCATAGCAAACAAACTTACTGTTACCAAAGGGGGAAGGGGGGGGGGAAAGATAAATTAGGAGGTTGGGATTAACATATACACACTACTGTATATAAAATGGGTAAATAACAAGGACTTTCTATATAGCACAGGGAACTATATTCAGTATCTTGTAATAACCTATAATGGAAAAAAATCTGAAAAAGAATAGATATGTACATATGTATAACTGAATCACTTTGCTGTACACCTGAAACTAACACAACATTGTAAATCAACTATACTTCAATAAAAAAAAAAAAAAAGAATAGACCTCTTTGGAATGTTCTAGCTTTAAACAGGCCAGCCTTCTTACAGGCAGAAGACTACAAACTGCAAAGATGTCAGTAGCACCAAACCCACCATGAGTCGTGGTTTCAGGGTTGTGTTCAGACTGGAAGGTGAGAGGTGTTTGTTCAGTCAGAGAACAGAAATCTCCAGGCTGGCCAAGTGCCTGTGTTTGCAGAAGGTGAAGGTGGCAGGTGGTTACCAGAAGGTGAAATCACGGGTGGAGGCTGGCTGGCCACAAGAAGGCTATGAGTTAGAATAATAATGAAGTTCTCCATTATTCCATGGCCTTGTCGATCTTACTTTGGTGACCATCTTATCTGCTTTTTAAAATTCCCGTTGTCCTCATCTGCTTGTGGGGTCTTAAGCTTTTGCTTGAAAGAGAAAATAAGAGTAATAAACAGAATATCCAGGATTGGTGGAACAAAGATTTTAGGAAGGAAAAACTTGGAATTTTGCAGGAAACTTCTCTCCTTAGTTAAGTCACCAAAAGACTCATGTTTAACCCAGATTTTAGAAGCTTTCTTACCATTGTTCAGGATCCATTTGTTTCTTATATTACAATTCAGATATTTTCACTAGGCAAAGCTTCTTGTGCCGCTGTCATAATCAGTTGGATGGGGAACGCTTTCTTTCGCAAAACTTGGAGGGCTGGTGGTGTAGTAGGAAGCACAGTGTCCCCAGGGGGCTAGAAAAACTGGTCTGAAGCCAGGATTGCCACTTACCTAGTGGTGTGAGCATAAACAAGTTACATCACCTCTCTAAGCCTCATTTTTCAGTAACATGAGGTTATAAACACCTCCTGGGTTGTGAGCATTGCAAGGAGAATGAACACTGGTGCTAATATGGCTCCTGGACCATGGTAGGTTTTGATAAATAGTATTTATAGCTCCAATGAGAATGTCGATTTTCTTTTGCATCTGTCTGGTGTTGAATCGCCACGTGAGCACGCCCAAGGCAGAAGAGGAGTGTGACCTTTCATAACTGTGATGGGCTGCAGTGACTGCTGGACAGTGGCAATCCTTAGAAACTGCTCTTCAGAGCCTCACGGTCATCTGAGCGGGGGCAGGGGGTTAGGGGTCAGGATGCCTGCTTGGAGAACTGGCTTTACCGTTAGTTAGTCCCATTCATTCTACCTCCTTGGTCCTGAGTCTCCTCGTTTGTAAAATGAAGGTGTTGATCTTTCCCATCTCTAAAATGCTCTAGTCCTGTCTCCAGAAAACAGCGGAAGTGTCCCCTGGTGGTTAGGCTGCGTTGTTTGTAGGGTAGCATTTCACTGTGCCCAACTCTGAGACCCTGGAAACTGCACAGCTGGGCTCTGCCACCTCTGAATAGCCCCGAATCCAAGGAGTGTTCCCCTTTCCCTTTGGGATTATGTCCCAAGGCAATAGTCTTCTTTCTGGGCTCCCCATGGTCTGCTCGCACATTCTCCCAGGACCCACCCAGCTGCATCTGTCACCAGAGATGCTCACTTTTCTTCTGGAGTTGAGATCTGTTTCCTCCTCATTCTTCGGACAAGAGAGAGAGAATCATCATTTTAAAGAGGGAGATTATCAGGTTTTTTTAAAAAGTAACTTTGATGCTTAGTAAACATTCTTATAAACATTTTGCTTTCTCTTAGGCACTTGGGGTCTGTGTGGTCAGCCTCCTCTGCCTCCTTGTCTTATGTGACTCCTCACCTTGAAGGCCCATCCTTCATTCTTGTTTGAGATGGAGGGACACAGCACTTTGTGTGCCTTGTGACCAGATAATTGGAGCTGACAGTAATCAAGATTTGGGGCTAATCATCATTAAAGGGTAATTTCATTGCTGCCCATAATTGATCTTGTCTTAAACCCATTATTGCACTTCTTTTGTCACATGATTAAAAAAGAAAAAATTGCTCCTGGCAATAAACTTTTGAAAACGGGTTTCCTACATTCAGTTCTTTTTCAAACTGACTTTATAAATTTCAGGTGTGCCTTTATTAATGTAGTGATTTGCCTGCTTTATATTACATATTCAAAATAAGAGAAAATTGAAACAGTTCACCATTGAAGTAGATGTTACAAAATCAGCATCTGGTTTGAATAATGAGGTTTTTTTGTCCAAGTTTTGCTTCATTGAACGAGGCTGATAAAATTGCCCTTAGTTGTTATGTGACTTTTTCACTAACTTTTGGTTCCTTCAAGTTGCCAATTTGGAAGCCACTAGGGTTTCCTTTCGAAAGTTCTTTCCTAGCGGTAGTTGTTTTAATTGACTCTCAGACAGCTTTTGGTCACTGGCAGGGTGGAGATGATGATACTCCCTGATCACAAAATCACAGCTTGGGACATTTCAGGTATCTTCTCCACCATTGAAGCTGTTGGAACAAGAGCAGAGTGAAAAAAGAGGTCTAGAGTCGGAATGCTAGAAATAGATGTTGGTATGGCAGCAACATAATATCATACTGTTTGGGGTCAGGTTTCTAGACACTGTCTCCAAGTTCTGTTTCTACCTTGAACTCGGATGCTTGCAGAGATATAGTTGCACCTGGGTAATGATAATGCTGCTTGGAGGACACAAAGCCATTCCCACTATGGCTGCCGATAAAAACATGCACAGGCACATGACATGCCATGCACACACATTCCTAGGAAGTTTCTTGAAGGTAACTACACTTTTTCTACTAGGTTTCCTGACCCATAGATATCCATGCTGTAATACTTACAACGTACTTTCAGATTGATCATTTGGTTTTGGCTTTCAGAAAACCACTTTTAACATGGAATCGGTAGATTCTATTATCCCTCGTTTACTAATGAGGAACCTCTTCAAAGAAGTATTGTGACTTATTCAAAGGTATATAGCTGTCACCTGGTAGGAAGGAATGGTATTTTATAAAGGCCTAGTTTTAAATTTTATCACAAAACCTGTACTGCATGTATGATAATCCTGTATTGCACATTCTACTTCAATGAAAAGCTTGAATGAATGAAATGAACAAATGAAGAAACAAACAAACAAAACAAAACAAAATCCTGACACAACAAAACACTAAAGGGAAGTATCTCCAGTAGTCAGATAGTAAAAGCATGGCATTTTTTAGCTAAATAGAAAAACAACAGAATATCCCTTTATCTATGAATACTTTGATACACAGATTGTTATCAAATACAAACTAGGCTGAGATTGGCTATCAGTTCCCTACTTTCTTCAACCAGATGTAGCTGTCCATTGCAGTAGGGCCTTTGGGATGCTGTAGGCAAGAAAATCAGAGCATTGGTCCATCTTGTTGAGTGGATCACAGGAGATTATCCCGCTCTACTTTTTAAAAAATTTTCTTACCGATTGTGTTTTCTACTGTGCTCCTCACAAGGAGAAAACTTTTGGATGGAATTGAACAGTCCTGCCAAGCGAGGCTCGTGGGTATGAGCGTGAGTGAGTTCAGGTAACTGAAAGTTTGGCCACCTCTGTGGTCAGCATGTGGGCACGTCACCCACCAGATCTTAATCTTTTGGGACATTGGGGCAGAAAAATAGGTTCTTCTCTCACATTGTTGACAGAACTCCACTTTCTTTGTCTGAGAATCCTGGAATCCTTGCTCTCTCTTTTTTTTTTTAAGCTTTATAATTCTTTGTAGTCAATTTTTTTCCCCTCTTGATCATGCTTCTTTTAAAATTCTAACTCTTGAAGAGCCAAATGGATGTTTTCCTTTTTTACTGATTAACATGTGTGATGTGCAAGTGTTCCTTAAAAAATACCTCGTATACTTTGTAATTTAACCTTTGCAGCTTCATTCCAGGCTCTTTCCTGACAACTCCTTGCTGAATCCTACTCTTTTAAATTCCCTTAGGCCATTTTAAGATTCCAGGCCTCAAATTCCTGTCTCATTGGACTTGGTTGCTTCTCTCTTCATTATTTGGTTTCCTCATGTGTAAAATGAGTGAAGTACTGGCTATTTCACAGTGTTGGTGAGGCTTAATTGAGATGGTGTAATTGGAAGTGTTTTACGAAGTGGTCAGTGCTATTATTATTGACACTTTTTCATGGGGAGGCGATTGATACAGATAGAGATTAGATTATTTTCAGATGAATTATGTAGGGAAGGTAGGATATCAGAGTTGCCTGAATAAGGAAAGGGATGAGCCCTTATAGATCAAGGCACCTCATCATGGGATTATTAGATCAACGAGGTACTGAGTAAGTGAATATTAGAGGAACGGATAGAACTGGCAGGGAAGAGGGAAGACAGAACATGAGCTGGTTGGATTATCCAGAGAGGTGAGCTTGGAAACCAAGGGAATGGGCTCTCTTGCCACCAAAATGTAATTAAAGGAGCATCACGAAACTAGGATGCTGGTGACCTTAGGCACTGAATGAATCTGGCATTGCTGGAAAGGTAAACACGAAGAGAGTTGGGAAAGTTAATCCAGCCAAGAAATTAATTGGGCCTGGGTACACCTCTGTCTGCTAGGAAGAAGCAATGCTGAGAGCACAGGACCTGGCACAGAGTAGGCGTTGAATAAATGTTTGTTGAATTGATAAATGGATGCAGTAGAAATGATGTAGATAACCAGTGGCAGAAGTGAGCTCAGGTTAACTATCACTCTGCCTTGAAAAAGCCTGTCCTCTGAAGAAGAAAGTCATTGCATCCCACCCAAGTGAACCTCTGCAGCCTGGGGAGGGCATGGTTTAACACCGCACCCCCCCGCCAAGAGTATGTGTTTGTCTAGCGCAGGAAAGTGAGATGTGCCTGGTAAGATGTGATGTAAAAGCCTTTAGTCTTATGTCTCCTATGTTTTAATTTGAAGGTCACTGCTAGTTTAATAAATTATCCCTATGAAATTGTTTTAGTTCTATTTTAGGATCTGGAAAGTGGAGCTTTGTATGCGTTCTTTGACAGTAAACTAAGTTAGATGTGTGTGTGTCCAGTGATGGTAACAGTGACTCCGTGTATTCTTTCCTTTGAACCACTATAGAATGGCATTTTGTTCTGATAATATTGTAACCTGTGGAGTCACTATGTCCTTTATTCCTCCTTTGTTTGTGTACCTTAATGACATTTTACTTAATCTTGTATCTTGTCTGGTCTCTGCTGGTCTGCTGTGGGTGGTCATGGTCTCTGGCTTTCACAGATGCAGTGTAATTTTTGGTTTATGAGGACAATTGAAACATTAGATCCTATGTTCCTGGCTCTTTCATGCTGTATATCATGAAACACATCCCCAGCTGAGGTTTCATCACTGTGGTGTGCAGAGCACAGTGACTACAGGTATCAGAAGATTCTCTGCCCTCCGAAGCCCTTTTTTTTACTCTAGGTCACCTGGCACAGAGACGAGCATGACTCCTGCTTCCGTTTTCTGCAGGCGACTTAGCTCAGCTACTCTGTGGTTTAACCTTTGCCTAGTATGGATGTGGTTTTTGAATATATAGAAGTGCTTCAAGGGACTGGTTGTAGAACACTGCACATGATGAGAAATGCCTCAAGACACTTCACTCAATAAGAGCTGGAAACCTACTCTTGTGGAAGGTGTGTGGGTTGGTTGGTACTTGAGGGACAAATGATAAGGCACACCTGTAAGACTGGGAGATTTAGGTGACAGATTAATTTGATGTTTGTAGGTTGAGTCATTTGGAATTGCTTAAAGTTTAGCTGCTTCTGCTGCAGTTAGAAATTGGTAGTCATCTTTGCTCCCTCTTTCTGAGATAAAGCAACTGGGATATAATTTAAATAACTTTCCCAAACTTGAAACCTGTTAGCAACTGAGGAAGTCCTGTAACCCCACAGGTTTCTCCAATCCCAGGCCTGTGTTATCCCCCTAGACCATGGGGCCTGCATGGAAGATGAGAGTGTAAACATGTGAGCCTATATTTCCTAAGGCAGTGGCATTTTGTCTCTTGGTCATATGGAGTACAGTATTTCAAAGTGGTATTATATATGGTGTTCTAAGCTGAAAGGAATATTTATATGGAGCCTGTCAGAGGTATGCTTGGTATGAAAACCGTAAGTGATGTGCCTCACTGATTTGTTTAAAATTCTCAAGCATCGTGCTGTACTAACATAGCTTTTATTCACTGATTCTCCTTTACAGTGGAGGGAAAATGACCCATGTGGTAAATGAAATAAATATACTGGACTTGATCCTTAGAGCAAGAGAGACCTGTAACATTTATGTTAGAAGGTGGTCCCTCTGTTCCTTCTGCTTGGCAGAGGCCTGGATGTATAATGAGGTACTCACATGTGTCAGATCTCATGTCTCCCAAGAACCTGGGGTTATCTTGTAACACTTGAGTTCTATTTATTGAAATGACGACATGTCGTAATGGGAGCATTGATGCGCACCAAGCCAGGTGCAAGGCTCTGTGAGAAGCTGATGGAAGGAGTGCTTGTTGGAACATTAACTCCAGATTTCCTCACTTGTATGTGATAAAAATATCAAACCCAGTATGGAGTCAAGAGCAAGTGAAAAAAAAAAAAAAACATTGCTCTTTGAAAGAAAAAAATGTCACATCAGCAATACTAGGGAATTTCTGTATTTGTAATCCTTGGGTCTGATATGGATTCTTTTTTTTTTTTTTTTAAGAAATTTATTTATTTATTTATTTATGGCCGTGTTGGGTCTTCGTCGCTGCGCGCGGGCTTTCTCTGGTTGCAGCGAGCGGGGGCTACTCTTCGTTTTAGTGTGCGGGCTTCTCATTGCCTTGGCTTCTCTCATTGCAGAGCATGGGCTCTAGGCACACGGGCTTCAGTAGTTGTAGCACGTGGGCTCAGTAGTTATGGCTCACAGGCTGTAGAGTGCAGGCTCAGTAGTTGTGGTGCACGGGCTTAGTTGCTCTGCGGCACGTGGGATCTTCCCGGACCAGGGCTTGAACCCGTGTCCCCTGCATTGGCAGGCGGATTCTTAACCACTGCGCCACCAGGGAAGTCCCTGATATGGATTCGTTTATTTTTCTCTTGTTTCGCTAGATTATGTAAAGCATGTTGTACGCCGAAGTAAAGTGTAAGATGTAAGACAGCATCCATAGGCAAGATTATTCTTGATACCTGCTGAAAACCTCCGAGTGTGCTTGGATTGGGTCCTAGCAGAATGAATCATGAGCGAGCCTGTGTGTCATCCTTAAAACAGTTCCCCCTTCCAGCTGATCCTTCTTGGGACTGCGTTGTTACTTCCGGAAGAGAGTCCAGATACAAAATAATTTGGGTTATTTTGTTGTTTGTTTTGTTTTTTTAATATTTTATTTATTTATTTGGTTGGGCCAGGTCTTAGTTGTGGCAGGCGGGCTCCTTAGTTGTGGCATGTGAACTCTTAGGTGCGGCATGCATGTGGGATCTAGTTCCCTGACCAGGGATCGAACTCGGGCCCCCTGCCTTGGGAGTGTGGAGTCTTAACCACTGCGCCACCAGGGAAGTCCCATTTGTTTTGTTTTTAATGAAGGAAAAAGAAGCCGAGTTTGATGAGGATGAGTTGCAGTATTCTCACGGAGTGAGTCACTCACATAAAGTGAAAACTGAAAGCCTTCTCTGTAGCAACTTGTGTAATTCTTTCTGATTGATTCTCTCCTTCCTCCCGCTTCTTGAGTAATGAAGCCTCCATGTCATGATGTGAAAGGAACAAGACAGGCTTGGTATGTTGCTGACAAGCAGAATCTCACAATTAAGCTGATTAAGTCTTAAATCGGTCAGTTTTCTGACTTTGATGTTAGGGTCTTTAATAGGATATAATTTTATAAGTTGCTTTTTCCTAAAGGGGCTGGAGGGTCTGATGAAGGGAATCGTCTTGGAAAACTCAAAGCTGAGCTCTGTAGGACTGGCTTACTCTCACCTCTGCCTGCTCCCTGAATGGCGCAGGCACTGCTGCTGGGCTCAGGTGTCCCACAGTGCAGTTTCATCCACTTGAAAACCCTTATGTGTTCAGCTTAATTAGATTAATTACCTTGCTCTCCAGGATTCACAATGCTTTGCAGTTTAGCTGCAGTGAGTAAATGTTAGTTTTGCAAGTAAAAGCTACTATTATTGGCCTCTAAAGGGCTATGGTTTTTTTGGAACTCATAAAGAGGAGCTTTAAACAATCATTCCAGCCAAGATGGAATATAGGTTAGTAAATCTGTCTTCCAACTGAGTTTTCTACTTGACTGTGTGGCATCTGTGTTGAGAAGAGTGTTCTAACTCCGTGTCATTTCTGTATGGTGCCTCCTAAAGTAATTCTGGGTGTATCATCATGAAACATGCTGTTTTCTGTATTTCCTGGTGTTAATAGAGTATTTTGTATACTCTTAGTTTCCAGATGGAGATCATTGATCAGAACCCAGGCTTCTGTCCATTGAGAGTTTGCACAGAAATCTACCCTGGGTGAGACATGGCTGTGTCATCAGGGTTCTGATACACAATAAAGGGAAATCAGGCACTCTCTGGACTCTTAAGTGATCACACTTAATCTTTTAATCTCTTCTTCTGTCTTTCCATATTCTTCTCCAATGGAAGACAAAAATCCCAACTTGTGATTAAGATAATCATTTGTAGGGTTAGACATTGAGTGGATCTATGAACCTAATCCTTTACAGAATCCTAGCGTTATGGGAATTTCCTATCACCACCTTTGTACTGAAACAGATAAGTTAAAAGGGAGGTGGGGAATCGTAGTTCAAGTTTCAAGCATGACTAATTCAGGCCATATCTGGCAAGATTTGGGACATATCTTCAATAAAATAGAAATGATAATAATAACACCATCCACATATTGATCTAAGTGTCAAATTATTCAGTAGTTACTTGCACATTCCTGATGTTCATGTGTTCCTTATGTAACTCTGAGAGAGGTAAGGACAGGTACCTTTTAATCCTATTTATTTATTCAATAAATATTTATTCAGTGCCTGCTATGTGCCAGGCTCTGTTCTAGGTACTAGGTCAGGAGCAAAACAATAAAAAATTTCTGCTTTTGTGGAACTTATATATTAGCTGTGGGGAGATAGACCATAAATAAATGAAGCAAGTGAAGTACAAGTTATGTTGGGTAGTGAAACTTCTATGAAGAAAAAGAAGACAAGGAAAGGGGACAGGGGGTGTGTTACTGGGGTGTGGGAGTCGTCATAATATTAAAAGGGGTGGCAGGGGTATCACCCCAGTGAGAGACATGGACCTGGAGGAGGTAAGAAGCTAGCTATCTGGGAGAACAGTATTTCAGGGAGAAGGAACAGCTAGTCCAGTGGCCCTGTGGTGGGAACCTGCTTGATTTGTTTGAGGAACCACAGGGAGGCCAGTGGGGCTGGCGGGAGTGAAGATAAGGGTAGTGGGAGATGAGGGTGTGCACCTGTAGGCCAGCACAAAGAGTTTGGTATTTTATCTCTGGGAGATGCAGAACCTTTGGGGGGTTCAAGCTGAAGAGTGATGTGGTGGATCGACACTTTAATAGTATCAGTCTGGCTGCCGTGCTCAGAAGATACTGCAGGGGGCGTGGGTGGGAACAGGGAGACTGGTTAGGGGGCTCCTGCAATAATAATAATCCCAGACGAAGAGGGTGGTCCTGGACCAGGGTGGTAGCTTTGAAGGTGTGGTGTGAAGTGGTAGGGTTCTGGGTGTATTTTAGAGGACTTGCATTTAGGGCATGAGGGAAAGAAAGAAGCCCAGAGTGACTACAGAGCTTTTGGCCTGAGCAACGAGAAGGATTTGGTTGTCATCAACTATGATGAGGAAGAGCAGGTCTTGAGGGCTGGAGGGAGATCGTGCTCTCAGTTTGGGCCATGTTGAGTTTGAGATGCCTGCCAGACCTCCAAAAAATTATCTCCAGTGGGCAATGTTTGATATGCGAGCCTGGAATTCAAGGAAGAGGTCAGAACTGAAGATGGATACTTAGGAATAGTTGGGTTATCAGTGGAATTGAAGCCATAGACTGGCTGAGAGTGGATAGAGTGGAGCAGAGGTCAAGGGTTGAATCCTGGGCACTGGGACGATGAGCAGCTAAGAGGCGTAGAGGAATCAGCAAAGGAGACAGAGGCGGAGCCGGGAGGAGAGCTAGGATGGACGCGGGCTGGAAGCCAAATCTAAGTTCTCAGGGCAAAGGGAGTGGTTATCTCTGTCCTGTTGCAGTAGGTCAAAACTGATTCCATCAATTGGTCATAAACTGAGGCCATGATAAATGACTCACCAGGGTCCATGGCTGGGAAATAGCTGGATGAGGGCTCAAAGCCAAGTTCACTTTCTTTCTGCCAGGAGCGTCCTCTGGCCATACCTGACCTTTGTGTGCCCTTTTATGTCATCACATGCTTCTTGCATCGGAGGTGGTATTGCACACGTCTGCACATTTTCACAATTTCGGCAGCAGTCTCCCGTGCTTTTGTCTTTTAGTTTGTATGAGAATTTTGGTCTCTCATATCTTTTGTATAAATATGGAATGTGTGTTCATTGTAGAAAATTAGAAAAATGGATGAGCAAAAGGGGACAAAGTTAAAATCATTAACAATAATTGTACCACTCAGAGATGACCATGCTCACAGATTGATAGTATATGTCCTAGTCTTTTTTTCCAGCCATATACATGGACATACATATTCTTTTCAAAAGATGATTCTGTACTAAATATATAATATAATAGTTATATAACCTTTTTTATAACCTTTTGTACCAATAGCAGTGAGTGTCCATCATGGTGTCCATATTGTTTTTTTTTTTTTAATTAATTAATTAATTTATTTTTTATTTATTTTTGGCTATGTTGGGTCTTCGTTGCTGCACGCGGGCTTTCTCTAGTTGCAGCGAGCAGGGGCTACTCTTCGTCGTGGTGCGCAGGCTTCTCATTGCGGTGGCTTCTCTTATTGGGGGGCACGGGCTCTAGGTGCACGGGCTTCAGTAGTTGTGGCACGTGGGCTCAGTAGTTGTGGCTCGTGGGCTCTAGAACGCAGGCTCAGTAGTTGTGTCACACAGGCTTAGTTGCTCTGTGGCATGTGGGATCTTTCCGGACCAGGGCTCGAACCCGTGTCCCCTGCATTGGCAGGCGGATTGTTAACCACTGTGCCACCAGGGAAGCCGTCCATATTGTTTTATATCTTAAAAAAAAAAACCCAAAAAACAGTGCCTGGATATCTATCTATAGTATAGTTTGTCAAGGTCATGGTGATAAGAAGTAATCTAGGGATCACCTATGGGAATTTACCAAGAAATAAGAGTGATGATAATGGGAAAAGTTTATATTCATTGAGCCCTACCATGTGCTAGGCATTGTTGCCAAGCATTTTATTTGTAGTATGTCATTTAATTCTCCCAACAATCCTATGAGGTAGGTACTGTTATTATCTCCATGTTCGTAGTTGAGACCCCAAGAGATGAAGACAGGGACATCTGCTCATGGTTACAATGCAGCCAGGGTTGGAGCTGGGATGGATTTGGACCCAGTCAGTCCAGCTCCAGCCAGGGCCCAGAGCATTCTCCGCTTTCCATCTCATATCTCTCACTGTACTTTCATATTTGACCCAGTACTCACTGTCCCATTAGCTTCTCCCTCCCCATTGCCTTCGTGGGGGACCTGAGCAGGCAGGATGGTGGATGAGAGCATGTGCTGGGCTCTCTTCCCACCCCAGTCGCTGAGACATGTTTGATGAGGTGCCTCTATTCATCTGTGATTCATGTAGAAAATTAGGGTTTTACTCCTCGAGGTCTCCTCTGTTAAAAACAAAAAGTTCTATACCTAAAAGGATCCCTAGTCATATTAATCCCTTCAGGCTTAAAAAAAAGTGACATTTCAACCCATTAGTTAGATATGTGTTTTTTTTTTTTGGTACAGATTCTCAAATACACCAGGCACACACTTTGAGTGGGCTTAAACGTTAACTGTCAGTTCCTTTTGTGATTCCTTTTTCAAACCTTCTGTGCATCTTAGTTTTGTTAGATATTCTCAGGGTGGAATAAACATACTATATAACGTGTAGTAGTGTAAATAGGTAATGTATAGTATATAGCATATAACTGGGTGTCTGCGATAGAGATGTACTTATATGTAGCACACAGCAATAGTTAAAATGTTGACAAGCTGGAATGGCAGACATATCAGATAAATTGCATTTGAAATAATAGTGGTTATATTTGCAAAATTAACGTGGCACAGTGAGAATAAAAAGGGAGCTCCTTATTAAGACGCCCCTGTTGTTACCTGTAAAGCTGTTGGAATTGACTGCTTACTTCATTAAGTCACTAAGCATCATGCTTCAAAGCAGTACTGAAAATGCAAACTTCCATACAAATCACTTCAGTATTATTCTCCTTGTAGGTGCTCAGATTACATAATCTCTAACTACTACCACCAGCTCAATGTTCGATTAAGTAAAAGCCTTATCTTCATCCAAAAGTAGATAAGTGATGCTTAAGGTTTTTAGCCCAACAGAGAACAACACAGTGTTTCCACACAAATGCCCCAAAACTACTTCTTGGTGGTCCTGCGATCACTTTCCACCGAGTTGGTCCAGCTGTTCTCGTTATTCTGCTCTTCCAGGCAGACTTTGCTGTTCAGAATATTGGCACGAGTTTTTAAAAGCAGTGCCTACTGGTGGTGATCTTGTGAGTCTGTTTTCTTTTCCATCCTCATCCTCCCTTAGCTTTGCATGTAGAGTGATCAGAAAATAAAGGCACTTCTGTGGTGGGTTAAGTTCAACTGAGCTCTTTCCTAGGAAACCAGTAATGCTGCTTATGGAGACTTTACACGCTGTCTCTAAAAAACAGGACAGTAAATTAAACTTGCAGGGTCATCCTTAGCATTCGGATGCTGTCTGAGTCCTGACGTCCATACCTCTGAAAGTACCCATCCCTGTTCATAAGCTGGAAAGCTCCTCATTCCACGAAGAATTTTATCTTGTTAATTATGAATACATAAGTTCTACCCGAACAGTCAGTAGTTTCAGAAAGAAACCATTTTTCATGTGGATTGGTAGTGGTTTACTTTACAGAAGTTTTAGGCAAGCCCAGAGATGCTCATCTAAAGCCCAGAGTTCATGTAAGGACTGTGGTTTATAAAAATGCTCTTATGTGTTTTTTTTATAAATCCTGGTTTATAGTTTGTTCTGAACGTGATTTATGAACAGAACTATGACTCATTTACTAAAGCCAATGGGTTTCTCCCCTCATCCTCTCTTCAAACTTGTCTCTTTCTCCCTTTTAATAAATTATATGGAGTATGGAACATACTGTTCATTTCTCTTCCTTCCAACATTGGGTTTCAGACTAATCAACAGAATAAAGCAAGCATCTTTCAAAACTTTGACTTTAAGTGCTTGGATATATATCATCAGAACTATTACAAAGAACAGGATGTTAGTGTGCCTCTCCTCCCTCAGCGAGCACAGAAACTTCTCTTGGCTGTTCCCGGTACTGAGGCCGGCCAAGTGTAGCTCTAAGCACCAAAATCTTAGAGATGAAAAGGCCACATCTCTTTGTAGGAAAGTGAAGACCCTCTTCTTGTTCATCCATTCTGGTTTTGTCACTGGGTAGCTTTTGAGAATACATTAACAAACTGATCCATGTTATACGCTCCCCCTCCCTCCGTTTTGGTGCGGTTCCAAAGCTTGGTAGACTTAACCTTTCTAAACTGGAATTTATTAGCTGTAAAAAGTGCTTTTTAGCCTTACTGGAAGTTGTGAATAGACAGTGAAAACTTCATAGAATTTTTTTCAGTCAGTCTGAATACAAGTTAAAAAGAATAAAGTCCCAACCCCTTTAGCATTGAAATTTGGGGATGGGGCTGTGTTGGCTGAGTATAGAATAAGAGAAAGGATATTGGACATTTGGACAAAGTACACTATACTCTTTGAAGAGACCAGTTTCAGTTCCATTAATGCAAATAATTGCCGCAGTATTCTAAGTCATGTTGGCCAAGTTGTCAGAAATAACAGAAAGTCAGGAATGAGGACCTGGCAGCCCTCAGTCCTGGTCCTAACTTTGCTCTGCTGCTTATTAGGAAAAGTTAGAGTAGCTCATGGCTGCCTACCATGTCCGAGAGAGAGAGAGGACATTTAATTAAGAACATTTAGCTTTGTTTTGTGAACAGTTTCAGAAGAGGAATTTGGGCATGATTAGTGGACTTGCCCTTCGGGATCTTACAGGTACGGTGGGGATAAGTGCTGTCCTCAGAGTTTCCTGACGGTGAGATGACTACAGTGTGTGGTTTACTCAGTGCAGTGCCTGACACGTTGCAAGTGTACAGTAAATGTTAGCTGTTGCCATTTTCACCATTATTTTTAATCATCTGCTGCCATCAAATGCTGATTGGAGAATCCTAACATTCCCTTATCCCCAGTGAGACATACTGAGAGGCATCCCTGTGTTCAATGGAACTAGAATCTAGGTATGCTTTAGTTAAAGGGGACCCTGAAATAAAAAGTGAACCCCGTTCCATGACAAACCAGAATTTACATTCTTATTAGGGAGGCTGTGGTTGAGTAGGAGTTACTTACTAATGTCATTTGGTAGTTACTGAGCACCTTTTCTGAGGCAGGCACTTGGCTCGGTGCTGAATACATAAAAATGAAGGAGACAAATCTGGTCCCTGCGCTCAGAGAGCTTCTGTTTTCTTGGGGCTAGAGATGGGTTGAGAGGCAGTTGCAGTGGCTGAATAACTGCAAGGTACAGCATTCTCTTTGGCACCTATTGGGGGCGTTTAATGCAGACTTGGAGAGTCAGGGAGAGCTTGCTGGGGAAAGGGACATTTCAGCTGGGACCTGAAGGAGGGAGCAGGAGTGAGGAGAGAACACAGGGACAGTGGAGAAAGCATGGTGCACTAGAGGAACTTAAGGGACCTCATTATGGCTGGAGTGCAAGGTCAGGTGTGAGGAGGGGAGGGAGGGCAGGAGCCTGCAAGCCTTGGTAAGGAGAAGGGACTGGAAACAGCTGGAAGCAGGGGAGAGACGTGATTAAGTTTGCATTTCAGAAAGGTCACTTTGGCCATGCTGTGGAGGCTAGACTAGAGGGAGGCAAATTGGAGCCAGGGAGGCCAAATAGAAGGAGGTTTGAGTTGTCCAGGCAAGAGGTGATGAGGGCCTGGATCAGGTAGTGATGAATGATGAGCATGATAACCACAAGGGGACCATCTACCCAACTCAGCGCTTACTGTGCCAGCCACTGCTCTGAGTGCCTCATTGATATTAACTCATTTAATCCTCCAAAGATAGTTTGTATATACTACTGACATTTCTTTTGGATAGGTGAGGAAACTGAAGGCCAGGACTTTCCCAGGCACAGAGTTGTAAATGGCAGGGCTAGGATCTGAACTCAGGCAGGCTGTTCTTGACCACCAGGCGTAAGTGATTAGATTCAAGACATATTTAGATAGTAGAATGGTTAGCACTTGATGGTCTTGACTTGAGGGTTGCTGATGAGCCAAGGTGATGCCTGGTAGAATTCTGGTTTGGGCATCCAGGCAGCTGGTGGTGGCCCTGACTGAAGTCGGAGATGCATGATGTGGGGGCAGTCTTGTGACTGATGATGATGAGAGATGGGTTCTGGACATGCTTGATGAGTGCCTTTCCAGTAGGATTCAAGTATAGATTTTGGCAGCATCATCACATAGGTGGTCATTGAAACCGTAGGAGCAGAGAAACTTGCCCCAAAGGAGAATCTGTACTCTTAGAAGAACAGAGGGCCCAGAAGAGAATAAAGCCAATATTTGAAAACTGGGAAGAAGAGAACCTCAAAGGAGACTGAGGACAAGCAGCAGAGTACGTACAGGGGAGCTGAGGGGAAGTGGGGTTTAGTTGACAGGCTCTCGTGTACTGCACTTTGTCAAGAGGTTTAGGAAGATTGAGGGGGTCCATTGGATCTAGTAAACATGAGGCCATTTGGTGACTTCAGCTAGAGCCAGTTCAGTGGACTGGGGAGAATGAAGTCAAAAGTGCTGTGGGTCTGGGAAGGGCTGGGAGGTGAGGGGTGGGAGGCAGCTATAGAGACAGCTGTGGAGACAGAATCAGGGCTGGAAAGTAGAGAGATTGGGAGGTTTTGCTTTGTTTGTTTAAAGACAGACAAGTAGGCAGTTTAAATGCTTATGGGAAAAGATGCTGATGGGCGAGTGAGGCCCCTGAGGAGGTGAAAGGGGATGGGAATCTAAAGAACCTCATGGGAGGGAAGGAGGAAAGCAAGGTGTAGATGCTGGAGCATTGCAGGTGCGGGGGCGACGAGCTAAGGGATTGCCATCTAGTGGCTTATTCTTTATGGTGTTTGGAGGCAAGGTCAGTCCTCTGCTGAAAATGAGGAGAGAGGTGGAGAGGTCAGATTTTTGAGAGTGGGAGGGGTTGCTAATACCTACTGTTGAGAAATGGGAAGGAGTGGTGGGAGGATGTGGACAGTGTTACTACGAGGAAGGCAGCCTGATGGAGCTGGTTTATACTAAAGTAGAGTGATTGATGTGTCAACCCTTTGAAACCCTGAGGTTCTCACCAGCCAATAAGATATTGTTGAACTTTATTTTCTATAATTTATATTATTCAAATCATAACAAACAGAAAAATCCAGATTTATTGAAAATGCTTTTTAAAACTACTGGCCCAGAGATTGGTTCAAGATGGCGGAGTAGAAGGACGTGCTCTCACTCCGTCTTGTGAGAGCACCGGAATCATAACTAACTGCTGAACAATCATCAACAGGAAGACACTGGAACTCACCAAAAAAGATACCCCACATCCAAAGACAAAGGAGAAGCCACAGTGAGAGGGTAGGAGGGGCGCAATCACAATAAAATCAAATCCCATAACCGCTGAGTGGGTGACTCACAAACTGGAGAACACTTGTACCACAGAAGTCCACCCACTGGAGTGAAGGTTCTGAGCCCCATGTCAGGCTTCCCAACCTGGGGGTCTGGCAACGGGAGGAGCAATTCCTAGAGAATCAGACTTTGAAGGCTAGCGGGATTCGATTGCAGGACTTTGACAGGACTGGGGGAAACAGAGACTCCACTCTTGGAGGGCACACACAAAGTAGTGTGCGCATCGGGACCCAGGGGAAGGAGCAGTGACCCCGGGGGAGACTGAACCAGACCTACCTGCTAGTGTTGGAGGGTCTCCTGCAGAGGCAGGGGGTGGCTGTGGCTCACCGTGTGGACAAGGACACTGGCAGCAGAAGTTCTGGGAAGTACTCCTTGGCGTGAGCCCTCCCAGAGTCCACCATTAGCCCCACCAAAGAGCCCGGGTAGGCTCCAGTGTGGGGTCACCTCAGGCCAAACAACCAACGGGGAGGGAACCCAGCCCCACCCATCAGCAGACAAGCAGATTAAAGTTTTACTGGGCTCTGCCACCAGAGCAACACCCAGCTCTACCCACCACCAGTCCCTCCCATCAGGAAACTTGCACAAGCCTCTTAGATAGCCTCATCCACCAGAGGGCAGACAGCAGAAGCAAGAAGAACTACAATCCTGCAGCCTGTGGAACAAAAACCACATTCACAGAAAGATAGACAAGATGAAAAGGCAGAGGGCTATGTACCAAATGAAGGAACAGGATAAAACCCCAGAAAAACAACTAAATGAAGTGGAGATAGGAAACCTTCCAGAAAAAGAATTCAGAATAATGATAGTGAAGATGATCCAGGACCTCGGAAAAAGAATGGAGACAGAGATCGAGAAGGTGCAAGAAATGTTTAACAAAGACCTAGAAGAATTAAAGAACAAACAAACAGAGATGAACAATACAATAACTGGAATGAAGACTACACTAGAAGGAATCAATAGCAGAATAACTGAGGCAGAAGAACGGATAAGGGACCTGGAAGACAGAATGGTGGAATTCACTGCTGTGGAACAGAATAAAGAAAAAAGAATGAAAGGAAATGAAGGCAGCCTAAGAGACCTCTGGGACAACATTAAACGCACCAACATTCGCATTATAGGGGTCCCAGAAGGAGAAGAGAGAGGGGAAAGACCTGAGAAAATATTTGAAGAGATTATAGTCGAAAACTTCCCTAACATGAGAAAGGAAATAGCCACCCAAGTCCAGGAAGCGCAGAGAGTCGCATACAGGATAAACCCAAGGAGAAACACACCGAGACACATAGTAATCAAATCGGCAAATATTAAAAATAAAGAAAAATTATTGAAAGCAACAAGGGAAAATCGACAAATTACATACAAGGGAACTCCCATAAGGTTAACAGCTGATTTCTCAGCAGAAACTCTACAAGCCAGAAGGGAGTGGCATGACATATTTAAAGTGATGAAAGTGAAGAAGCTACAACCAAGATTACTCTACCCGGCAAGGATCTCATTCAGATTTGATGGCGAAATCAAAAGCTTTACAGACAAGCAAAAGCTAAGAGAATTCAGCATCACCAAACCAGCTCTACAACAAATGCTAAAGGAACTTCTCTAAGTGGGAAACACAAGAGAAGAAAAGGACCTACAAAAACAAACCCAAAACAATTAAGAAAATGGTCATAGGAACATACATATCAATAATTACCTTAAACGTGAATGGATTAAATGCTCCAGCCAAAAGACACAGGATTGCTGAATGGATACAAAAACAAGACCCATATATATGCTGTCTACAAGAGACCCACTTCAGACCTAAGGACACATACAGACTGAGAGTGAGGGGATGGAAAAAGATATTCCATGCAAATTGAAATCAAAAGAAAGCTGGAGTAGCAATACTCATATCAGATAAAATAGACTTTAAAATAAAGAATGTTACAAGAGACAAGGAAGGACACTACATAATGATCAAGGGATCAATCCAAGAAGAAGATATAACAATTATAAATATATATGCACCCAACATAGGAGCACCTCAATACATAATGCAACTGCTAACAGCTCTAAAAGAGGAAATCGACAGTGACACAATAATAGTGGGGGACTTTAACACCTCACTTATACTTACACAGAAAATTAATAAGGAAACACAAGCTTTAAATGACACAATAGATCAGATAGATTTAATTGATATTTATAGGACATTCCATCCAGAAACAGCAGATTACACTTTCTTCTCAAGTGCGCATGGAACATTCTCCAAGATAGATCACATCTTGGGTCACAAATCAAGCCTCAGTAAATTTAAGAAAATTGAAATCATACCAAGCATCTTTTCTGACCACAACGCTATGAGATTAGAAATCAATTAAAGGGAAAAAAACGTAAAAAACACAGACACATGGAGGCTAAACAATACATTACTAAATAACCAAGAGATCACTGAAGAAATCAAAGAGGAAATCAGACAATACCTAGAAACAAATGACAATGAAAACACGATGACCCAAAACCTATGGGATGCAGCAAAAGCAGTTCTAAGAGGGAAGTTTATAGCAATACAAGCTTACCTCAGGAAAAGAGAAAAATCTCAAATAAACAATGAAACCTTACACCTAAAGGAACTAGAAAAAGAAGAAGAAACAAAACCCAAAGTTAGCAGAAGGGAAGAAATCATAAAGATCAGAGCAGAAATAAATGAAATAGAAACAAAGAAAACAATAGCAAAGATCAATAAAACTAAAAGCTGGTTCTTTGAGAAAATAAACAAAGTTGATAAACCATTAACCAGACTCGTCAAGAAAAAGAGGGAGAGGACTCAATAAAATTAGAAATGAAAAAGGAGAAGTTACAACAGACACCACAGAAATACAAAGCATCCTAAGAGACTACTACAAGCAACTCTATGCCAATAAAATGGACAACCTGGAAGAAATGGACAAATTCTTAGAGAGGTATAACCTTCCAATACTGAACCAGGAAGAAATAGAAAATATGAACAGACCAATCACAAGTAATGAAATTGAAACTGTGATTAAAAATCTTCCAGCAAACAAAAGTCTAGGACCAGATGGCTTCACAGGTGAATTCTATCAAACATTTAGAGAAGAGCTAACACCCATCCTTCTCAAACTCTTCCAAAAAATTGCAGAGGAAGGAACACTCCCAAACTCATTCTACGAGGCCACCATCACCCTGATACCAAAACCAGACAGAGATACTACAAAAAAAGAAAATTACAGACCAATATCACTGATGAATATAGATGCAAAAATCCTCAGCAAAACACTAGCAAACAGAATCCAACAACACTATAAAAGAATCATACACTATGATCAAGTGGGATTTATCCCAGGGATGCAAGGATTCTTCAGTATATGCAAATCAATGTGATACACCATATTAACAAATTGAAGAATAAAAACCATATGATCATCTCAATAGATGCAGAAAAAGCTTTCGACAAAATTCAACACCCATTTATGATAAAAACTCTCCAGAAAGTGGGCATAGAGGGAACCTACCTCAACATAATGGAGGCCATATATGACAAACCCACAGCAAAAATCATTCTCAATGGTGAAAAACTGAAAGCATTTCCTCTAAGATGAGGAACGAGACAAGGATGTCCACTCTCACCACTATTAGTCAACATGGTTTTGGAAGTCCTAACCACGGCAATAATAGAAGAAAAAGAAATAAAAGAAATACAAATTGGAAAAGAAGAAGTAAAGCTGTCACCGTTTGCAGATGACATGATACTATACATAGAGAATCCTAAAGATGCCACCAGAAAACTACTAGAGCTAATCAATGAATTTGGTAAAGTTGCAGGATACAATATTTATGCACAGAAATATCTTGCATTCCTATACACTAATGATGAAAAATCTGAAAGAGAAATTAAGGAAACACTCCCATTTACCATTGCAACAAAAAGAGTAAAATACCGGGGGCTTCCCTGGTGGCGCAGTGGTTGAGAGTCTGCCTGCCAATGCAGGGGACACGGGTTCGAGCCCTGGTCTGGGAAGGCCCCACATGCCACGGAGCAACTAGGCCCGTGAGCCACAATTACTGAGCCTGCGCATCTGGAGCCTGTGCTCTGCAACAAGAGAGGCCGCAATAGTGAGAGGCCCGCGCACTGCAATGAAGAGTGGCCCCCAATTGCCGCAACTAGAGAAAGCCCTCACACAGAAACAAAGACCCAACACAGCCATAAATAAATAAACAAATAAATAAAAATTAAAAAAAAAATGGGAGAAAAATAATTAAAAAAAAAAAAAAAGAATAAAATACCTAGGAATAAACCTACCTAAGGAGACAAAAGACCTGTATGCAGAAAACTATAAGACACTGATGAAAGAAATTAAACATGATACAAATGGAGAGATATACCATGTTCTTGGATTGGAAGAATCAATATTTTGAAAATGACTATACTACCCAAAGCAATCTACAGATTCAGTGCAATCCCTATCAAATTACCAGTGGCATTTTTTACAGAACTAGAACAAAAAATCTTAAAAAGATCCTGAATAACCAACGCAGTCTTGAGGGAAAAAATGGAGCTGGAGGAATCAGACTCCCTGACTTCAGACTATACTACAAAGCTACAGTAATCAAGACAATATGGTACTGGCGCAAAAACAGAAACATAGATCAATGGAACAAGATAGAAAGTCCAGAGATAAACCCATGCACCTATGGTCAACTAATCTATGACAAAGGAGGCAAGGATATACAATGGAGAAAAGATAGTCTCTTCAATAAGTGGTGCTGGGAAAACTAGACAGCTACATGTAAAAGAATGTAATTAGAACACTCCCTAACACCATACACAAAAATAAACTCAAAATGGATTAGAGACCTAAATGTAAGACCAGACACTATAAAACTCTTAGAGGAAAACATAGGAAGAACACTCTTTGACATAAATCACAGCAAGATCTTTTTTGATCCACCTCCTAGAGTAATGGAAATAAAAACAAAAATAACCAAATGGGACCTAATGAAACTTAAAAGCTTTTGCAAAGCAAAGGAAACTACAAACAAGACGAAAAGACAACCCTCAGAATGGCAGAAAATATTTGCAAATGAATCAACAGACAAAGGATTAATCTCTAAAATATATAAACAACTCATGCAGCTCAATATTAAAAAAACAAACAACCCAATCCAAAAATGGGCAGAAGACCTAAGTAGACATTTCTCCAAAGAGAACATACAGATGGCCAAGAAGCACATGAAAAGCTGCTCAACATCACTAATTATTAGAGAAATGCAAATCAAAACTACAATGAGGTATCACCTCGCACCAGTTAGAATGGGCGTCATCAGAAAATCTACAAACAACAAATGCTGGAGAGGGTGTGGAGAGAAGGGAACCCTCTTGCACTGTTGGTGGGAATGTAAATTGATCCATCCACTATGGAGAACAGTATGGAGGTTCCTTAAAAAACTAAAAATAGAATTACCATATGACCCAGCAATCCCACTACTGGGCATATACCCAGAGAAAACCATAATTCAAAAAGGCACATGCACCCCAGTGTTCATTGCAGCACTGTTTACAATGGCCAGGTCATGGAAACAACCTAAATGCCCATCAACAGACGAATGGATAAAGAAAAAGTGGTATATGTATATATATATATATATATATATATATATATATATATATATATATATATATATATATATATATATACAATGGAATATTACTCAGCCATAAAAAGGAACTAAATTGGGTCGTTTGTAGAGACATGGATGAATCTAGAGACTGTCATACAGAGTGAAGTAAGTCAGAAAGAGCAAAACAAATATTGTATATTAACGCATATATGTGGAACCTAGAAAAATGGTACAGATGAACTGGTTTGCAGGGCAGAAATTGAGACACAGATGTAGAGAATAAACGTACGGACACCAAAGGGGGAAGGCGGTGGGGGGTTGGAGGAGTGGTGGTGGGATGAATTGGGAGATTGGGATTGACATGTATACACTAATATGTATAAAATAGATAACTAATAAGAACCTGCTCTATAAAAAAATAAAATAAAATTCAAAAATTCAAAAAATAAATAAATAGAACTACTGGCCCACCTTTCCTGGAGATTCTTAAATACTCCTCTAAGGAACCTTGCCTGCCTTCCCCTATTCAGAATCTAAAGGGTAGAGTGTCCCATACTACAGAAGAAATGTTTCAAGTAGGGGACCTGGTACCCACTTGGAGAAGAAGTATATATAGGGATAGAAGTGTCTGTGTGTGTACCCCTGAATTTTGCTCCTTTAGGGCAGCTTCTTGTTTACATAGGTCACCATTCCTTCCCCTTTGCTGGTATCATGTCATGGTTTTTTGTTTTGTTTTTTTTTTAAGATCTTCCGTCCCCACCGTAACTCCCGACTAGAGCTTGGAACCAGCTGTTCCTCTTTGGTTCTCATCTCCATCCTCCCCCCACGTTTCCTCCCTGCCTTGGGACCTTCTGTGGGGTGAGCTATGACTCACTGGCTTGCCTTGACCTTGGTCTTCTCTCAAAAGCATCATCCCAGGCCCATTCCAGGTGGTATCCCATTGAGCCACTGGTCTCCCATCTCCTCCAGGATGGGATTCCAAACTCAGAACATCAGAGCCCTATTGCTCTGTCCCTGCCTTTCTCTCCAGCCTCGGAGTGGGGTGTGGGAGGGTGGTCACCAACGAGGGAAGTCAGCAGGGGCAACACCACGTGTACTTCTTACCGGCCTCTCTTAACGGAATCCTTTCACAACTCGTTTACCCTTAAAACCAGGTTTTACTTAAACAGTAAAAAAAAAAAAAAAAAAAAAAAAAAGTTGTTCATGGCCTATGCATCTTGGGCAAAGGCAAGAACAAGAAAAATTAATCTGTCTTTATATTGGGCGAATGAAAATACAGCCCAAGTTAGATATGTATTTTGCTTCACTGAAAAATAAAAAAGAAATCCTGGTGTGATCCGCTAACTGGATTGACTCAGAATTTGAAAAACACTGCCTTGCCCTTGTTCAATGACACAATAGAAAACTTGTGTTTTCAGTCACCATCCCCACTCATATGTAAAATCTAGGTTTGTCAACACTTTTGAATTCAGCTGGGTCATATGGTTATTAACATTTACACTACTGCCACCATTTGGCACTAAACATATTTTTCTTTAGGAGTAGTTGTGTAATTGTGGAAGCAGGACAGAGCTGATAACTGGGTGGGGAAGCAGTGTGCACATCCCCTCGTGGATCCAAATGAGTTGCGTGGCCTTGAGCCTCTTTGTGTTTCAAATTCTTCCTATAAAATGCAGTGCCTGGACTAGAATTTTGGTTTATATTTTTTTAGTTCTAAAATTTTTTCCATTTATAAAATAGCTTAGGGACTTAAATGTCCAGAAACCTGTTTTTGAGTACTGCTCAAATATAAACATTTCCCCAAATCTGAACTGTCCAGTGTGTGTGCTTTCCCAGTATATTTTCTAGTTAATTCAAATTTCACATTCACCTTTCAGAAGTAAGTAGAGGAAAAAAATTATCATTCTAAGACAATGTGATTTTATTTCCCATTCAAGTGCCCAACCTATTTTTGGGAATTGACAAAATTATATTGCGAAAGTTTCATTTTCAGGCAGCACGTGTTCACGTCTCACTGATGTCACTCCACTGAAAACCAAGGAGCACTCACGGGTCGGCTTCTTGCTTCCCCAGCTACAGAGCACGATTTCTGAGCAGCGCTCTGTCCAGAACACATCCCCTGCTCCAGGCAACCAGCCTCCCTCCACCTGCTCAGCCTGTTTGTCCGTGTTTCTGGGCTTCCATCATAAAGCCTCATAAAGATTTATTTCCTTCAAAATGCATATCACTTCTCAGATTGCTGATTTTTTTCCCACCTGAGTGCGTCAGTTGTGTCCAGTTAGTATCCTTGTATATTCATTTGCCACTTTTATCAAGTTTTGCGCATGTGGAAATGTGGGCTTCCCCAACTAGTTTGAAAGCGGCTACTTAACTAAGTGCTTTGGATGAGTGAATGCATGAATGAACCAGTGCTGCTTGATTAGATGCCTGCAAATCCATTACTGCAAGTGGAAAAACAACATGACGTATGTGAGTGGGCCAGTGATGTCATCTTTGTTTACCAAAAGTGTGACATTACTATTGCAGTTGTCACTGTATTGTTTTGTGGTAGTCTTTCCTGGTGGTTTGCCCAATATTTCCACTTCCACCTCCTTCCGGGCACAGAGTAAGGGCACACTTCCCAGACCCTTGGCTGGGGATGAGTTATGTGATTGGTGAATCAGATTGGCTGGTCCCTATGATTGATTCCAGCCAGTGAGTTCCAAGTAGGAAATGAGTGATGTGGCACATCTGGGCAAGAGCATGTAATTGCTGATGTGAGGTTCTCTGGGGCCCCCCTGTCCCTGTTGCGTGGTGACTGACAACTCTCAATGGGCAAGTAGTGTGAGCAAGAAATAAACCTTGTGGATTTGGAGGTTGTTTGTTTCCTTAGCAAAACTTATCCTATCCTGACTATACAGTGTTCTTTTTTCTACTTGGAGATTGTAACATGCGTTATGTTTTCTGACACAGTATAGCAGTTAAGAGCACAAACTCGGAATCAGATGCCTCGGCTTGATTCCCGTCTCTGCCACTTACTAGTTGTGTGAACTTGAGAAAAGTGTTGACTTCTGTGTGCCTCAGTTTCCTCATATGTTAAATTGGGAATTTAATAATAGTGCCTATATTATGGAATGGTTTTGAGAATTTAATGTGTTAATATTTGTAATGAGGCTTGGGCTATGGTTAGGTGTTCGTTGATTAAAATGAATAAATGTACCAAAGAGCTGTGGGAGAACTTCGGGTATTGCCCATCTACATGAAGGAAGGTGTACACTCTCAAAGATGGCCTGGAAAGCAGGCCAGTGACTATGGCAGGCCAGTGATGTGGAGCTGACTTTGCACCTGCATCTGGAACTCTCTGAATGCGTCTGAGCCAGTGGCAGACTGGCAGCCCGGAGCCCATCACGCCTGTGCAGAAGCACATGGTGCCCTGGACTTCGGTAAGGAAGGTTGCTGTGTGGGCTTCGGGAGTCGTGGCATTTCTAAGATTTACTGCTTTCTTGTCATTGTCCCACTCATCTGTGCAGGGAGACCTCCCAGCCTGTGGCTGCCTCCTTTGTTCTGGGCTTCCCAAGCCTCCTCCCTTCATTTAACTACCTGGAATCCCACCTCCTTCCAAAGGCATCCTTATTCGAATTTTAGACAACTGTGATTTCCTCCCGCTCTGCTCTTTATAAACATCCAGCTCTTAGTACGCTCCCATTTTTTGCCAGAACAAAATACAGGTACTGTCACCTAAGTTAATACACCTGTGCTGTTTGTTCCATTGTGTCAGTTGTGTGTTACTTCATCTGTTTAAGGAAACAAGCTCAGAGGTGAGGGTTTGGCTTAACTCATTTCTACAGGGCTTAGTAAAACGCTCTGTGGAATTGGAGACACCTAATAAATGCTTTAGACTTTCAAATGATGCTGTAATCATTTTAATGGAAGCTGATGTGTGCATGTTGAAACAAATGGCATATTTTCCAGCAACATTCTGGCAAATTAGCAGCTTCTAAATTTTTCTTAAAAGTCTATACTTAGAAAATGAATTTTGTTAACTGCAGTAATATGCAGTTTTTTATTGCTAAGCTGATTTAACCAGAGGCTGAAATGCAGTAGTAGAACCAAGATTTATTTATTTTTTTTTTACTATATTTGTTTGTTTTCTGAAAAGTTGGTTGGCATGGCAAGGGTTAGGTGTGAAAGGGGGCAATTTAAAGTCGTTATTGTGAATTTAAAGCATATTTTAAAGAGAGTTTAAAAACCCTTTCTATTAGGTTAGCAAATGTGATCTGGCACCACCTCTTCCCACACATGTGCCCTTTTCATTAGGAATGTGTGCCTGATGTGGTGCAGATGGTATTTAAGCCACTTAGTAATATTTTCCACAACCTGTTTTTAGTAATTAGGCTTGAATTTGCTGGTTCAAAATACTGGACTTTTGGCAACTTTGTAAACTAAGGAACTTGACATGTGGCCAGTGAACCAGCAGAGGGCAGTGTAAGTCAGTGTTTTGTTGGCAGTCGGCTTTTCACCGCTGGGTTTCCAAACAGGAGAGCTGGAATGTTCTCAGTGTATTCGAGAGATGTGATTTGAGATTTTTTTTTTTTTTTCTGGCTGTGTTGGGTCTTCGTTGCTGCGCGTGGGCTTTCTCTTGTTGCAGTGAGCGGGGGCTACTCTTTGTTGCTGTGAGCGGGCTTCTCGTTGCGGTGGCTTCTCTTGCTGCGGAGCACGGGCTCTAGGCACATGGGCTCAGTAGCTGTGGCGCACGGGCTTAGTTGCTCCGTGGCATGTGGGATCTTCCCGTGGCCAGGGATCAAACCCGTGTCCCCTGCATTGGCAGGCAGATTCTTAACCACTGCGCCACCAGGGAAGCCCTGATTTGAGGATTTTTTTTTTTTTTTTTTTAATTAATTGACAATAAGAAAGTTTTGAAAATCCTTTGTTGACTGTCTTCTAGTAAGAAAATAAAATGTCCAGAACAGGGCTGCACTTTTATAAATTGAATTTTTTCCTGATTTCTCCACCAACCAATATGCATGACTGTGTGAAAGATACAGTCCTTCTATAAATCTTTTCATTAATGCCCTTGAAAGACATAATATTTAATTTGATGAGAGGTGTTTTTCCTCAGCTCAGTTACTAATGGTTTTCAATATCATGTCTATGAGGGATTTCCGTTGTTTTTATGAAAAGGTAGTAAAGGTCATTTTCAAATTTATGTGGTCCAGTCAAGTGTCAGCGACCTTCAGAGAGTAACACCAAGGATGGCCTTTTGTTATATACTGTTGTGCTCATAACAGGGTTGCCTTGTACACATAAGTTTTTCCTCATCACAAAACCTCATGGCTCTGTCATTCCCCTTACTCCTGTTTTCTCCAACAAAACCAGACACAGTCCCTGCCTTCTCACTTCTCTCTCTAAAGCAGTGTCTCTACAAGTTCTGCTGACCCCTCTCCCTTTTTGTGTCTTACATCTCACACCATACTCCCTCTGTTATGGACTGAATGTTTGTGCCCCCACCCCAAACTCATATGTTGAAGCCCTAACCCCCCATGTGACTGTATTTGGAGATAGGGCTTGTGAGGAGGTGTTAAGGTTGAATGAGGCCATAAGGGTGGGGACCCAATCCAATAGGGCTGGTGCCCTTAAAGAAGGAAGAGATGTCAGAGCTCTCTCTGCCATGTGAGGACGCAGGAGAAGGTGGCTGTCTGCAAGCCAGGCAGAGGGCTCTCACCAGAATCCAAACTGGCTGGCACCTTGATCTGGGACTTCTAGCCTCCAGAACTGTGAGAATATAAATGTCTGCTGCTTAGTCTATGATATTTTGTTATGGCAGTGGGAACTAAGACACCCTCTTAGTATCTATGAAGATCCAAGGTTCGGAGAAGGGGACCATCATTGCATGTTGGAAGGTAACAGAGGCTTTGCTGGAGGCCAGGTAGGCTGAAGCTTAGCAGAGGCTTGAGGTGTGGTCTGGCCTAGGAGGTCTAGAAGAATGAGTGAGTGCATGAAATGACTGGTGCGTTTGACGGAGCATGAAGAGATGGACTTGGACGAAAATGAAGAATTGTGAGGATACATGGGGTAAATTTGGTGAAGCCTTGAAAGTTAGCCAGAGTAGTTTGGCCTTGATGCTGTGGGGAGCTTCGCAAAGGGGGGGGATGCCAAACTCTTGGGAGCACATGGATGTCAGGGCTTAGCCAAACCACAGAATAAGGACTGTGCGCCTCTCTGGGGTGCCAGTTTTTCTGTGCAGGGCTTCTCTCTGGATGGGACTTCAGATATATTTCTGGGTATTTATTCTCTTCTGCCTTACTAAGGTGCTTTGGTGGGAAAGCCCAGAGCAGTGGAGGAAAGAGGGCATCGTTAAAGACCAGGAACAGAAAAATGAAGAAAGTTTGGGTGGAGCAGGCTTTGGGTCTATTTGTCCCTATTTCCTTCTTCTAGAAATTTCCAAGTGCTCTGTGCCTAATGGTTCATTCTTCCCTGGTGGCATCCCTATAAGACAGGTGGCTGCTTTTCAGCAGATGGTAATCTAGAAACAAAGCTTACTAATGTGTGTAGGGTCACAAACACATTAGCTTATGTTTCTAAGACAGAAGCCCAGGCCAGTCCGAGCCTCTTCAGGGCTTTCAAGCTGCTTACTGTTGGCTTTTAGATGACTGGCAGAGCAGGGCAGCCCTGAGAGATGGGGCCTGGAAAGGTCGTGACCTCTAATGTTGGGTGAGCTGGTTCTTCAGTTTCTGCCCCACCACTTGCCAGCTGTGGAGTGGAACTTGAGGCCAACCAATGTAGCCTTTATTGGGGGTGAACATTAGGGATATGTGTTAATGGAAAAACGAAAGGATGGGTATTGGGTTGGCAGACAGTTTTTTGTTTTTAGATTACTTCTTGATTAAAAAAAATACAAATGTCTGTTGCCACAAACAGAACTTTGACTTCTATTTCAAAGGATTACATTACTGATATTTGTGTATTATCCTGTTTCATAGTCTACCACATTTTGGACATTTACACTTCTTCCCACCTCTGAGACCTGGGGGCATATATCACTATCCGACATGACCTTATTTCTGTGTTTACATGGTTATTGTCTGTCTCTTGCTTTCACTGTACAAGAATATAAGTTCCATGAGGGCCAGAACCATGGTCTGTCTCACAGGTGTTTCCATGTTTCTCATGTGCTCATGGCACTTGCTAAATATTTGTGAGTGGAGGTGTGGGAGAGTGAAGGGGAAGGAGCAAGTTTTACTGAGCGCTGAATTCATTCTTTGCTCCTCTGCTTCTACTGTCAACCCACCCCTTACTCTGTTGTCAGTGACACATCCTAAAAGGCATCCGTGTTATTGGCTTGTTTGTGGGCATTGCCACAGGGGGGCGCTACAGCACTTGAAGGGAGCAGCACCTGTCAGCTGGGGTGTGCTCTGGGCTCTGTGATGGGCTGTGTCCTCCTGACTTGGCACCTTACCAGCAAAACAGCCCAGCGAGTTCATGGCCTGGTAGACCTGGATGGATTTTAGCCCTGTGAAACAGTCATACATACCAGGAGAAATGTTTAAAAATTGAGAAGATATCTAAGTGGTAATAGATCAAGACTCTGGTTTCTCAGAGAATTTAGTTTGAAGTCATTCAGTCAGCACTTTTTTGTTTGCAACACCAAATTTACTGATTCTAACTAATGGTGGAAGATGGGGGTGTTAAGTCACATATTGAAACATCACAATTGAAGAATGTTTTTAAAAAGATGTGACCTTTGATGTACTTCAAATACACATAGTAACTAGAACTAGAACA